>NC_061113.1:45103590-45327894 GCF_002878395.1 Capsicum annuum | reverse complement strand
ACTATTCTGCACCCATACACTACCCTCTGCTGAATCGACTAAGCGGACACCTAACCTGGAAAGTTGATGAACTTCTTGAACTAGCTTCTTCTTATCATCCTCCACGTGAGTAATACTACCTATAGACAATCTACTGAGAGCACCCGCCACTACATTGGCATTGCTCGGATGATACTGAAAACTCATATAGTAATCTTTCAACAACTGTAACCACCTTCTCTAATGCAAATTCAAATATTTCTGAGAGAATGCATATTGTAAGCTTTTGTGATTTGTGAACATATATGCACTCTATATAAGTAACCCCTCAAAATCCTTAAGGCAAATACTACAACTGCTAATTCAAGATCATAGGTAGGGTAATTCTTCTCATGGGTCTTACGCTGTCTAGAGGCATAGGCTATGACCTTACCTCTCTACATTAGGACACAACCCAAACATACTCTAGATGCATCGCAGTACACAACAAACCCATCTGAACCATCTGGCAAGGTTAAAACTGGGGTTGAGGTGAGTCGAGTCTTCAACTTATGAAAACTCTTCTTACAGGAATCTAACCATTGAAACTTGACTTTCTTCTCAGTCAATCTGTACATGGGGGATGCAATAGACAAAAAACCTTCAACAAACTAGCGGTAATAGCCAGCTAAACCCAAGAAACTCCTGATATCTGATGAAGAAATAGGTCTAGGCTAGTTTCTCACTGCCTCGATCTTTTGAGGATCAACTCTAATGACATCACCGGAAAAAATATGACCAAGTAAAGCTATTGATCTTAGCTAAAATTTACACTTACTGAATTTAGTGAATAAGAGTTTACAACACAATTTGAGGTGATTTTCCTGATCGTTTTTTCGTACGGGAGTAGACAAGGATGTCATTTATGAAGACTATGACGAACCTATCCAAGTACTGCTTGAACAATTGGTTCATTAAGTCCATAAAGGGTTCTGGGACATTGGTGAGACCAAATGACATGACTAGGAATTTGAAGTGACCATATCGAGTTCTGAAAACTATTTTTGAAATGTCATATTCTCTGACTCTGAGTGGATGATAGCCTGACCAGAGGTCTATCTTTGAAAATTAACTGGTGCCATGAAATTGGTCAAACAAGTCATCGATTCTAGGAAGTGGATACTTATTCTTGACTGTGACTTTGTTCAACTGACGGTAGTTAATACATATTCTGAGAGAGCCATCTTTCTTACGCACGAATAGGACCGGTGCACCCCATAAGGAGATGCTGGGTTTGATGAACACTTTGTCTAAAAGGTTCTTTAACTGTTCTTTCAAATCTTTGAGTTTGGCTGAAGCCATTCTGTATGGTGGAATAGAAATAGGCTGAGTGCCTGGAAGAAGGTCTATTCCAAAATCAATTTCCCTCTGGGGAGGAACTTTGGGAAGATCTTCGAGAAACACATCTGAAAATTCACTTACTACTAGAACTTACTCAAGGCTAGGAGTCTCCGAACAGGAGTCTCTGACTCAAACAAGATGGTAGATACATCCCTTGGATATCATTTTCCTTGCCCTAAGGTACGAAATGAATCGACCTCTAAGCGTTGTAGCACTACCCCTCCATTTGAGGATTGGTTCATTTGGAAACTAAAAATGAACAACTCTGTTTCGGCAATCAACTAAAACATAGCATAAATGGAGCCAATCCATACCAAGAATGACATTAAAATCAGTCGTCTCTAACTCTACAAGATCAACTAAGGTGACTTTCTGAGACACTGTAACCGGGCAGTTCCTGTATACCCACCGAGCTACAAGGGAAACACCTGTTGGGGTAGATATTGAAAAGGGCTCTGCTAAGATTTCAGGACTAACTTCGAAGTTGACGGCTATATAAGGAGTTACAAAAAAAAGAGAAACTCCTGGGTCTAATAAAGAATAAACATTTAAATTAAAGACTTGCAACATACTAGTAACTACGTTAGGAGAATTTTTCTGATCTTGTTGGGACTGAAGAGCCTACAATCTATTTGGACACTGACCACTGGTAGCACTGGAAGCAATACCCTGCTGAGTTGAGTGGCCGATTGGAACTGATGAATGATGGGTCTGGCCCTGTTGGCACAAATCCCTACCTTTCTGAGCAACTAACCGACACTCCTTAATCCAATGGCTTGGCTTACCATACCCAAAGCTTACATCACTGCCAGCTCTACACTCACCCTGATGGTTTCTACTATATTTCTGGAAAAGAGGATTTATACGAGCACTGCTTAAATTTCCTTGGGATTAGAGCCAGGTGCCCTATCCCTAAGATCATTCCTGAACTTGGGTACTAGGGCACTAGCTAAAGATGGAGTTGGGACTGAGGATTTCTGATAAAACTGAGGACGGTTACCACCTTCTGACCTTTGCTGTCTGAAATTAAAACTACCTATTTTTGCTCTCTTGTTCTCCCTCTCTCTCTCCTTAGCCTTTTACTCCTCAATCTGTTGATCATGGACCATCAAACTAGACAAGTCCATCTCCCTAATTAGCATCGTGGTCCTATACTTTTTGACCACGCTGTCAGATACACTAGAGATAAACCTACTCATCTTAGATCTGCTATTGGCTACCACATGAGGGGCATATCTAGCTAACTGAGTAAACTTGAGACAATACTCTCTCAGTTTCATGTTGCCCTACTTCAAGTTAATAAACTCTAACACTTTAGCCTCTCTCAACTCCAGCAGAAAGAACCTATCGAAGAACACAATAGTAAACTCTTCCCAATTCATAGGCCCTGCATTTATGCCTCTATCCGCCTTCCACTACTTAAACCATGTCTGGGATACATCTTGTAACTGGTAAGTAGCCCTTTCATCACTCTCACTATAAGTTACCCCATAATGTTTGTTACCTTTTGCACCAAATCCAAGAATTTCTGTGGATCCTCTTCAGACTTGGATCCCAAAAAGGAAGGAGAATTCATTTGGGTGAAGTCCCAAATTTTGGCTGCAACAGTATTAGCCACTAGTTTGGCTGGAACAATGGCTGGCTGTGAATTTTGAGCTGCTACAGACTGGGCTAGAGTAGTGAATGCATCTCTAAATTCTGTATGAGAAACATGCTTATTTAGGGGATCTTTCTGAATGGGCTGAGGTGCTGGCTGATTTACATTTCTTCTTCCGTTTGTCTTTTTGGGAGGCATGTTCCATAAACATAAGGGAGAATGAATTAGACAGAGAGTTTAACATGAGCACTATGCCCACTCGCATGACATGAATACTAAAAGAAATGAAACTTTTCCTAAACATCTCACAACCTCTTGTCCATAAGTGTGGCGTGCTTCACACCCATGCACAAGATTGTACTTAATGCGACTTTTGGAATTCTTAGGTCACTTTAAAACCTTAGGATGTTATACCAAGTTTGTAACACTCCGAGATTACACCATGGGTTTCACACGGTGCTTACGATCCCGATGGACCACAAGCTAACCGATGAGCTGGTACCTGCTATAAGCACTAAATAAAATATAATATACGCGAAAGAACAAATGATAATCCATAAGGTTTTAAGTAATGAAAATTGATAGAGTCTACAAACCAAACTGATAAAATAATTTGACAATGTCAACTGAAGTCTGAATACTAAATAACTGACTGTAATGTCTGAAAGCCTCTAAACTGACTAAATGTAAGGTGATGGGATAGGCCCCATCTAAATCCAACTAACTATTGGACTAAAAACATGAAGTAAAATAGTTTGTCCTCGAAATAGGAGGACTCACCACTGCTACGACTGATAGTCTGAGAAGTCTAGGTGCGATTCGAGAAGTGGGCATCCGAACCTATGATATGATACATTATCGCACAAGAAAAAAGTATGCGATCAGTACTTTGAATGTACTAGTATGCTAAATAAGGTAGGCTGATATGCATGGTTTCATGAACATGGATATTAATTGTCTGAATATGCATACAACATGAAGTACTGAATAGAGTGCACAAAATATGTATGTACTGAAAATACATGAAATCCATAAATACTGATAATGCATGAAATTTGTAAGTATTGAGGATGCATGACCAAGCATATAACATGTTCTGATTATAATCTGTAACTAGTAAAATACTAAAATATGATAATTGAATTACTGATATCTATAAACTATGGTCAAGCAACAAAAACTAAATTACTGGATTGATTACTAGACTAAATCTATGGGAGCTATCATTTAACCGACATGCCCCAATGAAGAAGTTTGGGATCCAATTTGTAACCCCAGTTGGAAGGGTGTTAGTACTATGCCACGGGTACTAATGCTAGCTGTGTGGATCTACTATACTGATGTACTATCCCGAAGGACTAAGGGTGTCAAACCTAAACTGATGGGTGACCCCTGCGAGGTATTCAAGCCTAATTTGACGGGTGACTTCTCATATCCTATGCTGGCTATGTAGTTCTGGAGTTCAGGGACTACTACCAACGACTCTTCCTAACTGACGAAGAAGTCGCCATCCCTGTCCTCACTCGGTGCTATATCCTACTCCCAACTGAACTGACTCAGAATACTGAGCTGTTATGAGTTTAACTGATTATGATAACTGACTAAACTGATATTGCTCATATTATGTCTGAGACTGTTCTGAATCTTTTGAGATTAAGTAATCAACTATGTTTTCAGGTATGCATAACCCCCAGGACTCGATAGTAATAATAGTAAAATAGTACAAATCTTTAAGGACATAACATGGGAACATTTATTTAAAATCCACTCTTTTAGGCATTTCATCAAACACTTGTTACGCATGGTGTACATTAAGCATGAGAATAGTTTAAAGCTTGTAGTAAAAGCCCAAAATTTCCACACCAATATCACAAATCATGAATTAAATCAGTGGACAACAACATTTGAACATGTGGAGTATTATGATCAACATCAATTTCATATAAACATGGTATAGGACATGATTCATAGGATTTCATTGTTAAAATCACAATTTCAAATCATAAATAACTTGTATTCAAATTGGATATGTAGGCTTCATGGGTGAAAGGGACCCATGAATGAACACTTAACATACCTGGGTGATGAATTCTTGAGGTTTCTTGGTGAAATTCTTGAGATTTGATCTTGAATTGAAGGCTAGGGTTCTTGTTCTTGAAAGAGGATTTATTTGTTATAGAGTAATTTGTGAAATAATGAGCAATCATAGCTCTTTTAGGATTAATTCTGTGATTAGGATGACTGGGGTGAGGGAAAAGGACTTAAAAGCCCTTGGATTTAAAAACCCAGAACTGATTGAAAAATCCTAATTTTGGCACCTGGCGAGATGCAGTACAATTACGTCGGGCCACTGGAAAATGGACAACTGGGAACTGGACCCTTGGCGTGATGCGGCGCGGTACAATTGCGGTACCCCATTGAATACGATTTTGTCTCGGCGCGATGCGGTGGAATCGTGGAGTCACACTAGAAAGTGACAGTTGGGAACTGGAACTGCACCGCGACACGTTGGAATCGTGGTAGTCCATTGGAAATCGACAAAGTTTATTTTTCCTGTCACCGTGATGCGGTGCTTGTGAATTTGACACACTATTTTATAAAAAGTGTCATAACTTCTCACTCGGATATCAGATTTGGGTGAATTTTATATCATTGGAAAGCTAATTCAATTCTCTACACATTGGTAAGTCTTAAACTTAAAAATACTTGATATTTTGAAAATTTTATATAGAGATACCCGTGTACTGAGAGCTATACTAAGCTAGGGAAATACAAGGTATTACAAGTACATCCCCCAAATTAAATTTGACATCATGCACATGGTCACCAAGACCAACCTCATATCGACAAATATGAGTTTCCAGTTTTAGTACCCTCGGGACCTCCACTTTCTATGACTTTGCTACATATCCCGCCATTTTTTCCCAATTAAAATCAATATATAAATAACCAAACCATTATCGATTTATTAACCAAGGCCACTAATATTGGTATCGTCATACCAATCCTTACTTGCAAGTATTATCCATATCCAACCATATGTAGGGTTAAGGGGACTTTCAAGTGCCCTTCCATTTACCATATTAAACCATTTGGGGGACTTTCATGTTCCACACAAGCATAACCATTAGCCTTTTACCTTTCCAACCTATTTAAACCAATTCCATTAATGCGTTCACTTGAGGGATCTCTATGTATCCTGCAAGGTTTTCAAAATAGACCAACCATGACTACCAAAACCTTTACCCTTTAAACCATTCCAAAATATTTGAGATCATAGCAAACATTTAAAGCATTTATATCATTTAAACTATTTTAACGATGCAAAACCATCCAAATCCATTTAAGATTCCATTACCAACCAAACCATGCAATAATTCCAATGAAAGTTCAACAATAGAGTCAAAACATTCTTTGAGGCATTTTATCAAACATGTTGAGTCCATACCTTTACTAAGACCAAAACCAATGCATAAACCACCATAATTAGGGTTACTCAAGACCCATTTGTTAAAACATAACCAACCAATAGCAATATATGCAAACCATTACCAAAACCATGTCAAGACATGATTTAAACTAATACCAAACCATATGCATCAAGACCCTCAACTTATATTTTGAAAACCACCATTTATGATCCATAAAACAATGTTTAAAACACAATACACATGCCTTTTGTTGAAACTAACAATGAGGTAAGGAGTACATGGCTTATACAAAAAGATTTACGGAAGGAATCTCGACCTTTGAGCCCTTTGAAGAACAAATGAATAAACCCTAGCCTCCAATCTTCAAGAGTGTGTTTGAGAGAGTAATTGAGGTGTTTAAATCCTTTACCAAGTGTTATGGAAGGCTACCAAAGGTTATATAACGTGAGAACTTAAGGGATTTGAAGTAGGAAATTTCCAAACTACCCTTGTCATAAAAATTAAAAAAAGTTACATCCAGGGGTACGACTCTCCCTTATCACCCGTACCCTAGGGTACGAGTGGTACCCCAACTA
Organism: Capsicum annuum; assembly: GCF_002878395.1. Taxonomy (NCBI): domain Eukaryota; kingdom Viridiplantae; phylum Streptophyta; class Magnoliopsida; order Solanales; family Solanaceae; genus Capsicum; species Capsicum annuum. Next base: position 45,320,932 of record NC_061113.1, on the reverse strand, counting down.
GTACCCAAAGCTTGACATGAACTTACCTACTAGTTTCTATAGGACTCTACCTCCCTAACTCATACAAAAGGGTACGAGTGACACCCTCAATCGTATCTACCTATCGTACATAGGGCAGACTCCACAAGACCAAGACAATCATGCACCGTACAACTTACCCTACACCACTTATATGCTCATATATAACTCTTACCCTAGTGAGTCATATGTTGGGCAGTATCTAGGTTAACTATGCTTCCTAGGGTACGATTAAACCATTATGACACCCCACAAGTCATATTCAAGGGTACGATTGGTACCCTTGAGTTTTGCAAAGTTAAAAAGTTCCAAAACTTGAGAAATTTTGCAAGGATCCAAATCCTAGGGTGTTTCAGTCTCCCCCACTAAGATCATTCATCCTTGAATGATGGGTAAGGGCAAGGACAAGAATGAAATAACACCTTAATACATATCAAACTTTCCTCCAACCAAAATTGAAGACAAGAACACAAACCAATATGAGAAGATCATCACATATCCCAAGCACGATTTACACCCCAGCTATTTCGTTCCGACCTCTAACTAAGTTAGAAAACAAAGATGCAAGGGGAAACATTCATCACCCTTAACCAAGTGAGAGACCAAGATATGATAAAAATAGATACACTAAACATGCGTTTCTAGAATAAAGAACCAACGTGGATCCCTGGACTCTATGTCCACCTCCGCATCCCAAATGACTTTCTCGAACCTTTATTCCGCCATAGAACCTTTACCGAAGCAATGACTTTTGCTCACAACCGGTGAACTTACTGATGCAAGATCCCCATCGGGACCCCCTTAGGAACAAGGAATTCGAGATACCAATGCCATAGAAATAGAACCAACCAACCAAGGACCATCCACACCTTACCCCAACACATAGAATAGTGGATGAATGAAACTCATGCTAAAGAGTAAATCCAATTCAACTTAGAGTTTACCAAAACACATCATTACGGGAGATTGAGTCTAACTATACACCACCACTTTTACGTTCAAGCCTAGCCCAAGCTAAAAGAAGTTAACTTAGGCCACAGGGTTTTACTCCTTACCTCTATCCAAAAATACTACTCCACTTTCATCACCATTATAACATGGAAATCATGAGTAAAGGACATGGACCAACCATATATAACCATTGTAACCAAAACCCCAGCCTATAAAAGCCATGCAACCACTATGACATGAAGACAATTCATAAAACCATGCCTTACCAAAACTCTTTAGTACCCAACCCAACTATGGGTATATCTACCAATCGCAATATTCAAGCGTACCGCTTATATGCCCGCAGTATGATCTATCCATAAAAAGATCTAGCACCCTCTATTGTCTCCAAAAGGATTTTCACCACCTATTTCTTTCCTAACCATTTCTCATGACAGCAACCTTACTTTACTTTTCGAAACCTTAATTCTAGTAGCCATCTCGGATACTCTCCCACTTAGGGACTTTTAGATCTCTCATTTCTAAACATCACCATTCTTTCCTAAGCCACTTACCATTCTAGCACAAGAAGAATCATATATGAAACCAAAGTACAAGAATTATCCATTCCTTCCAAGGCAAGACAAAGACCCCCAAAACAAGACACAGAACCATTGGCATGAAGTACTTTACAACAACCACCTAGACCATAATGGAAGATCATCTTGACCAAACCATACCATGAAAGGAGTCCTTAAGACTGGACACCAAAAGAAACACAACCACCTAAATCGTAAGTGGCTTTAACACAAGTTCAAGACTAATATCCAGGGATAAGGAAAATGCAAGATGTGAACCTTGAGCATAAGCGCTATAACAATACATATAACACTAGTAGAGTACTCTCTTAACCGAGATAGAAGAGCGTCACTAAAATATGCGATCGAAACTTTTCTTTAAATTTACCACTAAAAGAAAAGTTTAACATTAACCATCAACCTTCACCCCATTACATCTACAAGCACAATACTCCACCCTAATAGGTGTCATCGAGGGCGTACACTAGGGACCCTTAGTTTTCCTATACCCAAAGCCTCATTCAACCAAATTCTCCCTAGGTCCTAACATAGACATGCAAAAACCATAAGACCAAATTAACTCTGAGGTTTTTAATTAATCCAAAACCATTTAAATCAAACCATGGCCATCAAGGCCTTTTAAAAATTATTTGGATTCAACCAAAACAAATTTATGTTTTCCTTAACCATTTATACAATGCAAAGATTCAAGAAAATCCAAATCATCAACAAAATTTTATTCAAGGGCAGTTTTAAAAACATTTTGAGGGTGTATATTTTCCAAGTTCAAAACCAAGTAATTTGGGAGTCTATAGTACCCCAAAATCCATTTTCTATTCCCATACATCCCACGATGTTCATAAACATTAATGAAACATGAATAATGCATCACAATCCATGAAAGAATCGATTGAGTAATTATGTCAAAACCTTCAATTGTATCAAAATCTACATTTAAAACCATGAATTTAATAATCGATTTTATTCCAATAGTAAAGTACAAGTATAGGGACAAAGATACATGCAAGCTCCATGATCTAACCTGTCGAATGACTAGATCCTCAGTCTCTCCTGTTCAACCTGAACTTCCAACCTATATGTCACAACTTTCCCACTATTGTATTCCTTAAGTCATCAACCTTATCCACCTACTAATTTACCTTCACAATTTCTACATTACTATCCCCGAGCTAAGATACTCCTTTTACCAAGATCAAGTATCTAGATTCAAGCCTAGGATCTACCAACCACCATGTACTACTATAAAGTACCTCATATAAAATGGAATATACACATAAGGTCCTCCCCCACTAGAAGGACTCCCTAAATTCCTCATCCACCAACCGACAACCTTTTGATTACCGAGGAAAACCATTTTCCTTATGAAAACATGGAAGCACCTCATGGAGAAACTCTAAAATAGAGGGGACCTTTATCTAAAAGATCTCTTTATTTCTCTTTAAGCCCTTTAACCCCGCCAAAATCATTCTATAAAGAAAAAATAAAGAGTTGAATAATTGTTTGAAATAAGACCAATCCCAAACCAACCTCTCCATTAGAAAGACCATGAGGGTCATCAAAAGGACCCCAAGAAATTTATGGACCATCAAGATAGGGTGTAAGGAGAAACCTTCTGGGTTAGGAACTTTAACCCGGACCATCTAATAATAGAGACACTCTTTTGGAGACCAATCTCTAACCTATAAGATAGAACATACATTTTCCTTAATGCTTAGGGAATGAAATAAAACCATTATCCTATTCCATAATTGGCTCACCAGGGAGCCTAAAGGGTTCAACTATCTAATAATGAATAGCGTGAATACAACCAATCCATTCTTTGAATGATATCAAAATCCACCATATTCAAGTCAAACAAATCCACCATGATCCCTTTTATTACCAATAGATACCACACATGCCCATAGACTCTTTTAACAACTGAAGAGTCATCTACCGAGGAAAAAAAGAAGAAGAAAAGAGTCCAAAATAACCTTGAGACCAAAACCAGAATACACAACTACCAATGGGGTCACAAAAGTGAGAGGACCCCAAACTAAATAAACCACACACACCATAACTAAAGAAGTTTTCAACATACCAGTGTCAGCATCAGTAGATGCCTCAGACTCCCGAGGGATAGTAAGAATATTGAGATGATCTCGACAATTACCAAAATCCAATGTAGCACCCCTTAGTACATTAGCTAAATAAGTAGTAACCGATATCTTATTTTCCTAAATGGAAATACTTGTGGGACACTCCCATTTATTCAGGAAATGGTGACTCTTTACCTTACCTATTTCCAACCTCACCTCATTCCTTCCCCTACTAATATCTGGGTAAATAAATTAATAGAATGTCGGGACTCAGCATTGGTAACCTTTCCTTGAGATTACTAAAATGAGTTCAGATTCCAAATAGAATTAGTAGAGATCGATGGGACTCCACAGAGAAAACCAGAAGTTGTGAGCCTTGACAAGGTTTGTGCCCCATGAGTTGAACTAGATCCATCCATTTTGTCCTCTAGTGTGACAAGCAAGGTTCAATGAACTTTAGATCACTGAAAATACATAATCCAAAAAGTGAACCAAGGAAGATTCAGAGAAAATTTCAAGACCTTAGACTCTATAGCCTAAAAGTAGAATAACTAAGAAAGTGCAACATTCCTAGATGCCTCATAGCCTCTTGATTATAAGTGTGGTGCACAACACACCCATAAGCAAGAATCTACTCAACATTACTTTGTGGATACCCCATGACACCAAAACCTAGTTCTGATACAAACTTGACATGACCCAAACTAGGGCCTTATTGTAATGGGTAATCCCAAGTCTAACAAGGATTAGGAACTGCCCCCGTTACCCAACCCAACCACTAATGCATACCTTGAGTCGGCTGAATCCCAGACATTTAACAAGATAACATGTCCAACTACGTGGTGACTTTGGGATAAGTCTATAATTGAGACCAACCCAACCAAGTCAAACTACCCAATATCCAAATAAACCAATGCAAAAGCCATAAATTAATACCATGATAATAAGCCAATACAAGTATACATATATGTAGCATAAACAACCCATACCATACCCAATTCTACAGTTGTCCATACAAAGCCTCTAGACCAACCAAAGTGTACCTAGACAGGACATGCCCTCGACCATAGCCAAAAATTGAAGTCTATGAAAGACAAGAAATATGTAAAGTAAACCATGACTTGAAAGAGATGGCTTTCGAACTATGAAAACTCACTACTTTAATTCAACATCGATTATACCCAAATCTGATCACTAAAAAAGAGGAGTAGAATGGCCAGTTCCTACATAGCGTGAGTATACAGCTGTCAGTAGATGGGTTAGTGGGTGAACACTTAGCTTGCACTCAGGATAAGGATAAAATAATGTCATTTACAAAGCCAAGTAAAACCAACCATAATGCATAAAACCATATATATAAATAACCATGTTGGGAAAGGGGATCAGGTTTAGCATACCTTTAAAACCTTTACCTGGGCTGTACAACTTTGCCGTCTTATACCACCTATGGGCTATATGGGTTCAACACCCCTGTTAAAAGGACCCCAGTGCGTGTAGCCGCACGACCAGGGAAGTATCCCATGGGATGACCAGTAAATCCCCTAATTAAAGTGTGACATCATACACACGGTCACCAAGACCAACCTCATATCAGCAAATATGAGTTTTCAGTTTTGGTCCCCTAAGGACCTCCACCTTCCACGACTTTGCTACATATCCTGCCATTATTTTCAAATTAAAATCAATTTCCAAATAACCAAACCATTATCCACTTATTAACCAAGGCTATTAATATTGGTGTCGTCATAGCAATCCTTACTTGCAAGTATTATCCATAGCCAACCATATATAGTGTTAAGGGGACTTTCAAGTGCCCTTCCATTTACCATATTAAACTACTTGGGGGACTTCCATGTTCTTCACAAGCATAACCATTTAACCTTTAACCTTTACAAACCATTTAAATTAATTCCATTAATGTGTTTACTTGAGGGATCTCCATGTATCCCGCAAGGTTTTCAAAATAGACCAACCATGACCACCAAAACCTTACCCTTTAAACAATTCCAAATCATTTTAGATCATACCAAATATTTAAAGAATTTCTATCATTTAAACCATTTAAGCCATACAAAACTATCCAAATTCATTTAAGGTTCTATTACCAAATCAAACCATGCAAGAATTCCAATGAAAGTTCAACAATAGAGTCAAAATATTTTTTGAGGTATTTTATTAAACATGTTGAGGGCATACCTTTACCAAGACAAAAAATAATGCATAAACCACCATAATTAGGGTTATTCAAGATCCATTTGTTAAAACATAACCAATCAATAGCAACATATGCAAACCATTACCAAAACTATGTAAAAATATGATTTAGACTAATACCAAACAATATGCATCAAGGCCCTCAACATATATTTCAAAAATCACCATTCATGATCAATAAAATAACGTTTAAAACATAATAAACATGCCTTTAGTTAAAACTAACAATGAGGGAAGAAATATGCCTTATACCAGATGATTCACAAAAGGAATCTCGACCTTTGAGCCCTTTGAAGAACACATGAAGAAACCCTATCCTCCAATCTTTAAGAAAGTGTTTGAGAGAGTATTTGAGGTATTTTAATCCTTTACCAAGTGTTATGTAAGTCTACCAAATATTACCATTAGGGATTTGAAGTAGGAAATATCCAAACTACCTTGTCTTATAAATTAAAACAAGTTACGTCCAGCGGTACGACTCTCCCTTACCACCCTTACCCTAGGGTATGAGTGTTACCCCAAATCATACCCAAACCTTTCCATGACCTTACCTACTGGTTTCTATATTACTCCACCTCCCTAAATTATACCAAAAGGTATGAGTGACACCCTCAGTAGTATCCACCAGTTGTACCTAGGGCAGACTCCACAAGACCAAGACAATCATGCACCATACAACTTGCCCTACACAACTCGTATGCTCCAATATGACTCGTACCTTAGTGAGTCATATCTTGGGTAGTATCCAAGACAAACATGCTTCCTAGGGTACGATTAAACCATTACAACACCCCACAAGTCGTATTCAAGTGTGCGATTGGTACTCTTGAGTTGTACTAAGTCAAAAAGGTCCAAAAATTGAGAAATTTTGCAATGATCCAAATTTTAGGGTGTTTCAAGGATCCTCTCTAGATTTGGATTCATGGGAGAAAGGGATTTCCTCTAATCCTTGTGCTAGGCATACACCAACGTATACCCAGCTAAGAAAAATAACAAAAAGACCCATCAACTGTAGCAACTTTAATTCATAAATCAACGCTGTATTCCCCAACAATGGTGCCAAAATTTGATAAGGCCCAAGCTACACCTTCACTCTGAAGATTAGGTGGTCACTGTCAAATATAGTAACTCAAAAAAGGTTGGGATTAAATTCCAAGGGAATATGTTTAATCGTGGCTCTCGATTGTTGTAATCAATGGACAGAAATGGAAATGTAAATGGGGGATCTGAGTAGCAATATCAAACAAGTATGTAATATCAACTTCGATCGTAATTATTCATAGGTGAACACTAGGATTGTGTTCCCCATGGCTTCATAACTCTATAGGCTTATTATGCCTTAGTGAACCAACTCGATACCTTGCATGTAAAATTTGATAAGTTATATACCATCTATAGTATTTTGGATGATTAGATAGATTTCACCCTTTACCTTTTAAGTCCCAGGATGTCGCCTTACTAACCCTTATCTTGATCCTAGTTAACTTTTAATTTTTGTGTCTCTAGTTATTAGATGAAAGCTAACCATCTTACTTAGATAATACCTGGTAGCATAGATCGACAACTAAACTTCAAATTACTGTTGTCCTTATCTTTTTCTAGTCACTACTCCTCTTTTGGAGTAAGTAGCAATAATCTAGGCGGGATCCTAAAGTTTTCATTTGCTAATATAACTATTAAAGTGAAGATAATACAATGCATGCATGAGTATTGACTTATAACAATAATAGCACTTCCCCTACTTCGTCAATCCGCCAAGGTTTTCATAACCCTAGCTAAGGGGTTTTAGCCGCTCATTCTTGTGAAGTAATCAATAACATTCATGAATGAAATTATAAGATGAAATCTCCTCGCCTTTAACTGCTTTATGATCTTAACTTACACTGATAAAAATAAGATACTATGTGATACTGGCCAATGAAGAAACTTTCATCAATTTTTGAGGCCTCCATTAATAAAAAGATGAACATTATGTTTACAAATACGTAACAAATAAATAAATTTGAGCGATGACAAAATCTTTATAATATCATGACAACACAAAAGGTTTTATGATTTTTATCTTGGCATGGTGATTTAGGAAGACTGATATATTGAGCAACCACATCATAGCCATGATGTATCTAAAATTTAGTCCGAGCCCACTCTTTAATAAAAGATTCTTTATTTTAGATTTTCTTTTCTCTTTTGAAATCTCAGTCTGGTCGGGAACCATAGTTGTGGATTGTAAAGGATGCCTAACCTTTTTCCTTCGAAATAATTTATACCCTTACCTAGAATCTAAACTATTTTTTGTAGATTAAAACAAAAATCATAAATGTTAATAATAAATAAGTTTTATTATTTTCATTAAAAATTAGGCGGTGACTCTTTACAAAAATCAACTTTTTAGAGCTCATAAGTCATGCTTGTTTTAACCTAGGTGAAAATAGGGCTTGACAGTGACCAATTCAGGGTATACGGGTACTCCTAAACCCCCTAAGGCCTCCTTCATATGTGATACATTATTTTGAAGAAGAGAGACCTATATAGGTCCTACCTTTGCAAGCCGTTGAGATGGAGGAAGTGTATACACTGTGTGCATTATGGCACTTTTATCGGTTATGATATTAGGGATTTACTTGCATTCATTCATGCATGTGTATTTCCTATCACCAACATGTTATTTGGTTCTTATATCTATCAACCTTATGGGTGTTGCATAGATATATTAAATGATTGCAATTTGTTGAGTGTTGATTGGACCTTTTAATTTATGAGGGCCGATCAGGTATTGTTTCTCTGGACTAGCTGGTTATTTTATTGATGTTATTATGGTTAGTTCATGGCAGATAGTTTATGGACTAATACTAAGGTTGGAGGTATGATTCTAATTACTTTATCTTATGATTATTATATAATGGATAATTATCTCATAGTTAGACATTATAATTAGGGGCCCTGATTATGCCAACATTAGTTTCCTACTTGATTAGGATGCCTTAAGATGCTAGGTTGACTATTTTAAGTTGTACCTTTGCGTTATTCATGTATATATATATATATATATATATATATATAACCCTCTCTTTCCTTATTTATTCACATTGTATATGAATTCTTTGGCCTTGCATACTACTATATATATCCTTCTTGTACCATTTATTGTATGTTGGCCAGTGATATATGGTATAGTACTTTAGTTCTTAAGTACAACTATAATAGGATATTTTATCCTTATTGTCTCACAACTTTATTATGTTAGCATCCTAGATAGTTGACTGTAGTTTTCATTCTTGGCTTGCATGTTAATTTATATTTGTATAATCTTTGAAGCTCAGTCGGTAGTTGCCGACTGAGTATCATATTTTTTATACTCATACTATACTTCTACAGCCTGTAGATCATAGTATGAGTTCTCACTGTTGGTATATTTATCGTGTGGAGTAGCTATGGATGGGGGAGATTTGGGGTAAGGTCTTGATATTTAGAGTATTACTACTCTCCCCCTCATGGGTTAAACTGATCTCTATGTTATATTCAGAGATGGGTTGTACTTGTATATTTATTCAGCATTTGACCTTATACACTTATTGTATTAGAAGCTTTTGTATTGATTTTGCTAGGTTTTAGAATTGCCTTATATGTATTAGTATTTTATTATATTTATTCTTCTATTTCTATTCATCTCTCTTGATAGTCCTTTTCTCACTATTTCAGACTACATGTTAGATTATCTACTAGTAGATTATAGTAGGTTCCATCATGACCTGAGAATTTGGATCATGACAATTTGGTATTAGAGCCTAGGTTTATCCGTGTGTTGGTACAAGAGCTAAGTGTCGAGTAAAGTCTTGTGAATCGGTGTGGAAATATCTATATCCTATCTTTGGGAGGCTATAGGGCATTCTTAGGAAATTTTATTCCTGACTTCTAGTCATGCGTTTGTATTTCTATGAACCTCTAGTACATTCTTTGACTATATTCTATTCCAGATGGATGTTAAGAGGTTATCAATAGATGTGGACAGATATTCACACATGTTTCTAGAGCTTTAGACTGCATCATACTAGGGATTTAAAGGTTAATATAAAATATCTTCTGTGTTAGTCAAAAGATTTTGGGCCATCCCAAGCTCCGGTATAGTTTGTGAATAATTCATCATTTCAAGATTTAGCATTAGGTATTCCAAGACTTTTATGGATACCCCATAACCAGATATTATATTCGATACATCGAGCAGTTCTCTAACTAGGGTTAGGTTTATCGGTGTTCAACAGGGTTCCTTATCGGTTTTAGAGTATGAGATTGGATTTCTCAAGTGGGTTAGATACACTCTTATGATATATCCTTAATCTTATGAGATAGTGTATGGATTTATTGAAGGATTAGCTTTGCCACTTTATTTAGCATCGGGGTATTTAATTATTGCTGGGTCTTCTTTCTCAGGTTGTTGATCATGCAAGATCCATAGAGTGAGAATGTATTAAGACTTATGAAGATGGTGGTAAGATGCCATGTCATTGATATAGTGCTAGGTATTCCATCTAGGAGTGAGGATCCTTCCGGTGGGGATAAACTTTATTCGCAGCCTATCAGTTCTATACAAATAGCGTCTCACACTATAAGTGGCTCTTAGATTAGTAGTGGTGGTTACAACAGGCAAAGTTCTCATCGAGCCTTGTGGATTATTCATCACAGACCTTTAGGTTATGGCAACCATTCTGGATCAGTGGGCGTAGTACCTAGGGGTGGCAATTTTAGTCCATATTAGTTAAAGAAGTCCATTTGATCTATATTTATTTTAAATGGGTAAATATGGACTTCAACTCATTTTAAAAGCTCATACAAATATGGATAAAATTGGTAAAATATGGGTACCCATTTAAACACAAAGATCACTCATGTATGCTTAAACTTTAATCTTTTTTTAAGAAAAAAAATAAAGGATAGGGGTGGGGTGGGTTGCAGTGGTTGGGGAGAGCAAAAATATATTTTTTATAAATTTTTTTAATTGAAAATTAAGGGGTGGGAGTGGGGTGCTGGTGGAGGGGGTAGGGTGGGAGGAGGCAAAATTTTTTTGAACTTTTGTATTTTTTTTCAAAAATCATTTGATTTAAAATAAAATGTGTGTGTGGGGGGGAAGGTTTTAATTTTTTTTAATTTTTCTAGTTTTTTACTTTTTGAAAAAAAAATCATTTTTTGAGGCAAGGGAGGAGGGGGCTAAGGGGTTATGGTGGTGGGAGCGGTAGGGTAGGGTTCAATTATTTTTAAATTCTTTAGTTTTTTTCTCTTTGGAATTTTTTTTCTTTTGAGTTAGGGGAGCGAGAGGGGTGCAATTTAAAAAAATTGATTTTTTTATTTTTGAAAAAAAATTATTTTAAAAAAAAAATTTTGAGGGGAGGTGGATTGAGGGCGGAATGGTGGTAGTGGTGGTGGTGGGGGGTAGGGGTGTATTACTCGGCCAGTACCTCAGATATTTCAAGAGTTTGCCGGGGTTGTGGCAAGATTGGTCATTGGTCTAAAGAGTGCCCTAGATGTAATTTGCAATAACATATGTTCCCAGCTAGCCTAGAGTTCCTTAGATATGTAATGATTTCTGAGAGGATGGTCATTCAATAGGGAGTTTCCCCGACATTAGTTGGTCAGTCAGTTAGGGTTAGATTACATTTCTTGCTAGGTGAGGGGCTTTGGGGTTTTCTACAATTACAGTGAAATCGATCACTAGTCTAGATAGTGTCCCCGGCATGGGATTATTAGTCATTCAACTCATCCATATCAGTTTCATTGTGTTGTGGCATCTTCAATTGCAGGTAGTGCACTTAGTACCTCGGTTGATGATTCAGACTCTCAGTCTGAGCTTGGACCTTCTCAGATTCATTCCCTTTCAAGCACATCAGGAATGAGACTTTGGATTCTACCATGATAAGTGTGCCTTTTACTTCCTGCCTTTACATCTTTATTTAAGTGTATTGGGCTTTTTGTACCCATCAATTATTTTGGGTCTTGGTAGATTTATAGTGATTGTTCTATACTTTGGTGTAGAGTTCATGATTATGTTACTATCCCCATAGATGATTTCTTTCAATATAGATGGAGTGGATCAATATGGATATTACCCTAGGGGTGTAATATTTGGGTTCGCGTCCCATTTACTTTGGCATATTGGCTTTTTTATCGCCCTATTCATTTTTGGTAGCACTTACTTCTTATAATGTGTTTCTATTGCTATTATTATTATTTGCCATTGATTGATCCTTGATTTATAGACGACTAGACTAGAATTATCCAGTTAGTATTTCCTTTCTTATGATTCTTGTTCATTGGCCTAGACAACTAACTTAATTGGATGGTTTGCTCTCTTGTAGAGAGGTGAGGTTAGTCATTTTTCTCTTCTATTGGAGTAGTTTGACCAGTTGTTGAGTGGGTTATGGAAGTGATGGTAGGTTTTCCTTCCTTGGTTCTGTTATTGCTTTATAGTTGATGAATTAGTTATATAGCCTATTTCTGAGGTTGACTAGATTGGGATCCGTTCTTTCGATTTGGCTAGTTTATCGCCTAGTAGTGGCCTTGATATTGATATCGAGATGTCTTAGGCTAGAATTTCAAGATTGTTGGGTTCTTCCCTGGTGATGGCTTAATCTTGTTATTGGTGTAGAGTTAGATACTCCGTCCTTGTCGTGATGTGGTTCTTGTTCTAGTGGAGTCAAAAGGAGATGGAGATATGTGATCTTTTCCTGTAACTGCTTCTTAAGTTGGAAAATTAAAAATTTTGCTATCTTGAGTTGCTTGGTTTATTTTCCAGTAGTGGCTTGATCTTGACATAAATGTTAAGATTAGTACTCTATTCTTCTATGATGTGATTCATGGTTTAATTAAGTAAAGTTTGAATAAAATGAGTGGATTCAGGAAATCCTTATTTTGGCATTTGTTCATCCTAATAAGACTTGGTAGAGTGCTTCTCCTTTGTAATATGTGCCTATGGGTATTCAATGCTTTGGATAGTATATCGGATTGACCAGTTTCCATCTAAGGTAGTATATCTCTGAGTTACTAGAGTTTTGGTTATTAGTAGTACTGCTTGCAAACTTAGCGAGTTCTTGGATTTGATTTAATGATTCGTGCCTTTCGAAAGATGTGGAGTTGATTACTCGTGCTTTCAGTCTGTGGTTTATTCCCTATAGTGATTTTGGTTCCCAACAATGTTCAATTTTAGCTCTAGTAGGATCCAGCGGGGATATGACTGATCTTTAATATTAAGGTCGATTTGGGTATTTGGCCTTCGTTTAGACTTGTCAGCTTTACTTTTGGATTGGATGCCTTGGAATTGTGGCATGGAGGTTATGATATATTTGGAGTATGGATACTCACCTGTCTTAAGATCGACAATGTTGGTATGAGATTCTAGCTGGGAGTTGTAGAGCTTGAGTGTAGCCTTCATTTTTAGATTTGTCTCAATTGGGGTTTCACCTGTTGGATGGACAAACATACACCTTGTCTACCTATTCAATTTTCTCTAGTTTAGATGGATTATAATTGATAGATGTTCAGATAATAGCCCGTTTACACTTGATGATGGTTTCTTCTGTTCTTGGCCTTAACCTTTAATTTTTGTTAAAATTTTGGATTATCTACTTAGCAAGAGTAATATACTCAGGTTGGGATTAGCATAGTTTCATCCTCAATTAAAGGGACATTCTTGAGCGAATCATTTAATTTTGAATGTTTGTGATTTGAACTCCTGGCTGTCAGTTTTGAGGGTTATTCGGACCAGTTGTAGCATTGGTTGTAGATTGCAAACATTAGTTATAATCATTTGTGCACACATATAGCACCTTATGGGCTTATCCTTATGCTCAGTTTATGGATTTTGGTGGGTCAACTTCAGTTCTTTGGGTTTAGTGCGATGAGATTTCAGTGGAGAGGATTGAGATGACATTTTTGCATGATTTAGAGTTGATGGTAGGTTTGGAAAGGCAAAAAAAGTTAGATTTGGATATAACTAAAGTTGGTCGCTCAATTCATGCCTTGGGTTGTCTTTGGCTTGGTTGAGTTTTTGCTTGGTTATGCTGCATTCTATGTGGTATTAGTTTGTTGTGGCTAGGAATTGGGTGCATTAGCCATTCTCGATTTGGTTGGAGGCCGATTAGTTATTGGGGTTGAGTTTTGGCTATTTGAGAAATGAAGTAAGAAAGTTGGTTGAAAAAGTTATAACTATGGTAAAATTTCTTAAAAGTTTTGTTTTATCTTAGAGGTTATCTGGGGAGTCATTCTCAAAGCATGCGGGCTCAGTAACTCATCCCTTCAATCTTTCATGCTCCTCATATACGTTGACTTTTGTAGATGAAAGTCCTTTTAGTAGTGGATATTGTAATGACCCTTTAGGTATTTTTCCTTGATTTAGGTCCATTTCTAGCATTTTGAGCCTTTCCATATTTGCTTTAGGTTATTTATGACTTTTTGGAACTATTGGTTTGGTTATCAGATAGTTTCTTTGGGTTGTAGGATCATTTACCTATTTTAATGCCTTCGTTGTTAAGGAATTGGACTCGGATTAAATCTCTTATTAAACAACCTCAAATGAGTATTCCGACAGCAAAATCAACTCTGAAACATTGATTTAAGGCTAGAGGACCCTTGGTTTAGGCCCTAAGGCTTCCAAACTTGTTTTGGGTTATTGGATGGATTATATGAAAAATAGAACTCTAGGTATGGGCCCTATATTTAATCAAAACAATCTCGAATAAAAGTTTCAATGGTTCCATTGAGTTTGAAATGTCAATTTTGGTATGGTAGCATAGTTTATTTTCTTGCACGGGATACAGAATGAATCCCAAGCACCTGGTCAGAGTCCATTTTGAACTTAGAAATATCTAGAGCCTAATATCTGATTTGGCCACTTTAGCGGTCAAAGATTCGTTTTACAGATAATCGCTTTAGCACCCATGAGCTGCTTTAACGGCCTTAGCCATTTGGCTAAGGTTTACTTTAGTGGTGAAGTACTGGTAAAACAAACATTTCTTTAGAGGCAAGGTGACTACGTTAGTGATGCTGCATCACCAGTGCGTGACCACTTTAGCAAACTTGTGCCGCTTAAGCGGACAAATAGCCGCTTTAGCGACACTTGGGCATTTGTTAAATCCTCTTCCTTCTTCTGATTTTCCTCACTTTTCTCTGCTATTTTTACACCTTTTGAGAGGTTGATGGGAGGAAAGAGTGGGGAATAATCCATTGAAGCTAAGGTAAGTTGGCCTAACACTTCTTGGTCATTTCCCATTATTTTCCCATCAAATTTCATCCCATTTCACTGTAAATTCTTAGACATTAGGTCTTTAAATCCCTAGACCTTAGGGACTGATTTGGTCGATTTATGCACCATTTATGCTCATCTTTTGAGCATATCCTTATACTTTGGAGGACCTCGTGACAGATTTAACTTTGGATTTTATTTGTGGGCTTTGTGGGCTCGTTCTTGAACCAAATTATGACCTGATCCTGTATATAGAAATATGGGTCTCGCTTTAATCCTAATGAAATGTAGATTAATATTTGATAGTGTCGAGTAATTTTTGGAATTGTGATGGAAAGGCAGATGATTTATGGATGACTCAAGACTTACGGTTCAGCATCGAGGTAGAATTCGGTCTATTCTTCTTCACGAGATAGTGCATCATATATATTATATGTTAGGTAAGGATGTTAGGATATGGTTACGGGTAGAATACCATGACTTAGACTAATTTAAGAGTTTAGGGATAAAGGGATGAATTGACCCTTAAGATGAAAAACTTGTTATGACTTTAGGATCCTATTACCCTAGGTCATTAGCATATTGATCATAGTTTCCTGAATTGCAGTATTTATATTATGCTAGTTATATTTTTATGGGGCCTGCCCCATGGTTACGATGCTAGTTGGACTCCAGGTAAGTATTCTATCTTTATAAATAACATGGTACCTATGGATGCTTAGATGCTTATGATTATATTGTTTGGATACTGATGATGGTATACATAGATTATGGTACATTCATGCTCGCTTAGTGGTACGATTCCAACTAAAATCTTGGTTTAACTATTGTTTTCCTAAAAAGAGATTTATTCCCACTTTTCACTTTTAAAACAGATTCTTTCATAGCGAGAATCGTACCACCTTAAGGAATGTTTTATGAGATTTTGGAACTAAAAATAATATTTTAGAAATTTGACCGAGATATATTACTACTCTCTCTCTCACAGATTAGACTATTCTCTATATTGTATTCAGAGATGGGATTTAGCTGTATATTTATTTAGTATTTGACCTTTTACTCTTATTTTATTAGAATCTTTTGTACTGATTCCACCAGGTTTATATGTATTTGTCTTTTATTATATTTATTCGGCTACATCCATTTATCTCTCTTGATAATGTGCTACTAGCAGTTCCATACTCTGTGTTGGCTTACCTATAAATTGTAGTAGAAGCCGTCATGACCTGAGAAGTTGGGTTATGACAAATTGGTATCAGAGCCTAGGTTTACCGGTGTATTGGTACAAAATCTAAGTGTCTAGTAAAGTCTTACAGATTAGTGTAAACACATCTATATCCTATCTTTGAGAGGCTACAAGGCATTCTTAGGAAATTTTATTTTTGACTCCTTGTCACTTGTCCGTATTTCTATGAATTTCTACTACATTCTTTGATTCTTTTCTATTATACATAGATGATATAAGGTTATTGATAGATGCGGATGAGACTTTGGAATGTGTTTTTAGAGCTTTAGCACAACATCAGATGAGGGAGTTAGAGGTTAATATCGAAGATCTTCAGTGTAAGCCAAAGGATTTGGGGCCATCCTAAGCTCTGGTATAGTTTGTTATTGCTTCAGCCTTTTAAGATTTATCATTGGGAATTTTGAGCCTTTTTTATATATGCCTCACAGCTAGATATGATATCTATTATATTGAGTAGTTCTAGGGCAGAGTTAGCTTGTCGGTGTTCAGTAAGGTTCCTTGTCAATTTTGGAGTATGAGATTAGATTTCTTAATTGGGCTATATTTACTTCTATATTATATCCTTTAGAGCATGAGATATTGTGTGGATTTTTTAGAGGATTAGATTTTCCATTCTATTTGGCTTCAGGGCATTTGATAACAACTGGGTCTTCTTTTTCTAAGGTTGCTAATCACAAAAGAGCCACAGAGAGAACATATATTGAGACTTATAGAAGTGGTCGTAAGAGGCCATATCATCAGTACAGTGCTATTGGAATTCCATCCACGAGTGAGGATCCTTCTAGTGGGATCAACTTCATTCGCATCCTGTCAGTTCCACATAGGTAGCATCTCAGATTATAGCTAGCTCTTAGATTAGTAGTGGTGGTCACAGCAGGTAGAGTTCTCGTCGGAACCTGCGGTGTATTCGACATGGACCTCTTAACCTGGTATCCATTTTGGATTAGAATGCGCAGTACCTTAGACTATTTTAAAAGCTTGCCATATTTGTGGCGTGATTGTTCATTGATCTAGAGAGTGCCCCAATATATGTTGCATATTCAGATAGAGTTAGCATATGTTCCCTGCCAGCCTAGAGCTCCTAAGGTATGTTATAAATACTAGGAGGTTGGTCATTGCTGTACAGAGTATCCCTAGCATCAATTGGTCAGCCATTTGGGTTAACTCATGTTTCGCTAGGTGAGGTCTTCAATAATTTGCTATGACTATAGAGAGATAGACCACTGGTCCAGAGAGTGTCCTCGACCCGAGATTATTAGTCGTTCAACTCATCCTCATCAGTATCATAATATTGTGGCACCTTCAGTTATAGGTAGTGCACTTAGTGCCCGAGTTGATGATTCAGACGCTTAGTCTAAGCTTGGAACTGCTCTCATTCATACCCCTTCAGGTACGTTAGGTATGTGACTTTGGATCCCACTATGATGGGTGCACCTTTTACGTCCTGTCTTTACTTCTTTTTTAGTGTATTGGGGTTTTCGTACCCATAAATTATTATGTGTATTGCTAGGATTATAGTGATTATTGTGTGCCTTAGTGTAGAGTTCATGATTATGTGACTAATCCTCATAGATGATTTATTTTAGTCGTGGATGGAGTGAATCATTATGTTTATTTCCTTAAGGGTGTGGCATTTAGGTTCAAGTCTCATTTACCTTGGCATATTGGCCTTCTTAATGCCCTAGAGTGGTACTTGTTATTGATGTTCATTTTTGGTACCACCTACTCCTTATACTGGTGTTTTTATTTCTGTTGTTATTATTGTCATTATTTTGCATTGCTCAATCCTTGCTTGATAGATGGATAGACTAGAATTATCTAGTTTGAATTTCCTTTCTCGCGATTCTTATTCATTGGTCAAGGCAGCTAGCTTGATTTAATAGTTTGCTATCTTGTAGCGAGGTGGTTGGTCGGTTTTCTCTTCTATTTATGAGGTTTGATCACTTGTTAAGTGGGTTATGAAAGAGAAGGCTAGTTGGCCTTTCATGGTTCTATTCTAGTTCTAGAGTTGGTGAATTAGTTATATAGCTCGTTTCTGAGATTGACCAATTTGGGATTCGTTCTTTCGATTTGGCTCATTTATCACTTATAGTGGTGTTGATGTTGATGTCGAGAGGTTGTGGGATTGACTTTTAGGTCTGTTGGGTTCTTCCCCTAGTGATATCTTGATCCTTGTATTGGTGTAGAGTTGGATACTCTGTTCTTACCGTGATGTGGTTCTTGTTCTAGTAGAGTTAAGGGAGGTAAAGATAAGTGATCTTTTTTTTGTAATCACTTTTTAAGTTGGCAAATTGGAAATTTATTATCTATAGTTGTTTGTTTATTTTTTGATAGTGACCTTGACCTTGGCACCAATGTTGAGCTTGGTATTCTATTCTGCTGTGATGTGATTGATGGTTTAATCAAGTAAAGTTAGAATAAAATAGGTGGATTTAGGAAATCTCATTTTGGTATTTGTTTAGCCTAATAAGACTTGATGGAGTGCTTTTTTTGGTGATATATGCCTATGGGTACTGGTTACTTTATATGGCACATTGAATTTGACCAGTTTCAATCTAAGGTGGCATTTCTCTGAGTTGCTAGAGTTTTGGCTATTATTATTACTGCTTGCAGCCTTGGTGAACTCTTGGGTATGATTTGGTGATTTATGCCCTCAAGCAGATGTGGAGTTGATTTCTTGTGCTTTCAGTATATGGTTTATTCCCCGTTGTGATTTTGGTTCTCAACTATGTCTCAATTTTAGCTCTGGTAGGATGTAGTGGGGATATGCATGATATTTGATAGTAAAGTCGATTTGGGTATTTGAGCTTAATTTAGTCTTGTTAACTTTAGTTTTGGATTGGATGCCTTGGAATGATGACTTAAAAGTTATGATAGATTTGGAGTATGGATGCTTACCCATCTTCATACTGGATAGTTGAGATCGAGAGGTTCAACCTTGGTGTTGAGATTTCAGCTGGGAGTGTGGGATTAAGTGTAGCCTTCATTTTTAGATTTGTCTTAGTTGGGGTTTCACCTATAGGCTGGCCAAACCTACCCCTTGTCTATCAATTTGATTTCCTTCAGTTCAGATGGATTATGATTGACATATGTTCAAATTATAGCCCATTGGCACTTGATGATGGTTTCTTCTTCTCTTGACCTTGACTTTTAATTTTTGTCAAAATTTTAGATTATCTACTCAGCAAGAGTAGTGTGATCGGGTTGGGCTTAACATGGTTTCGTCCTCAGTTGTAGAGACATTCTGGAGAAGTTCATTTGATTTTGTGTATTTTTGTTTCATACTCCTGGTTATCAGTTTCGAAAGTCATTCAAACTTGTTGTAGCATTGACAGTAGGTTGCAAACATTAGTCATCACCATTTGAGTGCCCAAATAGCATTATATGGGCTTATCATTCGGGTCACTATTAGAGACTTTAGTGGATCAACCTTAATTCTCTAGGTTTAGTGCAATGGGATTGCTCGAATAGGACTTAGATGACTTTTTTCATGGTTTAGATTAGACAATAGGACTGGAAAGGCAAAAGAAGGTAATATGTGGATATTACAGTTGGTCGCATGATTCATGCCTTGGGTTGCCTTTGGCTTGGTTGAGTTTCCACTCGGTTGTGTTGGAATAGATGCGATATTAGTGTATTGTGGCTAAGATTTTCATGCATTATCCATTCAAGATTTAGTTGGAGGTCGGTTGATTGTTGGGGTTGAGTTTTGGTTATTTGAGAAATGAAGTAAGGAAGTTGGTTGAAAAAGGATACCTATGGCAAAATTCCTTGAAAGCATTATTTTTCTTAGAGGTTATCTGGGGAGTCTTGCTCAGACCATGTGGGCCCAGTCCCTCATCCCTTGGAGCGTTCGTGCTCCTTCTATCCATTTACTTTTGCGGATAAAAGTCTATTTAGTAGTGGATATTATAATGACCCTCTAGGTCATTTCCTCAATTTATGAGCATTTCCAGCATTTCGAGCCTTCCCATAGTTGCTATAGGTCATTTATGACTTGTAAAAGCTATTCGTTCAATTATTAGATAGTTTAATTGGGTTTTAGGCTCGTTTTCTTGTATTAGAGTTTTCGCTGTTAAAAATTGATTTCTGACCAAAAATCCAAACAAATGACCTCAGATGAGGATTCCGACAACGCTATCAGCTCCAAAACCTTGATTTTATGCTTGGGAGACCGTTTATTTAGGTCCTGAGGCTTCCAAACTCATTTTGGGCTATTGGATGAATGCTATAAAAAATGAAACTGTAGATGTGGACCTCATATTTAGTCAAAACAAATTTGGATGAATGTTTTAATGGTTCTATTAAGTTTGAAATATCGAATTTGGTATGGTAGTATAGTTTATTTGAGCACACATGGTTCCAAATGAATCTTGAGTATCCGTTCGTAGTCCATTTTAGACTTAGCAAACCTTGTTACCTAATA
The DNA here is from genome assembly GCF_002878395.1 of Capsicum annuum. NCBI lineage: Eukaryota > Viridiplantae > Streptophyta > Magnoliopsida > Solanales > Solanaceae > Capsicum > Capsicum annuum. The sequence goes on along the minus strand of NC_061113.1, from coordinate 45,300,192 downwards.
TCTAGTTTGGCCGCTTTAGTGGTAAAAGAGCTGCTTTAGCGGTCAAAGAGCCGCTTTAGCGGTCAAAGAGCTACTTTAGCAACAATTGCTTAAGAGTCCATGAGCCTTTTTAGAGGCCTTAGCCATTTGTTTGAGACCTGCTTTAGCGGTGATGGACCGCTTAAGCGGACATCACTTTAGCATACATGCGACTGCTTTTGTGATGCCTGCATCCCTAGTGAATGACCGATTTAGCAGACTTGTACCGCTTAAGTAGTAGCTGCTTAAGCGAACAAGTGGCCGTTATAGCGGCACTTGGGCATTTGTTAAATCCCTTTTCTTCATCCAATTTTCCTCATTTTTATACCTTTTTGAGAGCTTGAAGAGAGAAAAAGGTGGGGAATCATCCATTGAAACTAAGGTAAGTTAGCCTAACACTCTTTGGTCATTTTCATTATTTTTCCCATCAAACTCCATCCCATTTCATTGTAAATTCTTAGAAATTAGGTCTCTAAATCCTAGACCTTAGTGACTGATTTAGGCTTTGATTTATGCACTATTTATGCTTAACTTTTGAGCATACATTCCTTGTCCTTCGAGGGTTCTCATGACAAATTTGATTTTAAATTCATTTGCTGGCCCCGTGAGCCTTCTTTTGACCCAAATTCTGACCCGACCTATTATATAGCAATAAGGGCACGTTTTACTTCTAATGATGTATATATTACTATTTGATAGCATAGCGGTGCTTTAAGAATTGTGGAGGAAAGGTAGATGATTTGTGGATGTCTTAAGACTTGCGGTTCAATACCGAGGTAGGATTTGATCTACTCTTCTTCATTAGTGTATAATATATATTATTTGTTGGATAAGGATGTTAGAATATGATTATGGGTAGAATACCATGACTTGGCCTAATTTGGGAGTTTGGGGATAGAGGGGTGAATCAGCCCTTAAGATGAAACACTTGTTATGAATATAGGATCCCATTACCCTAGGTGATTAGCATCTTGATCATAGTTTCCCGAATTATAGTATTGATATTATGCTAGTTATATACTATGGGACCTGAGGTCATGCTTATAATACCAGTTGGACTCCAGGTGAGTATTCTATCTTTATAAAGAATATGGTTTTAGTCTATGGATGCTTAGATGCTTATGATTAAATTGTTAGGATAGTGGTGATGACATGCATAGATTATGGTACATTCATGCTTGCTTAGTGGTATGATTCTAACAAAAATCTTGGTTTTACTACTACTTTCCTAAAAAGGGATTTATTTTCAGTTTTTATTTTTAAATGGATTCTTATATAACGGGAATCGTACCAGCTTAATGGATCATTTATGAGCTTTTGGAACTAAAAATGATGTTTTAGAAATTTGACCAAGATATATTTTGGTCCATGGTTTTTCCACTACTATTTACTTTGGTCGTGATTGATTCTGACCGTTTCTACTACATGGTGATGATTTAGTCCTGGACTTGACCCCAGGCAATAGATTTACAGACTTACACTCTTTTAGCCACAATACATTTATTATATATACATCTCTCCGGTATTGGGCGAAGTAGACTGATGACGATTGGAAATCTTGGATCTGGACCAGATTAGTGTATACATGTACTCCCAAATTCCCTAGGGGCCCTTCATATGTGAGTCATCGTGCCAGAGAAAAGAGGTATCTATAGGTCCTGCCTTTGTGGATCATTAAGCTGGAGGTGGTGTATACACTAGGTACATTATGTAACTTAGATCGATTGTATTATCATGGATTTACTTGCATTCATTCATGCATGCACAATGTCTATCACTATTATGTTGTTTGGTTCTTATATGTATCGGGCTTATTGAGGGTTGCATAGATATAGGTTATGATTGTTGTTTGCTGAGTGTAGATTGAACCTTATGGTATATGAGGCCCGATTAGGAATTATTTGTCCTAACTAGCCGATTACTTTATTGATGTTATTATGATTAGTTTGCGGCAGACTATTTATGGACTGATGTTGAGGTTGGAGGTTTGATTCCGATTTCTTTATTTTTACAATTATTATATTATGGATAATTATCTTATGGTTAGACATTATGATTAGGGACCCTAATTATGCCAGACTAGTTTCCTACTTGGTTATGATGCCTTGAGATGGTAGGTTGACTACCTTAGGCTGTAATATACATATATATGTATACATATATATATACACACACACATATATATATACATATATAAATAAAATCATGTATCCCACTCTTCCCTCATTTGTTCACATTGTATATGTATTCCTTGGCCTTGTATACTACTATATATATCATTCTACCCTCTATTGTATATTGGCCAGTGTTATACGGTATAGTACTTTAGTTCTTGTGTATAACTAGAATAGGATAATTTATCCTTATTTCCTCTTAGCTTTATTATGTTAGCTTCCTGGATAGTTGCCTGTAATTTACATTCCTACTTTGCATGTTATCTATATTTGCATTATCTTTGAAGCTTAGTCGATAGTTGCCTGCTGAGTAACACGTGTTTGATACTCATACTACTTTTTTGCCACCTGTAGATCATATTATGAGTTCTCATAGTTGGTGTGTGCATCGCGTGGAGCAGCTATAGATCCGAGATTTGGGGTGTGCTCCTGACGTTCAGAGTATCACTAATATCCTTCTCATAGATTAGTCTGATCTCTATGTTGTATTCAGAAATGGGTTGTACCTATATATTTATTCAGTATTGACCTAGTACTCTTATTGTATTAGAATCCCTTGTTCTGATTTAAGCAAGTTTTAGGACTGCCTTATATGTATTAGTCTTTTTTCATATTTATTTTACTATTTACATTTAGCTCTCTTAATAGTCTGTTACTAGTAGTTCTAGAATACGGGTTGGCTTACTTACTGGTGGGCTATAGTAGGTGCCGTCATGACCTGAGAAGTTGGGTTGTGACAACAAGGGTTTACTACGTAAGGAATGCTAATATATAATGTGAGTTGGTTGACCTTGCTCCCATCTAAGATACCTTTCTAATGTGGTGTATTGTTTTTTGTGATACATGAACCTTCATAGTTCTAGTTGTGACACCTTCTGAATCTATGAATACTCAGTGCTTAGTATGGAAAATCAAAATTTGAGACTTGAATTCCTAGGTTACCACGACTCATAGTACGAGTCATATAATGGGACCATGAGTCATGGTATGACTTATGGTATCAGATCCCAATTATTCCAAAGTTTCTAGGTACCATAGATCATACCAAAAGTCTTCTACTAGTTCACAAGTTGTATTTTGAACTCGTGAAACCATGTTTGAAACTTAAATAAATCTCTTTGAAACCACTACTCAGCGACGAGTCGTGGATGTGTACGAGTCATTACATCAGTCTATGAGTCTTAATATCAAGATTGGAGAGTGATCCAAGAGTTTGAGAAAATTTCCAAGGATCACAACTCAAAAATATGAGTCATACTATAAGACTACAAGTCATACAATAACTCATGGAGTCCTACACTAGAAAATTCTACGACATTTTAGTAAAGGTAAATCAAACTTTTCCTTACCTTACTATCCTATATCTACAATAGATCATGGATGTATTTATACGAGCAAGTGCTAGTTGTTGCCCATACATATGTCAATTTGGAGCGCTACATTGCATATGTATTCATTTTATTGATCTTACTCTGTGTTCGTTAACTAATTGATATGATTAATGTTTTAGGTTTAGATTGTTGATAAAATGAGCTTGATTTGTTGTCAATACCATTCTTGTGGATGATTGAGGGCATTAGGAGCAATATAGGAAAGAAAGAAAAGCTTAAAAAAATTGGAAAGGCATCTACAATGAATGGGACAGGAAGAGAAGTGAAGAGACTACAACATTGTGGGAAATTGCCATTTGAAACAAAATAGTATGGCACGCCTACTGAGCCATGCGATAAGGGTGTGGCATAGAGCTGACCAAAAATTTGATGGTGCAAAATAGTGTTAATCTGCAATAGAAGCGTGCCATGTCCACTAATCCACAGATTAGGGTATGGCACGGAGGGGCATTTTTGTCTGACTTTTTCCTTCAACTATAAGTAGGAAACTTGTGTTTTTTTATGGATGACTTTTGAATGACTTGGGGGAGAGAAAACTCACAAGTAAGGCTCCAAATAGGGTTTTTCTTCTTCACTTTAAGTTTTCTTGTAGTTTTTACTTATGAATTTAATTATTGTGATTCTTTATAAGACTATGAGTGGACAAACACCCACTTTCAAGGGTTGAGGCTCTGAACATGATTACCTAGCATTCAATTGAGTTGGTTTTAAGTTTATTGTTATATTTTGCTGTTCATATGGTCTTGCAATTACTATTTTATTGACAGGCGACCTTTAGAATACACCTATATATCTATTGTGAGCCAGAAAGGAGGAATATTAGATTAGAACTTGGAACATATGCTGTGAGTTCTTGTTTTTTTAAAACAAATAAGATATAGAATTCGCAGTTAAGATAGGTATATACTCAATTTGCCCCATTTGGTTCAAATACAGAAAGAAATACAAATGCATTTGAATTAGTTCTCCACTCAACCATGTAGTTGTGGGGATAACTCAAATAGACGATTAAAGGTTCGAAAGACCGTAATCATGTTATTAACTTGTGAATCAACAACCAAGATAGTTAATGTGACCAATGAGATTGTATAGCTTTGTAGGATTATTCAAATTCCCTTGACCATGGATGTTTTCTCATTATTGTTTCAACACTTAAAATTTTTTGTTATTATTTATTGTTATTATTTAAATATTTAAATATTCAAAATTCAAAGTCCCTCTTGGGTACAACCTGCACTTAGTTAATCTTGTTTGTAACACTTGAATTAGATTTCCAACAAAGAATCAAGTCCCTGTAGGATCGATATTCGGCTCGAAAGGGGCACTTTATTACTTGCACAATAACGTATACTTGTGTGTGTGGTAGGATGCAAAAAGTTATTAGCTTCATTTCAAGGGACTTGAAAAATTGGCAACTCTCTAAGTTTTTAGTTTTACTACTTTATTTGATAAGTGCTGACAGCTTGGTTTTAGCTACAGAACTTGCAAGTACACTAAATCTCATGTAAGATGGCAAGGGAAAGAGATTTGGTTGAACCATATCACGAACCTGAGTGATGATTACACCAATTATGGAGAGAAGCAACAATTCTCTATCTCATTCCATAAGTTCAACCAGGCGAGACCATTGCTGCTGTCATAGCTAAAAAATAACCAACATGCAGGATAATACGCAAAGTGGCAATCCTACTCCCAACAAATGTCACCTCCAGCATCTATAGACTGAAACCTGTGGGTGTATTTGAGCATAAGCAAAACTTGGTGACATTATTGCACAACAACAAAAAGTTCATAGGCTTATCACATGAGGATCCATAGATCCACTTACAGAATTTCTTAGATATCAGTAACACGTTCATTTCCATTGGAGTCTCCACAGATTATGTGAGGCTCACACTTTTACCATTCTCATTATTAGATTAAGAGAATAAATATTTATAGGTAGAACTTTCAAACTCAATCACAACTTGGGATGACTTGGAAAAGAAGTTCCTCATTCGATTTTTTCCTTATAGCAAAACTGCAAGGTTGAGGATGAGGTCCTGAGTTTCAACAAAAAGCCAAATAATAATCTCTTTCATACTCTAGATCGTGCAATAGTATTTTCCATATGAAATTTATTCAAATTCCTTCTATGCTCTAATTTTGTTGGTTATGTCTCATTATTGTGATGATATATGTGCAAGAGTTTGAGTCATAAAAATGTTATGAAATAGCATAAGAACTTGAGAAGATTCCATTAGTGCATCAAAGTATATTGATTCAAGTGTATATGTCTTTATGAATCGTGTGTTTCAGCCAGAGGCAAAATGTGTATTCAGTCCCTTTCAAAAACCTTATTGTATACATCTCGCTTAAGGAAAACATATGCATCTGAATATTGGGATAGTCTTGCCACCCGAGAGGTAGAATAAAGAGGATTTTATTACCTATGAGTAGTAAGATGATCCCTAAGGTGGCGATGTGAAGTCATATGTTTAGAAGTTAGAGTCAAGGTAACTTTTGAGTAAAGAATGCAGTAACAGTCGTATAACCTTTAAGTGAAAGGTGGCATGCTCTTTAATGGTGATTGGTTAAATTTGTAGCAAGATTTATAGATTTATGGTAATTAGAAGAGGATGTGATTGGTTATGATGATTTAGAATCTATTTGAAATAGGCGAGGGGATCAAAATGAATGGTTGCTGTAGTAGAAAAAAAATCATTTATAGGTTTTAAATAGAAGGATAGGGTGGCTAATATTTTGTATTTATACTTCTTTGGCAGGAAATTTTAGAAAGGGGGACTCAGTGATGTTTATAGAATTTTGAATGAGGTTTAAATTGTCCATGGGTAAGTGGATGTTATGTAATGAAGATGAATGCTCTATAGACCATAATGGGTTTGGTTATATGATTAGGATTGACTATCCTTGCTATGTGATTTTACTACACAGAGGGTCCTTTGATTTTTATCTAGTAGTTGTAAGTAGTTTAGTAAGTGAGAAGATATATAGTAAATTTTAAGTGTAGTAGTAATGTTGTGGAAAAAAATGTGTCTGTGGGCCGTAGTTATGTGAAATAAGAAATTTAGATTGATTAATTATTCATGTATTTTGATGGACTAGTACAGTACATGGGATGTTTCATTGCTAATACATGATTGGTAATAGATACTAAGTTTGAACTTTAGATTTGGATTGGGGTAATAAGAATGTTAACTCAAGAATTGAGATGCAAGATTTGTGAGAGTGAATTAGTAGGCTTGATATAATGTATGAAAGAGCCTAGGTTCAAAATTTATGAAAAACTGAGTAGACAATGATGATATATAGATATGTAAGGTCTAGTGTTGGTATAAGGAATTTGCAACACCCCGGGTGTTTGGGGAGTCTAAATCATGCTTAAAAAGATCTTATTTGGTCCCTAGATCGAGTATAAAATGCCCAAAGATGGGTTCTAATGCATTGGAGAAAGTTTGGGCGTGGAAAATAGGTTGAGCGTTACAAGGGGGCTAATTTGCGATAGCCCCACACCACGAGGAGGCCAACGAGGGGTCACTACCTTGCCTCTTTGCCAGACATCATCCCACATAGGGAGAGGCTCGTGATTGGCCCCATGCCATAAGGCTGGGCCTCTATGTTGGGGTCTGCACCGTAAACCCTCTCCCCTTCATCAATGGGTTGATGTTTTTAAGAGTACATTGGTATTTTTGTGCCCTATAAATCGTCCACCTTCACTTAACCTATTTATAAACTTTAAAACATCCAAAATCACTTGAAAGTGTTATTTTTATCTTCAAAACTCATCTTATGAGTTTTTAAGGCTAGGGTTCAATCTTTTAGGATAGAGTAAGTTAAGAGTATTACCCCCTTGAAGGAATGCCTTAGCAAGAAGTTAGTACCTTCCTATATAGTTTATCAGGGTGAGTCTAGCGTTCATGTGTATAGTGATACCCCTCATTGTGCTGAGTGTTGTGCTTATATATTTAATGAGAGGATATGTATGCAAGTCTAGGATTGTGACTTTGATCTATGAGGGAGATGATGAATTTAGGTAAATCTTGAATTTTCTCATAGTGGTAAGTTTCTGGAAAGAGTCATGATAAATTTATTTTATTCTAGCTAATTTCTCCTACTTTGGTTTAAGAGGGCATTCTACCAATATCTTATGCATTTAAATTATGCCTATGCATAAGTTCTGATTTATGTATACAACTTATGTCCATGCTCCAACCCTAAACTATAAGCAATAATGTCTCTTAGAGATCCAAGCTTCCAAGTATTCAAGCTCTATGTTGTGACACTCATGATCCAATAATCCATGTCTCACTTTATGCTTAGTTTAAGAAACTATACTCTCTCTATATGTTGTCAACTTATTTTATGTTATGTATTAGACCAAAATGATATTATCTATGCAAACTCGTGACTATTTTTAGTTCTAAGAAAGAGAAGCAATAGCTGCAAGCAACAATCCTTGTCTTATCCCTTGAATATATGAATCACGACTTTATGTTATACAACTCATGATATATGCGCTCATGTTTCTTACTGTGCACAGTACCAAGGGCTTATGTTGTGTTATGTTTATTCCTGAATGACCCTCTATTTATAATCTAGGTGGTTGTTATATAAAGAACTTCGTGCCTATTGTATCATAGTTTACATCGCCTGCCTCACCTAGAGTAGTGTAGCAAATATAAGTTACAATCAAATAGTATCACTCCCATTCCTGAAGCTTTTACTCTAGTCCCTCAATGACCTTCCTTACGATAGGATGATAGTGGATATGGAAGCATGTTAATATTTTAGATACGAGAGTAGATGATCTTTATTGTGAAAGTTTTGGATGTCATGACTTAAGCTAAGGTTATAGATAAAGAGGGAGGGGTGATATGAACTTTTGTTGTGTGAAATAACTTAGGAAGGAAATATATGGTGAAAATCTTTGTGAAAGTGATTTAAGTTGCTGATTTTTTGTGGGGAGATCCATAAAGTGGGCGTAGTGAAGATAGGCTTGAATCTTGTGATTGATAGATACACAAACCATTATGTTATGTAGATAGTACTCCTTGATTAAGACCTGAGGTTGTTTGATTATAGTGATAAGGTGGAGTAGTATTCTTGAAGGGATTTAGAGTATAGGGTCCCATATCTTAAGCTAACACCTTTTAATTCTGGGTTAGACTTCAACATAGAAGCACCATGCAATGAGGCTCAAGCTCTTGTAGTTATGTGTGTTGTAGGGGAATTGTGAGTTGGAAGTGATGAAGTGTGTTATTCATAGTAGGGAGCATATTTAAGAGTGTCTCTAATTTTTTGGGCTATTGGTTGTGACATGCAAGGTTAAGAATACCTCTTTTCCTATGTCCCGCCAAAACATTATTCCATGTTTAGTATCAATGTAAATTAGAACCAATGGTCATAAAGTAAACCCGCGTCTTACATTGTTATGATTATGTTCCATAGAACTTGTGTCCAAGGTTATCTCTATGTCAAGTCTCATTATCTCACGCTTCGTGCTTGCACGATTCACTTGGGATTGTCATGAAGCTCTTTTTGAGGCCTATGTAAGTTTGTTGAGGGGGAATTAATAATGTGAATTTACATCCTTCATTCTATACTTCTAGAGATTCAACAAGTTCCTATCCATCTTTCAAGGACTAATGATCCCAAGAGGGGGATAATGTAACACCCTACATTTTCGGGCTAGAACTTGAATCTTCTCTCCTACGTATATAGACCCGAATCCCATGATTTCTATTTAGAAATATGTGAGAATATAATCATTTAGTGTGGTAAAATATTTCAAGATGAATATAAGTCATGAAAATCTCCTAACTCAAAGTTGAGATGAGAAATTTCCTACCGATTGAATTTTACTTGATGTTTTTACTTAGGTCAAATTCCAACAAATATTAATCCTAGAATATAGCGAGTTATGTGTCCTTCTATATATCAAATGAAATACCTTAGAGTATTCTTTCCAACGCAACTGACTTTTGTTTATCTGAGTTTGGAGCAAGAATTTATAGGCATTTTAGTGAGGCACAGTCTAAGGTGCTTAACAGATCGCTAGGGGCAAGACACTTGTTGTACGATTGGGGTCATGGGGCACAACTGGAGCCATGTGATTAGGTCTGCGGTGTGACCCTCCCTTCTAATATAAAAAAATATTTTTTCCTTATTAAATCAAGGGCAAAATAGTCCTTTCACCCCCATAACTCCCCCAATTCATTTTATAACCCTAAATTCATCCTAAAATATAGAATGCTCCAAAGATTGCTCATTCTCTTCCTCCCAAGAACATTAATAAGGGTTTCTCAATTCCAAGACTTGGCAGTTCTAATCTCAAGGCTCTTCTTTAACTTTCCTCCATCAAACGATATGTAGAACTATTCTAACACGCAAGCGATAAATTATGATTTCCCTATGAATTTCAATGTGTGTTAATGTATATACATATGTTATGAATTTTGAATATTGATTTAAAAGCATGGCCTATGAAACTCACTCTTTTAAGGTGAAATCTATTGGTTTTCATATGGTATGGAATGTTCGCTCAAATTGATTGAAAATTATGAATTACAAAACCCTTTTTTATGATGAAAGGGGTTCTCTATAAACTTTAGAATTGTAATTATGTATATGTATCATGGATTTTGAAATGGTTTTGAGAGCATGAACTATAAATGTCCTTTTTTTATTATGAGATTTATTTATTGACTAGTGTTGGGGCCTGTTTAATGAATGATGATAAGCTTGAGTTTTAAATATCTCGTTATCAATTATGCATTTTCATTTTACCTATTTTGAAAGGGGTGTTTCTTGTTTCTAAATGTGTATTCTAATGAAAAATTGCATGTGATTTATGAAAGAGATGACCGCCCTATGTTAAATTCTTGAAAGGGGAATATTTTTGCATAAGTTTCCATGTGCTTTTGAAATAAGAACTCACATGTGATATTTAAACCTTTTATTGGTCATTAGCATGCTTTTAAATAAAGGGCTATGAACATGATATAATATGATATGTATTTCAAGTCTAGGTACGACAGTACCTAATACGGAATTCCCTTCACATGAAAAGAATAAATTTTTAAAAGCATGTAGCATGGTTTTAAAAGGCTAAAATTGAGATTAAAGAGAGCTAGATGGTTACTCGAAGAAATCATGAGTGGAAGGGCTCATTGCTGAAAACCGTGTTTTATCGATGCGGGTATTATGATATGTTATCCTAAAAAGGGTATAAATTAGGTGTCCTTACAGAGGTATGCCTACGGTATGCCTGAAAAGAGGTGTAATATTATGAAGAAACTACTATCCTTGTGGCAAACTCGGATAGGGGGCTTGACCGATGAGTAAATAGCAGATTCCATATAGCCTATGAGATTGTAGAAATGTAGGGTGTATCATCAAGATCAAAATTAAAGCAAGAAATTAAGTCAATGTCTTACAAAAATGACTTGAAGCTCTTTAATTATGCCCATTTATTTTTATTTCTACTATGTTAAATTATTTTCACAAAGCTCTCGATTATTTTATTTGGATTGTTTCTACATACCAATACATTGCAAGTTTTGACCATCCTCAGGCGGTTACATTGTCTCATAATATAGGTTTTGAGTCTTGGTCTTATGGTCCATCACATCAGTAGAACCTTCGGGTATGTCAGAGTTCGTGAGCCATCCAACTTCTGGAAGACAATTTATTAATATGTTTATTTATTTTAATTTATGGTCCAGCCGAGGGCCTTATCCTGACCTAGATAGTTAGTCATTAGTAGAGGTTTCGTAGACTAGGATTGGTTATTGTATTGTCATAACTTGATTATAAAAATTTCCTGAAACTTCATTATATATTTCGCACTTTTGTTTCATATGAATTATGCTTATTATAGTATGCTAAGGCGTATCTAGGGCGTTTGTGGTTTGGGATGCCCGTTGTGGTCAGGGCCTCGGTTCAGGTCGTAAGAAGGGATGATAGAGGTAGATAACGTCCAACATTAGCTGCACAGTTAGCTTTCTTTCAAAACCAAATAATGACGCAGTTTAGCTAGTTGAGTGTGAATCAACCCCTGGAACAAGTGAATATAATTCACCAGGGTTAGACATGGTGTGAGATTTTTAGAGGTGGTGGTCACTCTGTAGGTTTATGTGGACAAAATTCAGAGTTTTCAAATTTTGTGGGAAATACACTAATGGAAAATAAGAATTACGGTAATGCCTACAACCAAAATTGGCAGAGTTAGCCCAATTACTCATGGGACAATAATCAAGCTCAAAGTCAGTAATTTCACTAGTAGCAAGGTAATTAGAATAAAATTTAGGCAAGCAATATAAAAGAGTCTTTGATAAGGTCTTGGCCAACCAAGAACAAATGGTTGTTGAAATAAAAAATCAGCAACTAGCTTAGAAAAATTTGAAGAAACAGTTGGGCCAGTTGGCTCAGATACAAAACACAAGACCTCAAAGGGGTTTGCCTAGTGATACAAAAAATCTAAAGCAAGTGATAGAAATCACCTTGAGTAGTGGTAGGGACTAAATTGATAGACCTCTAAAAAATCAAGAGGTACAAGAAGAGTTGCGTCCATAACAAACCGATGGGAAGCAAGTGGCAACCAAAGAAGCTAAAAATTTAGTAAGTTTGAGTACCCAAAAGTAGAGGCAACTGATCAATCACAAGTAATACCACTGCCACCATTCCCATAGAAGCTTAAAAATCCCAAGAGGATGCTTATTTTTATAAGTTCCTTAACATGTTCAGGGAACTTCATATTAACCTTCCACTATTAGATGACTTGTAGGGAATACCTAAGTATGCTTAGTACTTGAAATATGTGGAGACAAATAAGACGAAGATGGGACACATTGAGATGGTAGCACTTACTGAGGAGTGCAGTTCTATGGTGATGAGTAAGATGCCTATAAAAATCAAGGACCCAGAGAGTTTCACCCTCCCCATAAAAATCAATGAAAGTGATGTGGTCTATGCTTTGAGTGTTTAGGGGCACGCATCAACTTGATGCCTCTATTTGTGCTTAATATGCTTGACTTGGGGAAACAAATACATCGTTTAGCGGCACTCCAAATGGCAAATAAAATAAGAGTGGTTCCCGATGGAATCATATAGGATGTTCTCATCAAGGTTAGGAAGTTTGTTATTCCTACCGACTTTATTGTTCTTGATTATTATGCAGATGACAAGGTGACAATCATATTAGGACGTATATTCTTGGCTACTGGAGAAGCACTGATAGATGTGAGAGAGGGCAATTTTAAAATGAGATTGAATGATGAGGAGGTGGTCTTCAAAGTATACAGAGCACTCAATACATCCTCACACTACAAAAATTTATGTATTATCACATCTATAGAAGTGGATGAGCATAGGGTGTAGGAATATAAATAGCCAATTACCTCTTTAGACTCTCTCATAGAGTTACCTAAGTTAATGATTAAGCCTAGAAGGAAGAAGCTTGAAGAGAATCCTAAAAATTTAAGTGTATAAAGAGCTATAGACCTTGAGAGTAAGCACTCAAAAGGTCACAAGAGAGTAAGAAGATTGGCTCTAATTAGGAGGAAAAAGTTGAGATATTATGGTTTAGAGTTGTGATATGAGTCATGTTGTGACAATAAATCAGGCGTTGCTTAGGAGGCAACCCAAGTTATGGTAGTTATTTCAATTCTAGTTTTTTTAATATCACATTTGGTTTTGGTTTTGTTTTGTATTGACAGGTTGAAGGGAAGTTTGAGTACCGAAGATCTAAGCTAATGAGCATGGCAAAGACTGAGTGTGAGCTACTTTGAACCTCTTTGAAAAACACGATGCTACTAGCTAGGCCTAGAGGCCCCAGAGAGTATTTCTAATCCTTACTTTAATTTATACCTTGGGAACAAAGTATGATTTTAAGTGTAGGGTCGAGAATCTTCCTATTTGGTTAGGGTGAATTATGTCATAGGATTTTCATATTTATTTATTTTCTAGTTCTGACATGATTTTAAAAAATTACAAAAAAAATTTGTCTTTGGTTATTTTTAGTGTTGGTTGCGTGTCTGTTTAGTACAAGCACACTTCACCTACCCCTTGGTTTTTCTTTTTAGTTCTTTTTTGTAAAACCCCGAAAAAAAATCCAAACCTATGTTACAGCCATGTTTCTAGCTCATGTAAAGTACATTATGGTTCTTCGATAGTTTTATGAGTTAGTTTGAGGTATATTAAGGCCCCATATAACTCCAGCTATTAGACGAATCAAAATAACCCTTACCGATTGAAATTTTCAGAAGAATGTTACTTTAGTCAACTTCAAATGAGTATATCTTTTGCTCTATTAATAATTTTATAGATCAAGACCCACTAAATGATAGAAAATTGAATTATCTTTCCAACGATACCAATTTTGCCTAACTTCGATAGTCGGTTGAGAAGTTATGGCGATTTTAATGAAAATAGTAGAACACTGCGATAAGTACCGTGTCGCAGTGAAGGAAAAATTCGCAATTGTCCAATTTCCAGTGTAGCACCACAATTAGCCTGCGTTGCAATGGAGTTCCAAATCATATTTGTCCTTTTCCAGCAAAGCATCGCGATGGCGCCGCATCGCGTCAAGGTGCGATTTCACGATCGTCCGTTTTCCAGTGACGCACCGCGATGGCACCGTGTCGCGCCAGGGTGCATTTTCGCACTCGTCCTTGGACTACACTTAAAGTGAAATTCCAGTGACTCACCACATTAGCACCGCATTGCGGTGATGGTCAAATCAAAAATTTTAGTGACAAAAATTAAATTTCTCCCAGGGGCAGTTTGGTCTTTTTCCCATGACCCCAATCTATGAAAAACACGAGATTAAAGCCCTAATAGCCTATTAGGCCATTATTTTATTCAATTTCTCCCAAATAAAAAGTATTCTCCTTCAAGAACAAAACCCTAGCCTTCAAAATTCAAGATCAAATCTCAAGAATTCACCATCAATTCTCACGAATTCATCAACCCAGGTATGTTAAGTGTTCATCTATGGGTTCATTTCACCCATGGAGCCCAAGTATCCAATTTTAAATTCAAAATTTGTGATATTTACAAGTTATTATGATTTTAAATTGTGATTTGGACCAAGAACTCCCCTGAATTGTAATCCTACACCATGTTTCTATGTAATTATCGTTGTTATTTAATCCCACATATTTTAATGATGTTATTCACTGATTTAATTCATAATTAGTGATGTTGATGTTGAAATCATGCTATTTCTACAGGCTTTAAACTATTCCCACTCTTAGCTTGAACTATGAACATCAAGTGTTTGATGAAATGCCTACAAGAATAAAATTTTGATAAATGCTTTCATATTATATCCTATAAGTTTAGTACTATTTTGCTATTATTCCTATTTAGTCCTGGGGGTTATGAATACCTAAAAACTTAGCTGTTTACTTAGTCTCAGTATCTTCAGAATAGCTTCAGAATATGTTATGAGCATTATCAATTCAGTCAATCATCATAATTAATTAAACTTAGAACAGTTCAGTATTCTGAATCAGTTTAGTTGGCAGTAGGATTTAGCACCGAGCGAGTGCAGGGATGGCGACTTCCCCATTAGATAGGTAGAGCCGTTAGTAGAAGTCTCTATACTCTAGAACTATATACCTAGTGTAGGATTTGAGGAGTCACCCATCAGTTCAGGCTTGACTACCTTCCAGGGGTCACCCGCCAGTTTAGGCTTGACACCCTTAGTCCTTTGGGATAGCATATTAGTGGATCCACATAACCAGTGTTAGTAACCGTGGCACGGTACTGACTCCCTTCCAACTGGGGTTACAGGTTGGACCCCAAATTTGCTCATTGGGGCATGCCGGTTAGATGATAGCTCCCATAGTCTCATTCCAGACATTAGTTCAGTGATTCAGTTTTAGATTTGCTTGACCATAGCATACATATATCAGTTATTCAGTTACCAGTATTTAGTATTTTAGATTTCAGATTATATTCAGAACATATTTTATGCTTGGTTATCTATCTTCAGCACTTATAGTTTCCATGTATTCTATTCAGTATGTCACGTTATATATATTCAGACAGTTATTACTCATGTTCATGAAACCCTACATATCAACCTACCTCATTTAGCATACCAGTACATTCAAAGTACTGATCGTATACTCTTTTCTTGTGCAATGATATATCATATCATGGGTTTGAAAGCTTAGTTCTTGGATCATGCATAGACTTTCCAGATTATCAGCCGTAGCAATGGTGAGTCCTTATATTTTGAGAACAGAATATCTTCACCATTTTCAGTATAGTAGTTAGATGAAGTTAGTTGCGGCTTGTCCCATCAACTCTTATTCAGTTAATTTAGAGGCTTTCGGATATTCAGACAGTTAGTCAGTTGTCAGATTTCAGTTATCATTGTCAGATGTTTTATTAGTATTATCAGTTTTGTTTATAGATTTTATCAGATTTATTACTTAAAACCTTATGGCATTCCTCAGTTAAATTTCGCATATGATTTGTGTTATTAGATTTACTTAGTGCTCATAGCAAGTACTAGCTCATGGGTTAGCTTGTGATCTCTCGAGATTGTAAGCACCGTGTGGATCCCAAGGTGTACTCTCGGGGTGTTACACTTTTTGAGAGTGAGCCCTTTGAACCCAATATCTCTTTTTGATTTTTTGGAGTAATTTTAATTTTCTTATCATTAGGAATAAATGTAGATGCTCTTGCTAGGTGCTTTATATAATTACAAGATGCAAGTTGGGATTGAATGTGAAAGCATGTGTAGTGGTATAATGACTATTTTTGAGACACTTAGTCTCCTTTATTTGACTGTTATGCGATGTTGGATTAATTTTGAATTCTTTCTATGCTTTTTTTGAGAGTCTATAGAGATCCATCTTGACTTGAGCACGTTCCAAGTGTGAGTGAGGCTTTTATTTTCTTTTATGGATGCATGTTGATGTTTAAAACTTTCCCAGTGTGTTTGCGGAGGGAAATAAAAAATATTGGATTTAGGAGATGATATAGGAATTTTTTTGACAGCCGTATTTTATCCCTACTTTATCTACCCTTTTTGCATGATCTTAGTTAGCCCCGTTGAGTCTTTAGTCTATTTTGAGGTAGCATCATATATAGCTTATTCCTTTTCTATTAATTGACCATAATTTCACTCAACACTCCTAAGTGCTTTAGCTAAAATATTAAGATGTTAAGGAGTATAGAAATTGAAGAAAGAAAAAGGAAAAACTGAAGCCCCAAAGTAGTAACTATTGGTATATTAAAAAGGTTTATGTGTTGTGGTTGGGTGGAATGTAATGGAAACAAAAATTGTTCTTTTGTGAATGTTGCAGTGATAAATATTCCCTACTAAAAATGTGTGAACTAGCTTAAAGAGATAGGGCAAAACAAAAAAGAGGTGGAAAGATAAAATGGTGAAACAAATTGGTTGGTTAGAGACGAGTCCAATGCTAAGTGTGATGTATTAAAGCACTTAGAGAAGATAATCATTATTACTTGCTAGAATATATCCTATTTGTCCCTTAGCTTACATTAAAACCCTCAAAGTCATACTCGATCTTGAGATTTGATGTTCTGATATTAGTGTAGTATTACACTAAGGGAAATCTTATGGTTCATCTTATGTGAAATGTGAATTCTTTGAGAGAGTGAGCGAAATTTGATTCTTAAACCTATATTGTGTATTAAAAAGTGAATATGGTGACTCTCTTATGGTGACAGCGCATACTTAATGATGGACAGGTGACTTATATGATCTTTTGGTTGAATAATATGCATGAGTTTGACAACTTAGTAGAGTTAATTTATAATGCCCCGAGTTTTTGGTCCTTGAAAATTTTCTACAACTTTATCCTCATTGTTCTGACTACGACTCCCCTAATGAGTCGTAGGGAGTCTTAATGGGTCATAGGGACTCGGTCGCAACTTAATCAGAACAAGTGTCTTAGTATTCTGCTTTGAGTACGAGTGGATCTCAACTAGTCATTAACACTTCTTACGGGTCGTGAGGTCCAAGTTGTAAGGTGTCTAAAAAGTTTATCCTAAGACAATGTCTTTATTATAAGTTGAGGCCACGAGTTGTAAAGACTTATGACAAGCCGCTATGTCCTAATTGTAGGGTGTCTAGTATGTCATCCCAAAATGGTTGTTGTTTTAAGTACGGTTATGAGTCATTAAGTATGGGTTTTTAGGCAATGGTATAAATCGTCACCAGAACAGTACGGGGCCTTGGTAGTTCTATCTTGACTACGACTCCTTGTGATGAGTCATAATGTATCCTTATGAGTTTTATAGAGACCCATAGTCACTGATGACTAAATTTCAGTTTTTAAAATGAGGGCACTTTGGACAATTCTCTCCTTTCCCAATTTAAAGCCCACACCCATAAAATAATTAAGAGGGTTATATTTTATCCTTAATGTATGTAAACACTTTAAAAACTCTCTCAAATTCTCCCATGCAGCCATACTTAGGGTTTTCAAGAAGTATTCTATCCAAAGGCTCCAGGGTCGAATTTTTTTTGTGAAACTTGGTACTTCAGGCATGTTACTCTCCCCTCATTGTTAATTTGTCAAAAGCATATGTTTTAAAGTATATTTCATAAGATATTTATGTTGCTTTGAAATCAATGGTTGAGGCTTTTGAATGCTTGTTGTTGAATAATATTTTCTCATGATTTACATATGATTATTCATGCTTTAATTATGGTTTTGAACTTGTGGGTGCATGGGTATGGTGAATAATTTAGGAAGTTATGATTTTCCCCAAACTTGTTAATTTTGAAGTGGTTATGAACTCAACCCCATAATGTGAAATTGGTTTTTAGTTATGAGAAATGTGGAAATTGAATTATCCTTGTACTATGGCATTATGATTTTGAATTGAACCTTGTAGGTTTGTGTTTTCGCAAGATATTACATAATTGAACCAAGGGGTGTGAATTACCTCAAGTAATATAATTGTTCAGCATGTTGTTGTTGCCTTGCAAGTGTAGTTGGTATAACGATACAAATAATGTATGCCTTAATGTGAAATATGGTTCAATGAATGGGAATGTGTGGTAAATATTTTTAATTGAGCTTTAATGAGGGCTATGTAGCTGAGTCATGAAAGTGGTGGTCCCGAGGAACCCACATTGGAAACTACAATTGCCGATGTGGGGGTCTATATTATCGGGTGGTTCGATTCCCTCTTAATATTATTATCATATGATTGGGAGGTTCGAGTCCCCCATAATGCATATGTGTACCCTCTGGTTCATGTGGCAACACGTATTGGGGCCCTACCAGCTAGGGGAGAGCTGGATCCATATAGCCCATGGGTACCTTTGTATGTTATGATGGTTGAGCTACACAATCCTAGCTAAAGTTTTAAAGTGCATGTTAAGCCTTTTTCCCTATATATATGTGTGTGTGTGTGTGTATGTATATCCATTTGATTATGTGCATTGATTTTGAATGATTTTGAACTATTGATCATGGCATTATGTTATGAAGTGGTGAGCTTTCATTTTTCGTAAAGCTTAAGCATTTCATCTATTTACACTCTTGGAATTGATTTGACAGTTTTTCTTACCATCAAAATTGTCATTGTCATCTATCAGAGTCGAGGACTTATTTCGACCAAGACTAGGTTTGGTTCTTTATTTATAAGGCTTCGTTTGGATTACTTTGGATATTAGGTGATGTTGGTCGATTATTTGGAAGGTCTCCGGTTGTTGGTTATAGATATGTTTTGAATTTCCTTAAGCTTGTTACATGTTATCTTGTTATATGTTTGAAATTCATCCGACATTGGGGAATATTGTGTTTAGTTTGGTTAGGTGCAGGGGGTGATCTCCGGTCCACGTGGTACTTAAGATAACTATCGCAGCCAAGCCCTAGTTCGGGTTGTGACATAATTATTGAGGCTAAGAAGTTTTAAGGTAATCTTCATGTGGTTTCAATTGAAATATGATATGCCTAATGCATAACTTGCTATTCATGTAGTTGTTGTAGTTCTAGATTGAGTGTCTTATTTCAAGTAGTAATGTTAGAGTCTTCTTTGATTATGTGTATTGTAAAGAGTTGTTCGGGGACGAACAAGGATTTAAGTGTGGGGTAGTGATCTTAGGTGTATTTATACGACCAAGTGCTAGTTACTGCCCATAATTTAGTCAATTTAGTGAGCTACATTGCATATATATTCATTTTATTGAGCTTACTTTGTGTTCATTAACTAATGTAGATGATTAGTGTTTTAGTTGTAGATTGTTGCCAATAATGAGCTTGATTTGGTGTCATACCGTTATTATGAATGATTCAAGGAATTAGGAGTAAAATCGGGAAGCAAGACTAGCTTAAAAAGAGTTGGAAAGGCATCTATAATGCATGGGTGCAATAAAGTGAAGAGACTACACCATAGTGGGAAAATGGCATTTGAAACACAGGAGCATGCCACGCCCACTGACCCACGCGATAAGGGCGTGATAGAGAGCTGGCCAAAAATTTAATGGAACAAAACAGTGTTGATTCGTGATAGGACGTGGCATGGAGGGGTGCTTTCGTCTGATTTTTCCCTTCTGCTATAAATAGGATACTTGTGTTATCTTATGGATGACTTTTGAATGACTTGGGGAGACCAAAAACACAAGGAAGGCTCCAAATAGGTCTTTTCTTCTTTACTTTAGTTTTCTTGCAAGACTATGATTGTCTAAATACCCTCTTTCTAAGGTTGAGGCTACAAACATGATTACGTAGCATTCAATTGTGTTGTTTTAAAGTTGATTGTTATATTTGGTTGTTCATATGTTTTTGCAATTACTATTCTATTTACTCACGGCCTTTAGAATACACCTATATCTCTATTATAAGCCTGAAAGGTGGAAAAATAGATCAGAACATGGAACATATGGAGTGGGTTATTGTCTTTTAAATGAATTAGAGATAGGATTAGCAGTTAGAATATGAATATACCTAATTTTTCCCATTTAGTTCAAATACAGGAAGAAATACAAATGTGTTTGAATTAGTTCTCATATCCCCGCTCAAGGATGTGGTTGTGGGGCTAACTCTAATAGACGATTAGAGGCTCGAAAGACCATAATCATTTTATTAACCCCGTGATTCAACAACCAAGATAGTTAACTTGACCAACGAGATTGTATAGCTTTGTTGGATTGTTCAAATTGCCTTGACTATGGATTCTTTCGCATTATTGTTTCAACAATTTATATTCTCGTTATTATTTATTATTATATTTTAAATCTTAAAACCCCGACTCTCTCTTGGGCACAACCCACACTAAGTCAACATCCTTAAAAGAAAGAACGCTACAATATACCTCATGTATATATCTATATACACAGGGGAATAAGATTTATACACAATTAAAAACATACCTTGTATTCATATTTTGTTGCAATGACCATCACAATCATTAAAGTAATCGGTCCACTCAAGGAACCATAATATCTCATCAAATAACTGATTCACACAAGAATTATGATATATTATCAGGATAACTCGATCTACTCAAGAAAATATTTATTCAAATGCATATGATGAATGTATGTATGTAAGATGCACAACTTTTATCCCCTTTCTCAACTCACTCCATCAACATCATCATCATGAAAACCATGAACTCAGTATCATCATCATCCTTATCATCTCATCAATATTTATATCATTAGAATCATGAACCTCATGATCTCAATATCATCATTCATACCGTAAATGTAAATGTGAGATACAATTAATAATTATAAGTAATGCCTGAAGGTGAATTGCAAACGCCCAATCAAAATCAGATCGAAGCTATAATTACTGAAACATAACTTATAATTAATGAAAACCAAGTAAATACAGTCAATAATCACAAGTTTATCATTCAAGGTACAACAAATATCTACTAACAAATAAAATCACACAAATGTCTAAAGGAAAACTCACTACTTGCTCAATTGAGCATTATCAAACTCAATCATCAATCACAAACATGTCCGAAGACCAATCCACCAAGTATCCTTTTTAGGGGTCCGTTGACTATAATCTTACAACCTACAACCCTTAAAACTTAACTTTAGTTACTTAAAGTTATATTACCACATTCTCTTATCAAAATGAATCCTCTTAGTTATTCTCTAACAAGAATATATCTTACTTCATACGTACATAATACCAAATTCACCCTCTTTTTAAGACATTAGAGAATAGTTTTATAGATTAGAAGGTCACCTAATTCTTCTGTTATTATCCATATTCACATATTAAATTTTATAAATCACCAATCAAGTCATTCAGACACAAACACCCATCAAGGGATCTATACAAAATACAGTAAGACACAATGATACTATTATCATGCTAACCTTCTACTTTCATGGCCTATTTGTACTTTTCAATCTTTTACACCCCTTTTGCAAATATTTCAACCTGAACCGCTTAGGCTTGGAACTTCTACTCCTACACTTAGAGTTCTATCAATACTCTTTTGGGATACAATACCTTTCCACGTACCTTGCTATTAGGCTACCTGGAAGGCTATCCAATCTTCTTAACCAGCTCATACAACACTCAACTTGAGTAACTTTACTAACATGGCCCTTGTTTCATACTCATGCCTCATTACTACTTCTTAATGCAAGTCATGGATTACTATGAACTACCTATGAGAACCTCAATTAACTCACTTTCCCCCTTTTTACCATTCTTTTCCCATTCTATACATAAGAAGAAATTACCTTCATTCCACTATTAATAAATATCACCATATTCCACCCAATTCAAGCCACAAATATTGCACTGGTTGAGTATAACAATAAACACCAATAATAATAAATCCCAATTGAATTTTTATCAGAGTCATCCATCAAAACACCGTGTCTAATGCATGAGAACTCATATTACTATCAATGTTATATAAATCCAGTCCAAATCAAATTGCTAAAATAAAAATAGCCATAACCTTTTTTGTAAAAGAAACATGATATTATTAAGAGAAGGAAGTTATAATACATGTGCTAAACATTTTCCTGTATCAAGTTCCCATTGGGTATGCCTCAAAACCACCCTCATGGAGCTTGGCCTTTGGAATCTTATGACTATACAGATGGGGTTTATTCAGGATTTTTTTGGGGGAAAAGAATGATCTAGGAAGGATGATCTAGGAGGGTTAAAATAGTATAGGGTTTTAAAAAGAGTGTGGGATGGCTACTTTCGGGTTACCGCTACAGCATTTGATTTTAATGCCACAATAATTAGCTTACCTTTGCAGAGATAGGCAACAGGATGACCTATTTTCTTTCAAATTTTTGATCCAATTATATTGGGCTCCACTTTTACCATGAATTAAACTCTATCAAGTCCGATGGGAGGATTTTCTTTATCATAAAAAATTTTGAAATGTTTTTCAACGTAGCAATGTTTTGGATTGTAACACTAAATTACTAATGCTGGAGTCTTCACATGTTTTTACTTGCTAGAGTCTTTACATGTTTTTACTTGAATTCCATAAGCATAATTTTATCATAATCCTATGATTGTTGTTCAAGACTATTATTTATGCATCAAAATTCATGATTTATGGTTCCTTTATGTATTGTAAACTGTACACATGCTTCATAAATTAAGAATAACCTTATAACAAGAACAGTTTAAAGAAAAATTGAGCGCAAACTCAAACCATGATTCATGCTATTCTGTAGAACACTATTATATTTTTGGAAGCCTATTTAACACTGAGAGAAAGATGACTTAGATAAACCAAGTCCCATAACCATGTTGCCACTGGAGATTTCACCCAAAGAGTTTGATTATAGGATCCTCATGTAGATGGTTATACACCTTGGTCAGTTAGCATAATCTTTTTTATTATGGGCATGAAAACGAGCATCATGAGCTCTCATGATGATTTCTCAGATATAAGAAACTCTCCACATGGCTAAACTTCATGAAATCTATTATTATATACCTATGAAACACTTTTACATAGGCTTTATCACTCATGATTTCTATCTCAGACTTCTAATTATTTTAAGCTACTCTTTACATGCTTTCATGATTATTTTTATATATATATATATACATATATAAACACTTGTGTACTAATATATATCATTGTATTGACGGTGTTTTGCACTATATTTTTCATGTGATGTAGATTCAAGTACAAGAGCATATGATAACTTATGATTTGTTGCTAGACGTTCTGTAGCACCTAACATCCAGTTAATTGGTGAGCTCTCCTATCATTCAAGTGGCTTAGAGATGATTTTAGTTTCTTCATTAGTTTGGTTCAGTCTTTTGATTTAACAAAGGTTACGAGGCCTTGTCCTAATTGACTCTCATATTAGAAATAGAGACTTTACTAGACAAACAGTATTTAGTAGTTGACTTTCATTTATTCATTCTATTCATGGCTTAATAAAGAGTATTTCTTTTCACATTTAGCCCTCTATGATTGTTTATATTTCTAAATCAATTTTATTTTTTATTACTCTATAGATATGATATGCCAAGGGTCTCATCGAAATACTAGAGAAAAAAAAGATATGGCTCATGGCTAGGTGTAGACACGAATTGTGATACCACTGTAACTTGATTCAGATTGATTTCATTTGTATAGTCATGACTTATCGCTACACTTTACCCAACTAGTGATACAAGGTACATTTTTTAATCTGTACAAGTGTTAAGGCAATTCTTACCATATATAGAACCAACATAAATTATCGTCATCTCATTATATGGAACTCCCATTATTCATCACCCCTTTTTTCAATCAATCATCAAACTAAAACTTCATAGGCAATCGAAAAAATCTCAACTTGTCTTAATTAAAGCTCCAAATGTCAAATTATAAACTTCCCTTTTTGAAATGCTTATGAATGATCCCAATTCGATAAAATATGTAATTTACGTAAGTTCACAATTTTCTGTACACTCATACTGCCACAAAAAGTTCAGTCAAAAATTGAGTTAAAAAGTCAACCACGTGTTTTGATGTCAAATCTAGAAAATTCTTTCAAAATTAGCTTGCCCATTAGTTGGAAACTCACACATCAAAATTAGCTAAAATAAGTCGTTAATCAACTGTCAACTTGAGAATTGCATAATATCAAGCTTAGGTAAAAAAATCTCTACATTTTAATTAATTCAAGGAACTAAATTAAGATTTCATGATGGAACAACAGAAAAATGGTAAACAAAATGTTAGTAACTTACCCCCATGAAAGAAACTAACCCAACACCTCAAAAATCATTCAAAATCGAGTCTCATAGTTACCAAAATAAAAAATAAAACACTGAATTGGGTGAAAGAATAACAAACTGCCAGAGATTTAATAATCTTTCTCTTCGTGAATGCACTTAAGCCCTGTGAATGTGACATCCTCCCTAGCCTAACCCTCTATGAATGTGATAAAACCATTACAAGCACAAAGTGCACCCAGACCCAACCTAAAAATGTTACCATTATGAATGCAATATTTCAATCACAAATGCGATGATCAGTACCCTGCATACTTCAAATTTGTGGTCCTTACTCATGAACGCATAACATAGAACCGGTTGTACCAGTAGATTGTGAACAAAGAATGACTAAATCTTTGAATCACCCCTCAGAACTTATTTGGAACCTTCAATCAAATAAATATATATATATATATATATATATATATATATATAAAGCCATAACATACATTTTAGACCTAATGAAATTATTAAATCATCGATCTGTGTTTTTTTGATTGAAAGAAACCATAGTCAAACTTGACTTTCTTATAACTTAAGAATCAAACTAAAAACTCAAATTACTCCAGAATGACACATCATATACATTAACTACCCAATTTTAGTGACCCAAATTATTGTAACATTGAAATAAGAGGCAAAGCTTTGTCAGTCCTCTTTTAGATGAAATTTGTAAAATTCAGGAGTAATCTAGTGTTGGATGATTATTTAGAGTGTACTAGTCGGGGGAAATATGGAATTAATGAGAGTGTTGGTGGGATGTTTAAATTCATCTTTGGGTAGATGATAAGTTTAGAAATTCGTAGCAACTTTTAACACATAAAATAGAATTATAGAACTCTAATTATAAAATTTACCTTGGAAGAATTAGTTTGCGATGTCATATTTTAGGGAAAGTATCATAAAATGAGCATAATTGGAGGCGGGGGCCTCAAAATTCTGCCTCAATACCACTGTAGTAGAGAAAGTACGGCTACAATGATAGCCCATTATAGTCGCGAACCGCTGAAGTGGTAACACCTAGTATTTTTATTATTTTTAAAACAAAAACACATTTTCATTCCCCACTTTTGAAAAATAAATCAAGACACTGGGGAAAGCAATTTTTTGTGAAGAGGTAAGTTTCTTATATTCTAGACTTGAATTATTTCCTATAATCCTTGAAAATCATTACAAACCTTAATCGTGGTAAAATTGAGATTTTGCCCTAATTCATAAAATTGATGCAATTTGATAGGAATGAGTATAAAATTAGTAGATAATAATTTTAAGGTGTTAGAATATACTAATAGGTTTAGAATCATAGTTGTTCGTGCTCATAAAGTAGGGTTCATGAGGTTTAAGGGGTAGAAAATCCTAAGATGAAGAATTAAGAAAATGGCACGGTTAAAATGGTTGTTATTAATCCCTAGTAGTTAAAGAGGCATGGATTGTTAAAATGAGCATGTAATCTTGTTGTTCTAGACTAAGAACAAGTTGAAAGGGAAAGAAAAGATAAGTTTGTGGCCTAGAAGTGACTTTGAGCGAGGAATCAGAGGTAGGTTACAGTTTATTGTAACAATTAGACTTGCTTTGCTCTTTACTTATATGATAATTTAATATTTAAGATTACTTCTGAGCACTACTTATGATTATTGACTGCATTTCATATCCATATACATTAATGTTGTTGAGATGATAATAATGATGATATACAAATTATGATGTTCATGATGGTGATGGTGATGATGACGTTGGCATTTTTGAAATTAGGATGTTCATGATAATATTGATGATGTTGATGAGATTGAGAATAGAAAGACATTATATGTACATCTTACCTTCATACGTTCATTCATATGCATTGATTTTTTTATTATAACCATGTGTTGTAATGTAACTAGTTTCTGAATTTGACTAAGTGTAAACATATAGGATGAGTGTCTATTCCCTCTACATTCAAGTGTCATAATTATGTAATGTCTTTGATAATAGCTTCTATGATGATTGTTTTTCATTTATTTAATTTACTTATTTATACGACAGTGGGTTAAGTTAGCCTATGATGTCTACCAGTACTTTTTAATGTACTAGTATTATATGTGCTCTTATTTTGTTGGGCATATAGTATGTTCCAGTGGCTGAGACAAGACCTCAGCTCTTCTCAGATGTTTCATATTTTGATTTGGGGTGAGCACTATGGCTAATAACCTTTGGATCTTTAGCTTATTGTTCATGTCCCTTATTTTGGGTCTAAGACACTTCTCATTTATTTCTATGTTTTTGACAACCTTTATTTATAGACTTGAGTATTTCATAGATATTCTTATATGGTGACTTCAGGTCCCAAGAATATAATAAATAGAGGTTTCTACACTCTACTAGTAATTTGATAATTCCACTGTTAGAGGTTTCTACACTCTATAAGTAAATTGATAATTCTATTATTTGACATTATGACTTATCAATTAAATAAAGATATTGTAGAACTTTTCAATAAAGAAGTTAGTATAAGGTGAATGTGATTGTAACACTTGGATAGCAAGGGCTTGGTTAAGTATGGTTCTCTCATCATAGTTTAGAGTAGCTGATAATCATGACAAGGATAGTATCATAACATTAGGTTCGTACATCTTTTGTACATGAACAAGTCTAGTATAGTCTTAGGAAATGGTACTTAGACGTATGCACTATTCTTTAAAGCTATAGGGTTTTAGGCCTTTCTTTCTTCTTTTTGTACTATTACTTTAGTTTAATAGGTATTTGGTGGTCTCAATTGGTATCTAACTTATTCATCTAGTTTAATAGAGGGTGAATACATGTTTCTCTCAAGAAGAAGTAGTTGCGCTAGCACCGGCACTAGCAGTGACACCAGTACCAGCTGATGAGGCTGCAGTCTAAGGCAAACCACACATGAGGGGTAGGTCTAGAAGAGAAAAAAGAAGGGAAACACCTATTATGAGTTCCCTTCCCCCACTACAGGATGCTCTGGAGTTAGCTTAGAAGAAAGACGTAGTGGTTGAGTAAGAAGTAGTGGTCCCTAATAATAGAGTTCTTGTACAAAATGGTGCATCCTAGGTACCTATGACTGGAAGACTAATTCAACAAGCCTTGGTATACTTAGTAGATTGGATGGCATCGATACTATTCCTGTTATTCCATTTTTTCCATCCCCAATCTTACAACATGCACCTATTATGGTACTAGGATAGAAGAAGGCTAAGAGACGGGTGTATCCCTGACAAGTACTTGGACAAGTAATGACAGATGATGAACATGGACTTTTCTATAAGATCATGAAATGAAACCCCTAATATTTTAGGTTACATAATCTGAGAATTCTTTTGAGTTTTTGTTGGATTAAAATGAACGGCTTCATAAGATGGTATTGTTGAAAGGCATAGTGTGGATTTTGTTTCATTTTAGTCGCAGGAAGAATCCAAGCAATGGTAGGGGTCATTTGTTGAGTGTAGGTTTGCCTTACGTCTAATTACTTGGGCATACTTTTAGAATGTCTTTCTAAAGAAGTATTTTATGTTTATCATAATCAGAATAAGGATGAATTATTGAGATTAGAGTAAGGTAACATGTCTATGGCAGCCTATGAGGTCAAATTTCATGCTTTTTCATGTTATGCTCTATAATTGACCACTTCAAAGAATGAGTGGATCAGGTACTTTATGAAGAGGCTGAATTTTAAGATTCGGCTAGTTGCTTTGTCTATGGCTACATCCGTTAAGTCCTTTTAAGATGTAGTGGGATTTTCTAAAAGGTTAGAAGAATTTGAAAAAATAGGGAGAAGTTAAAGCAGAAGAAAAAAAGGATTGGACCATAAGCCAGTTTAGTGGTACTTTCTCTAAAGGTTACGATTTTTCTCAGCCATATAATTCAGCTATGCCAGTATCCTTCAAGGGTTTCATTTGGTGTTAGACATTATCCATCGCTGTGTTCTACTACTTTAGTTCCATCAGGTTGTGGTGGTGGAGAAAATAGTAGGGGTCGTACCCAAGGTGGGCATAGTGGCCAAGCTACAAAAAAAGGTGGAAACCAAGGTAGGGTCAATTTGATAGAAATGATGCTTTGGGTGGTAGAGATGGTGGCCAAGGTGGGTGATAGATCCCAACTTTATGTTATTCCAGCTTGTCTTAGGGCAAAATCTTATGATGCTCTGATCACAACCTATTCTTGTCTGTGATGGTATGGCTTCTATATTATTTGATTGTGAAGTTTGCTTTGGATTGGCATTTGGACGATGAATTGCTTAATACAGTCATGTATATGTCTACACTAGTTGGGATGTCTGTGTATATTGATCAGGTTTATAAGGCTTGTCTACTGATGATTATGGGATACAAAATCTTGGCAGACCTAGTCTTTCTAGATATAAAGGAGTTTGATACAATATTAGAAATGAGTTGGTTATTGCCTTATTATGTCATTCTTAATTGTTATGCCAAAACATCATTGTAGATGCGTGAGATGGAAAGGTTAGAGTGGGAGGGCACTTTTAAGCCTACTCCTGTGAGAATTATGTAAGTTATTCATGCCCAAAGACTAGTAAAGATGGGGCGTAGGGCATTTTTAGCCCATATTTGGGAAGATGAGTCTATAGTCTCTTTTACAACTTTAATCCCAATTGTATGTGAATTCTTAGAAGATTTGCTCGATGACCTTTCAGGTATTCCTTTAGACTGTGAGGTTAATTTTTGTATTGATTTAGAGATGGGAACTAGACCCATGTATATCCCTCCCTATCCTATGGCACCAACAATGTTGAGGGAGTTGAAATTTTAGTTACAAGAATTGTTAGAAAAGATTTTTATTTGCCAAAGTGTTTCTCCTTAGGGTGTATTTATTTTATTTATGAAATAAAGGTTGGTATCATGAGGATGTACATAGACTACCGCCAGTTGAATAAGGTAACTATTCACAACAAATATCCCTTGCCTAGGACAGATGACTTATTTAACCAGTTGTAGGGAGCTGCGGTATTCTCCAAAATTGATTTGAGGTTAGGTTATTATCATCTCAATATTAGGACAAAGGACATCCTAAAGACACCTTTCCAAACTTGTTATAAGTAATACGAGTTTCTAGTCATGGTTTTTGGTTTGACCAATTCCCCAGTTGTTTTTATGAGTCTGATAAATGTGGTTTTTAAGTCATTATTGAATTCGTTCATTATTATTTTAATTGATGACATATTAGTTTACTCTATGAATAAGAGCATGAAGCTCACATACAGTGCTAGGGTTACTTAAGGAGAAGCAACTATATGTTAAATCCTCTAAGTGTGAGTTTTGGCTATCTTCATTATCCTTCTTGGGAAATATTATTTCTAAGGAAAGGGTTATGGTAGACCATCAGAAGTTTGAAGATGTTACGAATTGAGATAGACCAATGAATGTGAAAGAAATTTATAGATTTATGGGGTTGGCCAGTTATTATCATTGGTTATTAAGGGGTTTACTTTTCATATGACCCATATTACTTAATATGAAGTTTTGCTTGTATGGAATGATAGGTGTGAGGATAGATTCCAAAAGCTTCAAACTTTGTATACTTTAGCCCTAATCCTAACCTTGCCTATTGAAGGTAAGAATTTTATTATGTTTTATGATGCCTCATGGTTGGGTTTAGGTGTTGTCTTGATATAGGATAAGAACATAATTACTTATACTTTAAGACAATTTAAGCCTTATGAGAAGAGCTACACCAATCATGACTTGGAGTTGGCAGTTGTGGTATTTACTTTTAAGATTTGGAGTCGTTATCACTATGGGGTGAAGTGTGAAGTGTTCATTGATCAACGCAACCTACGACACATGTTCACCCAGAGATATCTAAACCTAAGATGGAGAAGGTGGTTGGAGTTAATCAAACACTTTGATATGTCGATTATATATCACCTAGGTAAGGTCAATGCGGTGGCGAATAAGCTGAGTCAAAAACCAGTGAGCATGGAAAGCGTAACATGCTAAAGGCACCCATTAGCAAGAGAGGTACAACCTTTGGCTAATAGTTTTATGAGATTGTAGGAGACTAGAAAAAGAGGGGTATTAGCACATTTGGAAGTTAGGTCCACATTCTTTAACCAAACCAAAAACAGGCAGTTCGTAGATAAGAAGTTGGGCAATCTTTGATAAAAGTTATTGCTAGGTGAGGCTAGAGAGGCCATCCTTGATAATGATAGTGTTAAGGATTTGAGAAGCTTGTGTGTACCTCAGGTAGTCAATTTAATTTTGACTATTCTTACAGAGGCTCACAACTCTAGGTACTCTATACATCCGCGTGCCAATAAGACGTATAGATACTTGATACAACATTATTGGTGGCAAAGAATGAAGCATGACATTGTAGATTTTGTGACCAAGTGTCAAAATTGCCAGCAAATCAAGTATAACCATAAAAAATCTGGTGGTATATTTCAGAGGATGCCCATTCTAGAATGGAAATGGAAAAGGATAACCATGGACTTTGTGGTTGGTATTCCTAAGACATAACTTTATCTTGGTACGAGTAGATTGTAATGCGGGTAAGTTAGCTAAAATTAATATGAACAAATTGTAAGGCTACATGGGGAACCTATTTTAATTTTCTCAGAAAGAGGTATTCTGTAACACCCCGATTTGCTGAACCGAAATGCTACACGGTACTCATGACCCCGAGGGACCATAAGCTAACCAATGACTGATATCTATACCTGTATACAGCAAATCATCATATAATAATGCGGAATACATGGAAATGTAAGGCCATAAGGTTCAACTGAATAAAATCATGTGGGCGAAAATACCCAAAACAACTAAATCTGAATGCAAATCTGAAAGTAAATCCGAAAGCCTCTAAACTTTCTGAATAAGGAGTTGAAGGAACATGTTTCCAACTAACTCCATAAAACTGAACTGGAGAATAAATGAATGAATCAAATCATATTGTCCTCAAATCAATGAGGACTCACTGTGTCTCTGCAACTGGAATAATACCGCTACTGCTGGGCTGGAGCTCGTGTCTCGGAACCTATGGTGTCACATGAAAAGAAAGAACCATAGCGCAAAAGCGTCAGCACATCTGGAGTACTGAGTATACAAGGAAGGTAGGCTGAACATAAAGGGTTTAATGCATGAACAATACTTACTGACTAATATGAACGTGGGAGTGCAAACACACATATATAGAAACTAGGACCGTGAATATGTGATAGCATGACCTGTAAGCTAATACATGGTGTACTGATAACTGTCATGACTAATACTGAAACTGATAACATGGATGACTATATCTGAAAGTCCTGTATATACTGAAATCTGAAAAACGCCCTGAGTGCTTTCACTGAGACTGATACTGAAACTGATAACATGAATGACTGTATCTGATAGTCCTGTATATACTGAAATCTGAAGAACGCCCTGAGTTCTTTTACTGAGACTGTTACTGAAACTGTGGGAAGTAGTGTTTAACCGACATGCCCCGTTTATGCCATTATGGCTAAGCTAGGGTCCAATCTCTGCCCCGACTGGAGGGGTGTCAATACCGCGCCACTGGTAAGGACAGCTATGAGTGACCCTCATCTGGAGGGTACTCAATGAGAATGGTGGGAACCCTAAACTGACGGGTTAAGACACCTCATCAACCCTAAGCTGACGGGTTAAGATGTCTCAACTTATGCTGGCTACGTAGTTCTGGAACACAAGGATTGCTACTAAGAATCACACCCTGAACTGGTGGGTGAGTTCCCATCCTTGGGTTCACTCGATGCTAACCTCTACTCCCATCTGGAGGGACTGGACATGAATAACTGACTGTACATGACTTGATCTTACTGAATTCCATTGACTAGCGGAATATTACTAATATCTGACAACTGACTAAGATCATGAGATTTTCCTGAGTGACATGATTGACTGAAGTCTATGAAATCATAACTTGAGTTTGGATATCATGAAACATGACATGGATCTAGGAACACAGCAATAGTTTTTAGGTACAAGTACCCCCAGGACCTGATGGAAGAAAACTGACGCACATGACTGACTTGATCATAAGAGTAGAGTCCATAATATATAATATCATAAGTAGGGATCTCATACTAAGCATGGTTATCAACAATGTATTGCATGGAAAGGATTTCATATCAGATGGAAGTACTTGCACAATCTTAATATCATGTTCATTGCATAATCATATTGGCAACACATACTAATAGCATAGAATTTCATGTGGATTGCATGGTTATCATGCATCTTGTTCATAAGTAGGATTTGCAAGTAAACATAGCATAATCTCATAAGAATAGTTCATGAGTATTCCAACAACATTTACAAGGCACATTAACAACAAACAAGTCATTGAAACGTAAGGGCATATCATGAATCCTTCACTTAGACACAATTTAGCTATATTGTATGATTTCTAGTTCCTTAGGCATTTTATCAAACACCTTACATGCACATCTTAAGAATAGGTGAAATAATCAAATTATATATCATGAACAACCAAATTTACATGTTTCCAACTCATATGATATCATAAATTCATAAAAACATATAAAGATTCCATCTTGGGAACCACCCAATATCAACAACATGATCATCAACACCCAACGATATAGAAATCATACTTTTATAATGAAAAGGGGGAAAAAAAACAAGCATCAACATGGGTATGATCATATCACCACAATCAACCAAGCTTTTGTATTTTAAAGATTGATTCTTGAACTCTATGTACGAATTGAATCCATAGATGAACACTACGCATACCTTAGAAGGAAGATTCTTGATGATTGACGGAGGAATTTCCTTGAAATCGGATCTTGGAATTTCCTTGAAATCGGATCTTCAAGCTTACTTATGCAACCCTAGTTGTTTTTCTCCTTTAGTGCTCTTGGATGATGAGCTTTGAGATGAAAATAGGGTTGCAGTATGTTTAGAAGCTATATATTTCGTAGGGTTAAGTTTAGGGGCGTGTAAGGAGTATTTAAAGACTTAATTACCTTTAAAATAATTCAAGACGGAGTGTTTTTGACACCTAAAATTGGCTTAGGTGGCGTCCAAGTGATTGCCTATGCCTGGGTTGGGCGATGCCTAACCAATCGCCTATGCTTGGGTTGGGCGGCGCCTAACCAATCGCCTATGCTTACTGTCTCTCACGAAAATGAGCATAACTTTTTGCTTGGGTATTGGATTAAGGCAAAATTGATATCGTTGGAAAGCTAATTCAATTCTCTACAATTTGTTGGGTCTAAATCAGCCAAAATACCAAATTAACATTGAGTTATACTCGTTCAAATATGACCTTTTCAAAATTGAACACTAAAACTTGATGGATTCAAAAACTCTTAGCTTGTATTACCTTAAGTGACTCATATGAACATTTTTAATGGATCATAAGCTATCCTATCACTAGGATATTCATTGTAAGTCATGTACTCAAGTATGAATCACAGGATTAGAGACATGCGGGGTATTACATATTCATTTCACCTCCAGCATTTGGGAGAGATTTCAGACTGAGTTGGGTTCTAGATTGGATTTAAGTATAACTTTCCACCTACAAATCGATGGTCAGTTAAAGAAAACTATTCAAATTCTCAAAGCCATGTTTTGGACTTGTGTTATGGGCTTGGGTTCAGCGAAACCAATACTTACCATTGTGTGAATTTGCCTATAATAATAGCTACCACTCTAGTAATAACATGGATCTTCTTAAAGCCTTATACGATAGATGATGCAAGTCTATAACTGGGTTGTTTAATGTATTTAAAGTGAGATATTGAGCCACTGACATGCTCAAGAACTTGGTGAAAAATAATAGGTTTATACAGAAAAACTCATAGTATCTCAGAGTCGATTAAAAGAGTACGCGGACAACAACGTAAGTGATGTGAAGATCGAAAAGGGGGGAAAGGTAGTCCTAAAAGCGTCACCCATGAAAGATGTAATACTTTTTTATAAGAAGGCCAAATTGAGTCCAAGATATATTGGACCCTTTTAGGTTTTGAAGGGAGTCGGGTCAATAGCATAGAAGCTAGCCTTGCCTCCTAGTATGTTCGAGTCCACCTAGTATTTCACGTATCTATGTTAAAGAAGTATCACAGGTATGACGATTACAATATTCATTGGGACCTCAAACTATTTGATAAAGAGTTGCCTTACAAAGCGGAACCAATTTCCATATTGGATAGAGATGTGATTAAGTTGAGAACCAGGATCATTCCATGTGTAAAGGTTCAATGGAGGAACTATACAATTCAGGAAGCAACTTTGGAGACCGAGGTCGACATGTGCAAACGGCATCCCCACTTTTTTTTTCCTTTATTAGAAATATTATTTTGGGCTAGTTATTGTTTGGGGAAAAATAAGTGGTAAATTGGTATCTAGTATAATGACCCAAATCGTCATTATGCTGAAATAGAAGGCAAAATTTTAGTCAAACCGACCTTAGACAATTTTTGAGAAATTCAAGGCTAGCCTAGTGTTAGACGATTTGTGAGGCATACTAGTTCAAGAAAATCTAGTGTTAATAAGAGTGTTGGTGGGGATGTTTGACTTTATTTTTAGATAGATGATGAGTTTAGAAAGTGTAGCAAATTTTAGTACGTAAAAGTAAGTCATAGAACACTGGTTATAAAATTTACCATGAAAGGATTGGTTTGCAATTTGAAGAATGTATTGTAAAAGTAGATCTTTCAAAAATAGCGGCACTTTGCTATAAAATCCCTCTTCCATAGCCACATTTTATATAATTACCATTTATAGCCATTGTATTCACTTCTATTTAATGGTCTGTATTCATAAAAAAAAGCATAAATACACTACATATTTAGTCTCGCCAAAAACACCAAAACTATTTTTTATATATTTTTTTCTTTTTCGTATTTTCTCTATTTTTTCTTCTTCTTCTTTCTATTTTTTAATTTTTTTTTCATTTCTTTCTTTTTGGTTTTTTTTCTTTTTTTTCCTCTCTTTAATCTCTAACTACTATTTCTCTTTCTTCTTTTCTTTTCTTCTTTTTTTTTCTATTTTTTTGTACTTATTTTCTTTATCGGATTTTTGTTCTATTTTATATTTTTTGTATTTTTGAAAGTATAACTAGTCGAACACAAGTTATGGATGATAACATAAATAACACAACTGTTTATCGTATTTGTAGTCACACCGTCATTTATATTGTTGTATTCATTGATATAACTGTATTTGCATTTTAAAGTTCGCGCTTGTATTTATATTTTATAATTTATATTTTTATTTATATTTTATAGTTCGCACTTTTATTTTAAAGAACTATTTTGTATTTATATTTATAATTGACTGCATATTATATTATATTATATTAGATTTATATTATGATTTTATTGTGTTTGTATATTTAGATTATATTTGGATTATACTTGTATTTGTATTCTATTTTCGTCGATAACTTTTTATTTTTAAAGAATTATTTTGTATTTGTATTTGTAAGTTGATTGCATATTGTATTTAGTCGCGACTATATACAATTTATCATTTGTAATTATATATAAACAAGTAAATGCATTAATTTTATTTTCTTGATTCTAAAATATATAAATATGTAATGTATTATTTGATACAAATGTACCATTTTGTATTTGTATATCAAAATCACCATTCATATTTTTAAATAAATAAATATTACTTGATACAAATACAATTACAAACAAATGAAACAAATGATTTTACAAATACAAATACACCATATATTTGTATATATTGTATTTGTATAGAATTTAATTTGTATTTATTTGTATAAATAAATATAACTCGTATCAATAAATACAAATAAGTATTCACAGAAAGAAAATCAATCGTTCCTTTTCAATAATTAAAAAATACAAATGATAGCTTGCACTTGTATTTGTATGTTATAGTTCGCATTTGAATTTGTATTTTATAATTCGCACTTGTATTTGTATGTTATAATTCGTATGTATATTTGTATTTTATAATTCGCACTTGTATTTGTGTTTGCTAGTTCTGACAAATGAAAAGAAGGATATATATATATATATATATATATAAAAGAGTGAGAGTAATAGAAAATAGAGAAAAAATACAAAAAAAAGAAAAAAAAATGAGGAAAAATGAAAAGGGAAAAAAGAAAAACAAAAAAAGGAAAAAAGAAAAAAGAAAAAAAAAACAGAAAAGGAAAAGGAAAAAAAACTGAAAAAGGAAAAAAAGAGGAGAATAATAGAAAAAATGAAAAGGAAAAAAAAGAAAAAACGAAAAAGAAAAAGGAAAGAGAAAACAACAAAAAAAGGAAAAGAAAAAAAACTAAAAAGGGAAAAACAAAGAGGAGAATAATAGAAAAATTAAAAGAAAAGGGAAAAAAAGAAAAAAAAGTGAAAAAAGAAAACAGAAAGAGAAAACAAAAAAAAAAGAAAAATGAAGAAAAAATTATAAAAGGAAAAAAAAGAGAATAATAGAAAATAGAAAAGGAGAGAAAATACATGAGAGAGGCTATAAATTCTAATTAGAAATAATTAATAGGCAAGAGGGGGGCATGGATTGTAATTAATTAAAATTTGGGGTCAATAGAATAATTAGAAGTCTATGGTTGCTAAAACACGAATTACCCTGTTATAAAATGAGAATAATTAGAGAGGGGAATTGAGATACTACATTGAGACTACTACCAAAAAAAGGACAACTATTGCAACAGAAAAAGTGTCACTACAATGGTAGCCTGTGATAGTTCTGAATTACTACAATGGTAACTTTACTATTCCTATAGTAAATTACCCACTACAGCAGTAACAACGGTGTTTTTACACTTTTTTAAACCATAAATATATTTTCATTCACTATTTTCTAAAAAACTCACTAAGACATCAGGGAAGACAATTTTCAACACGGTTTTAGAGATTTTTTTATTTTTGGAGGTAAGTTTCTTACATTATAAACTTAAACTACTTCTTAAAATCCATGAAAATCATTAGAAAACTTAATCATGATAAAATTGGGGTTTAGACCTAATTCATAAACTTGATGCAATTTTGTGGGAATGAGTGTAAAATCAGTAGATAATAATCTTAGGGTGTTAAAAAATACTAATGAGAGTAGAATCATAGTTGTTCATGATAAATAAAGTAGGGTTCATAAGGTTTAAGGAGTAGAAAATCCTAAGGTGACGAATTAAGGTAGTGGCATGATCAAAATGGTTGTTATTAATTCTTAGTGGTTAAATAAAGGTAAATTATTGAAACAGGTATGTAATCTTGTTGTTATAGATCAAAAACAAATTGAAAAGGAAAGAAAAGACAAGCTTGTGGCCTAGAAGTGTCTTTGGACAAAGAATCAAGGTAGGCTATGGTTTATTATAGGAATTAGATTTGCTTGACTTTGTGCTTATACGTGAATTAAATATTTTTAATTTCTTTCAAGCACTACTTGTGATTATTGACTGCATTGCATATCAATACACATTGATGTTGTTGAGATGATGATGATGATAATATACAAATCATGATGTTCATGATGTTGTTGATGATGATGATGTTGATGAGATGATGATATGATGATGTTATTAAAATCATGATGTTTATGATGATGTTGGTGAGATGATGACGATGTCATTAAAATCATGATGTTTATGATGACGTTGATGAGATTGAGAAGAAAAAGGATAATGTGCACATCGTGTATTCATACTTTCATTCATGTGCATTGAATTCGATTATAACTATATGTTGTGATGCAACTAGTTATTGAATTTGACTAAGTGTAAACATATAGGATCTGGGTGTGTATTCCCTCTACAATCAACTGCCATAATTGTGTTATTGTCTTTGACTATAAGTTTTGTGATGATCGCTTTACATTTTATTTAGTTTATTTAATTGCATGACATTGTGTTGAGTCAACCTATGATGCCTACCAATACTTGCTGATATACTGATGCTATCTGTGCTTTTCAAATGTTGAGTGCAGAGGATGTTGCAACGGTTGAGGCAAGAGCTCGACTTTAACCTGTAGTTCTAGATTCCAATTTAAGGGTGAGCAACATGACCGAGCATTCTTTTGGATCTTCAGCTTATTGTCCATGTCCCTTATTTCCAAACTAAAACACTCTTCGTTTATTTCTATGTTTTGGACAATCTTTAGTTATAGACTTGAGTAGTTAATAGATGTTCTTGTACAGTGACTTCAAGTACCACAAATTTAATAAATACAGGTTTCCGTACTCTACTAGTAATTTAATAATTTTTTCTCTTTGATATTATGACTCGTCGATTGAATAAAGACATTTTAGAACTTGTTAATAAAGAAGTTAGTATAAGATGAATGTAACTAT
Source organism: Capsicum annuum (assembly GCF_002878395.1). Classification (NCBI taxonomy): domain Eukaryota; kingdom Viridiplantae; phylum Streptophyta; class Magnoliopsida; order Solanales; family Solanaceae; genus Capsicum; species Capsicum annuum. The sequence continues at coordinate 45,261,096 of NC_061113.1, read as the reverse complement.
AATACTTGCATAGTAAGGGTCGGGTTAAGTATGATTCTCCCACCATAATTTAGGGTAGGTGTCAATCATGACCGTTGGATTGTAACACTGAGTAAAATAGAGATTACTTTTCAGACCTAAAAAAAACATCAAAATTCAAATTTGAGCTTGCTAACCTAGAACATTGACTTTGTCAAGCTTTCGAAAAATTCAAATTTTCATAACTAAAACTATTCTTCAAAACTCATCCTATCACCTCAGAAATCATGTCACCCGTCCGTCAAGTCATTAATGACATATCAAAGGCATAAAAATGTCCAAAATAGGAAAAGCCAAAGAATACAAAAAGATTATATATAAAGGTCATTACATCATCATCCACTAAAACACGCATTCGTCCTAGAACATAAAGAGAAAGAAACTACCTGAACTATTGAAAAATTAAGGATATTTGCTCCACATGTTTGTCTCAATTCTCTAATTGGCTTTCTTCACTAGACAATACCTCTATTGCACCTCCACAAATGTTACTCTAGATTTTAATTTGTTTATCAAAAATGGTTATCGGCTCTTCAAAAAGCTAAAATTTGATCTAACAATAAATAATCCCTATGAACCATATGAAAACCATCAAAATATATTTCGTTCAGCATTGTAACCTAAAACTCCGATACCTGATAAATATGAAGGCAAAGCAAACTAATAGAATACCTCACTGATACATTGCAAGACCTAAAGAGACTTCATTACTAACTTACCATCCCAGGATAAAATTGTTCTTAAGGGTTGCTCGAACCCTAGGGACACGAAGCATCATGATCAACCTTGGAACTAATGATTCGCAAATTAAAGTTGCTTTCTTGTTTTTTTCAAATCTCGTTCTTAGGTGCACTCATACTATACTGAGTCTTTTCTAATTGTACAACAAATGTCGTAAACGCTTCTAAACAACCTTATTGTCCTTCTATGGGCCTATATACATATTAAGATCTTGAGCGAGCAAAGTGAGTAAGTATGGACGGAGCTAAATGGAAATTATAGCAACAACTATTAAGGAGTGGGTGTATTGAAATTTCAAACGCAGACTTCGATACTTTCAATAACATGATTGTAGTCTAGGATGAGCATAACATCCTTTAGGAGTTTGCATAACTGGGTTGGTTTGAGTTTTTAAAATACCAAATCAAATCATTTACATTGGATTTTTAAATCTGTAAATCAAACCAAACTAATAAAGTTTGGGTTTTCCAACTTTGGGTTTTTTAAAAAAAAAATCGGGTTTCTCGAGTTTCTTCGAATTTTTTCTAGTAAAGTCTTCATACGATCATATAATTAACCTGAGATTCAAATATTTCTTTAGTCATAGCAAGATACAACTATCTGACGTGTTTCACAAAAAAACACTAAATATTAAATGCAAAAATAAATTTAGGTTATGCATTCATGTGAAACTAAAGAATAGATATCCAACATTATTGTCATTCCTAGTGTTTAACTGAATATTTTTGTTAGCATTAGTATTTATTTGAGTAATATTGATGGGCTATAAAACTTACTAGACATTCTAAATTTATACTTGAAATAATATGTTGAAAGGTAAATACAATGAAAAAGTTTAAGAAATATTTATAAATTACACCATAATATATATTTTAATGTATCAAATATTGTTAAAAATTATAAAAATATACTGTATTGGTTTGGATTGGTTTGACCTTTTTTAGTTAAAACCAAACCAAATTAATTATAATCGAATTTTTTCCAATACCAAACCATGTCAAACCAAATTAATAGTCAAATTTATTTTGATTTGACTTGGTTTGTGGTTTGGTTTGATTTGTGGTTCGATTTTGTTCACCTCTAACACCCTTAACTAATTAAATGCAAAAATCAATTAATAGACTCCCTCCATTCTATTTTAATTGTTCCCTCATTATTTTTCGTAAGTCAATTTGATTAAGTTTCAAAGCTAAATTAGATTAGCTTAATTAAATTTTTTACTTAGTTTTATAATTTAGATATTCAAAAACTACATCAAAAATACTATAAACGTAAAAAGGGCTAAAATACCCTTCAACTATATGAAATGGTGCAAAAATAACTTTCATGTCTACCTATTGGGTCTAAAATGCCCTTTCTGTCACCCTATAGAGGCTATTTTGCCCTTTTATTTAAGAAAAAAATTATATAATACCACAACTTATCTTTATTAAACTACATAAAATCCCTATCATTTTTATTAATATTAACCAAATAAATAGTACACAATATCAATTTTTCGTCATTCTAAATTGATCTAATAATAAAAAGTAAAACAACATAAATAGCCATTTTTAAAAAATAATTACATATACATATCCGTATTAGTTGGTTGTCAGATATAGCATATAAATTATTTACTTTTATAACAGATTCTAATATATAGAAAAATAATTATATATTAAATTTTCATATTTCTTATTTATTGTCTATTTTTATGGAAGCTTTTGTTCATTCATTTTTTATATACTATATCAAAATTTTATGCTTTCTATTTTTATTGCTGCTTTCATGATGCCTCCATAAAAATATATGATATATTTATATCATAAAAACTCTTGGTATATTTATATATTATACAAATTATATTTAGATCACAAAAATACATGATATATTTATACAATACAAATTATATTTATACTATAAACATACATGGTATATTTTAGATACAAAAAATTTATACCAAGTAATACTAAAAATATATATTTATATTTAATAAATAATTTTTTAACAAGAAAAGTACTTCCTACGTAATGAGATATATCATGAATATTTATTCCATAAATTATATCAAAAATATAATAATAATCTGACTTTGACATAAATTATATTTATACAACAAAAAATACATGGTATATCTGTACTTCCAACATAATGATGTTTAGTCCATAAATATTTATCCATAAAAAATTATGATTAACACATTACATTAGAATTAAAAATGCACGATAATAAAATAATACTAGATGATTAACATACATGAAAACAAAACGAAACATACACGAGCAAATTATGAAATACTTAGTTTATGTAAAAATATTTAAATTTTGAATATAAGAGAGAGAAGGATTTGAAAGCAGGTATTATCTTTTCCACTTTAATTTGAAGATTGAAAATATATCTCTTAAATTAAGGTGAATTAATAACTAGTTATACCATTAAATTAGGAATTATAATTATCTTTTCAGATTTTTTAAAAGGCTATTATAGTAAAAAATACTTTTATTTTTGTAATATTGAAAAAGTACTATTATTTATGTAATTAAGTTTTAAGGATGGCCTTTTCATGTAATTTACCGAAATAAAAAGGCAAAATAGGCTCAATAGGTAGACGAGAAGTGCATTTTAGGCCCAATAGGTAGGTGAGAAGGGCATTTTAGGCCTAAGAGGTAGACGAAAAGTGCATTTAAGGCCCAATAGGTAGACGAAGGGCATTTTTGCACCATTTTACATAGTCGAAGGGCATTTTAGGCCCTTTTCCGTACTATAAATTGTAATTTTCTTTTTTACAATTTGATTAAGAATATATCTTAAAATATTGATCAAAATTTATATCATTTGACTCTAAAGACGAAAAGGAAATAATTAAAAAGTAATGGGAGTATATTATAGCTATGAGTTTAGAAATATGTTGGCCTTTTACATCTATTGTCACAACCACAAAGTATGTGCGGTTTGAACCAAATGAGAAATGTTTACACCAAAGCGTTATCTAAAAAATTATCAATGGAAAAAGGCCTAAAATGTCCTTCAACTATGTTAAATGGTGTAAAAATACCCTTCGTCTACCTATTGGGCCTAAAATGCCCTTTTCGTCTACCTATTGGACCTAAAATGTCTTTCTCACCTATCTATTAGGTCTAAAATGCCCTTCTCATCTACCTATTGGGCCTATTTTGCCCTTTTACTTAGGCAAATTATATGGAAAGACCATCCATAAAACTTAATTACATAAATAATATTACTTTTTTTATATTAAAAAAATAAAAGTTTTTTTAATTCATATATAGCCATTTTAAGAAATCAAAAAAGATAATTATAATTCTTAATTTAATATAATAACTAATTTTTTATGGATAAATATTTATGAAATAAAAATTATTTTGTTGGAAGTACAAATATATCACATATTTTTGTTGTATAAATATAATTAATTAATATAAAAAATATAATCATAATCTTACTTTTACATTAATTATATTTATACAACAAAAATATATGATATATCTGTACTTCCAACATAATAATTTTTATTTCATAAATATTTATTCATAAAAAATTATGGTTACCCCATTATATTAGGATTAAAAATACACAATAATACTAGATGATTAACATACATGAAAATAAAATGAAACAAAAATAATGAAATACTTAGTTTATTTAAAAATATATGAATTTTGAATATAAGAGAGAAAAATATTTGAAAGCAAGGATTATCTTTTCTACTTAATTTGAAGATTGAAAATATATCTCTTAAATTAAGGTGAATTGATAATTAGTTATTACATTAAATTAAGAATTAATAATTATCTCTTTTGATTTCTTAAAATGGCTATAAATGAAGAAATTTTATTTTTTTTTTAATATTGAGAAAGTATTATTATTTATGTAATAAAGTTTTATGGATGGCTTTTCCATATAATTTGCCTAAGTAAAAAGGAAAAATAGACTTAATAGGTAGATGGGAAGGGCATTTTAAACCCAATAAATAGGTGAGAAGGACATTTAGGTCCAATAGGTAGGCAGAAAGGACATTTTAGGCCCAATAGGTAGACAGGGAACATTTTTGCACCATTTTATATAGTTGAAGGGCATTTTAGGCCTTTGTCCAAATTATCAAACTTTTGAAATATGTGGCCGTAAGCATGTCATATATAGCATTTGCATGATTATAAAAATTAACTAAAGTGTAAATTTAATTATTGGACAAACACATCGACAGGCCCCTCAACTTGGCAACATCTTTCACTTTGGCATCTCAAGTGGACCATGTTCATTTTAAACACCTTAAGTAGATTAAAGTGTCTTACTTTGGCACTTTTTGTCATGTTGGCAAAATGCGTGTGTTACACACTGCAAAGGTGCGTCCAAGCCTCATTATTGCTGATTTGGCATAAAAATGCAGCCTCCAACGACAATTTCTCTCTTTTCTCTATTTATATCACCTTCTTCTTCATTCCACCATCCAAAAATAACTCTAATTTCTCAAATTTTTTCATTCTTCTTTAACTTTCTTAAAATTAATTTCATATTTCATTTTGAACGAAAAATTTATTCTTGAATTTCTCAAAATTTTAATCTTTTTCTAAATTTTCTCAAATTAAATTAGACAATGTCAAGCTCGTCGTTCATAGCCTTTTCTGTAAAAGATTATCTCTATTGTAAATGTGGTCATGAAGCATTACTGAAGACTTCTTGGACTCAACAAAATTCAAGTCATAGATTTTTTACTTGTAAAAGTTCAAAGGTAATGTTTTTGCCTTCTTAATTAAATTAGTCACTTAATTATGATTTCTCAATCGATTTCATAATTGATTTTGTAGAAATTTGACGGCTGTGATTACTTTGATTGGTATGAAGAACGACACCCTTCACAAGCAAATAAGGTGATTTGGGATTTGTTGAAAAGAGTCAAGGAGTTTGAAGAGAAATAAAATCGAGCATGAAGATTATACATTATTGTTGTTATTGCTACTGGTTTAGTGTTGTCGGGAATATGGACATTGAAAACTAATTGCTGAAGTTTGATGTTGAAGTCATTCTACTGATTTTGATGTTGCAAAATGGCCTAAATCCCTTTTTTTTCATGACAATTTAGGTGTATTGTTGTGATGTGCATTAGGCCTTATAAGGTGTAGTTTGTTGATGTAATTTTGGCCTTATAATATTTCTTACCTTTGATGAAATAAAATATTTATTTATTGTCAACTTTTGGTCACACTATTTATAGTAAAACAAGGCGTCAAAGTAGACAAGCAACAACAACAACTACAACTTATTACATTCTCCATATTGAGCTCAAACTAACACCAACTACTTCATAAATATGATCTATATTAAGCTCAAACAAACACCAACAACAACTTCATAAATATGCTCCATAGTGAGCTGAAACCAACACCAACAATAACTTCATAAGTATGCTCCATAGTGAGATCAAAGTCACACAAATGTACATACAAAATATGTTTCATATTGAGCTTAAACAACCAAATTGTTTACTGCTATCCATTAGCAGATTTAAACTAAAGAACTAAATTGTTTACTGCCACACACTAACAGATTTAAAGAACAAAATAAATTGATTGTTGGATACCATATGTTACACAACAAAATCACAATACACCATCAAAATACACTTCTTCTTCTTGACTACTTCTTCTTTTTGCTTGCTATTTGTTGTAATTGACTGGTGCTGACAACATCTTTATCTTTCCATTTCAAGCCTCTAGGCTTAAAATCAAGATCAACACCTATAGAACTTGCATCCTTGTAAGTTATACCACTTGGTAGGATTTTGTGGCTTGATGTCCCGGGCTATTTTTTGAAAAAAAAAAAAACAATAATTATGTACTTTATTATTAAAGAAACAATGTTTGAGTTAACTTACATTCAGTATTTGGTTCCCCTTGGACTTGTGTAGATTTCGAATCCAATATTCTTTGACCTTTTAGATCCACCACAATCAGCATCTATTGTTGTCTCAACTCTTCCTCTTTTATGCCCAACAGTTTCTCTATTTCTAGGAGGTAGTTGGTTGTTAATTCCTTCTGTAATAGAGATCCTTGTATCACCATAAAAGGTAGATGTTGCAGCCCCCTTAAATCTCCTAACTCTATTTGTATCACCACAAACTATTGTTGAAGATGCAGCTTGACTTGAGCTTGTTGGTGCAGGTTGACTAGAGCTACATTTTGCTGATTTTTTTTTTAGGTTGAAGGTGCAGGTTGGCTTGAGCTTTTAGGCTGGAAACTTGCTTGTGAACTATTACCACTAGGCTGGAACCCATGGCTATGTACTTGTGCGTTTGGATCAGGAATCTATAAACACATACACAATAGTTAAATCAATATGAAATCAACTTCTAATTTCAAATTAAAAGTCATTGTTTTACCTTACAATATCTTCTGTTATGGACTTGTTGATGACACTTGAAACATGTTATTTTCACCCCTTGTTTGGACAACTTTTCATATTTCTTCCTTGGTTCATTTTTGTCTCTTCTTCTATTTCTTGCAGGTCTGTCAGGCATTTTCTTAGGTTTAGGAGGCTTAATCTTTGGATTATTTGTCTTAGGCCACATCTTCATATTGGATATTGGTTGTATAAAGTGACTATAAGCCTTCACGAAGGTTTCTTTTTTATACCAATGCTCCACATAAGGTTCAGGATCTTCTTCATTATGATACAAAGCACGAATAGCATGTTGGCAGGGAATGCCTCTCAACTGCTAGATTTTAAAACTACAAATCCTATTACTCAAGTCCACTGTATGCCTATACTCCCCTTCTCCAATCTCAAATCCAACATTAGCATTCCAAAAAAGCTTGTAAGCCCTAGCCCTGTCCTTATTCTCCTCCAATATAAGTCTAGCCATAGGTGAAATATCACATATCCAAGTATTAGCAAACCTAATCATCTCTATTGTTCTAGTCATGATTTTTCTCCTAATATCCTCCAACATGGTAATGATATATATTTGTCTCTAGGAACTAAGATCCATGAGTTAAAGGTCTCATACATGTTATTTTCAACAGCTTTACACTTACAATCTTCTTTAAAGAATGCTTTAACCCATGACTGCCTAGGATAATGTAACAAATAACCAATAATATCCTTACCTTGCATACCAAGTTGGATCATGTAATCAAGTTTCTCTTTGAACTTCACTTCAAAATTTGCCTTTGAGCATTTTCAAAACTATTTTCTTCTTTCTTCTCTCTTCTCCCCTCCACTGTTGACTCCAATTAGACCAGATGTGTCTAGCACATCTTCTAACTTTAGCATTTGATAGCAAGTCAAAAATAGCAGCAAGAAAACCCTACATACACAAAACAGTTAAAGTACTAGACAAAGAAATTAATTATTTCAATTATTGACAGTTAAAAAAACTTAAATTTTACCTTTGCATATCAGCCATCACAGTAAGACTTACTCCAGTACCTAACTCCAGATCCTCTTTCAAATACTTGATAAAAAAAACTCCAACTATGCTTGGTTTCCTTGTCCACAACAACCCAAGCTATAGGAAACATCTTATTGTTTTTCATTCTTCCCAACTGCTACTAGAAGTTCACCCTTACAAGCACCTTTTAAAAAACATCCATCAAATCCTATAATTCTTCTACATCCTTCCATCCACCCTTTCTTCAATGCATCAAGACACACATAGAAATACATAAATAAATTTTTACCTGGAATAGTTTCAGTATCCATTCTCAGCCAAACAGAACTACCAGGATTCTCAGCATAATCAGATAATCTTGCATACTCCAAGTTTTAGTTCCCCATGGACTCTCTTAGAACCTGTAATCTAGCCTTATAACAGATTATTCTACCCACATATAATTCTAATTTTTCTCTGCACAGTCTTTGCATTTCCCAAATCCTCAAAGTTGGGTTTTTAATTATTTCATCTCTAAATCTGTTAGCAACAAATTTAGTTGTACACATCTTGTTCTTGTTTGATGTTGTACACTTATGCACTAGATTATTATTTTTAATTAATAAATCACCAGAATCTCTATTAATTGCATCATAACACAACCAACTACATTTTGGCTTGAATTTGTACTTAGCCCTTACTATATAAACCTCATTAGGTTTTAAAATAATTTGAACTCTGTTTTCTACTGCATACCTCCCCAATGTTTTTCTAAATTCCTTAGGACCATTAAAAATCATACCAAGTTCAAAAACAACAACACCACAATCAGCATCAAATTTGATTTTACTACTTTTTCTTCTCCTTGGTAAGTCAACACCCACAACAGCATCCTCATCTACCAAATCAGTGGTATCAATACTATCACAGTCTGAACTATCAATGAACTCTTCATCACCCCCTAATCTATCCACATATCTGTCTTTCTTATTTCTGAAAATATCCTGAAAACCTTTGTCAATACCAGCTTCACTCTACAGGTATTTCTTTTTTTTCTTTTGGTTTTCTTTTTGAATTCTTTTTTCTTCTACTTTCAGCCCTAAAGGCTCTTAACTTTTCATCAATGACTAAATCATCCTCATCAGGAATTTCAACATCTGAACCAGTACTAGGCAGATCTAATTCATTACCATTCAGATCTTTATCAAGATCCCTATGCTCATTACCATCACTGTCTATATCATCTTCATAATTACACTTAGGTGGCCCTTCCTAAGAAGAGAAGGTTGTGACACACCTCAAGATCTTTATCAATGTCATGAAGAATAAATACATCAAGCTCATCACCATCTTTTAAGTTCTTCACAAAGTCTAATAACTCACTATCAGAAGAAATTGGAACTTAACTCTTCACCATCTGTGTTGATAGTAGAACCCCTTAATATTTGAATACCCAAGATCTTTGGTGTAGGAAAGAAACTCAACAAGACTATAGTGGTCTTTATCAATAACAACAACAAAGACATCTACCTCACCTTTATAACTAAGCTTAGGGCTGGCTACAACAGTCCCCCCATGATGAAAACAGGTCAAAATATAGCTGTCCATTATATTTCCTTAACAACTCCCAGAAGATTCTCAACAAAATAAAATACCCAAAATACCCTTGAACAGAAAAGTACCAAAATAACTCTGTCTTTATCAGTGAAATCTGTAAAATAACACCTAAATTAGTGAAATCCCCAAAAAATCGACACAAAACCCTAACTTTATCACTGAAATCCATAAAAAAGTTCTAAAAACGAAAATACAATAAAACACTATAATTTGTTGGGATAAAAGGTCCAAACAGTAAGGAAAAGAGAAAAACATAAAGAACAAGATTAATCGTACCTCAAATTTCTTTAATTTCTTCAAGTTTAAACAAAATCCTTCAATTTCGTTGATGAAAATTAATCAATACTTCATTACATGCATTGTACCTACAAAAAACCAACATTATTAGCTAGACCTCACTACAAATCAACGAAAAATCTAATCAAAAGTGAAAAAAAAAAAGAATTACCAGATGTTTCATCGGGTTTCACTGAACTTGGGAAATGATACTTTGGGGAATTTTACCCCCTTAAGTTCTCAACGTTGACGTGGAAAGTTATTTCCCGCGTGGCAGGTTATAACTGGCTTATAAAATCCACGTGGGGTGGTTGGCCCACACGCACGGAGGGATATTTTTAATCAAGGAAAAAAGTGTCAAAGTGAAAGATGTTATCAAGTTGAGGAGTCTATCGATGTGTTTGGCCTTAATTATTTGCAGTTTTAGAAGTGTCTCATTCTTATTTAATATGTATGACTAGAATTTTAGTCGTACTTGAGAGAACTTCTCTTTGAAAGTACGTACAGAAGTTAGAAAAACAAAAAAGATTTAGTCATGAAGTAATTTTCCAATTAAATCTCTGTGGCACAAGGGGGTGTTGGGCAGTCGGAACTGTGCATGGAGCTGTCATTCAAGCAGAGAGAGTGGGTGAATATATTGGAACTGTTTGCTTCCTTTTTACATGGCCCCCATGTTTTCTAACTTTTTCACTGTCTCCATCTTAACCTGCTGTCTATCACCCTATTCCCTATTTGATTAATTTCCTCAAAAACCCTATTCACCCCCTTTTTCTGCTCTCTCTCTCTCTCCTCTTTCATTCAACTATAATGAAAAGCACATCAAGAAATAGATTGGGGGGGGGGGGGGGGGGGGGTTAGTTTGCTTCCCCTCTTTTGAGAAAAAACCAATCTTACATCATTTCGAGAATACAAAGGTACCAAATCAACCAACAGGACACTCTTCTAAGATTTTCTACTATTGCTCAAACAAGGTAACTCCAAGAAAACCATACAACAGAAATGAACTAAATGAAAGAGAGAGAGAAAGAAAAAGGAATCCTTACCCTTACTCTCCCATCAATCCCTTCATTAAACTCTTCTTCTTTTTGCCTCTCTAGGACAAATATGGAAATCTTTTGATATTTCAATCAACAAACTAAACATCAACTTTGTCCCATCTTAATTAATTTCCTCTTATATCCACCCAACATGTCCCTTCACTTATTATAACCCCTAAAAAGATCTCAAACAACAAGGCATTAACAGAAAAAGTAGAAGAAGATGAACAGTTACAACATCAAGAAGTGACGGATTATAAGATTCAAGAAGAGAAAAACGTAAGATCGCTTAAAGAGCTGAAATATTAATGGATTCCTTCCCAGAAGTTGAGAGTTCCAATCATTTGGCAAATATCAATAACTCTAACAACAGTCACCTGACCAATAGCAGAAACATCAACATCAACAACAATAATATTACATCGTCATCGTCTTCAAGCCGATACGAGAACCAGAAACGCCGTGATTGGAACACTTTTGGCCAGTACCTCAAGAACCATAGGCCCCCACTCTCTCTCTCCCGCTGTAGCGGCGCTCACGTCCTTGAATTCCTCCGTTACCTCGATCAATTTGGTAAGACCAAAATTCACACCGCAATATGTCCATTTTACGGTCATCCAAATCCTCCAGCACCTTGTCCCTGTCCACTTCGTCAAGCTTGGGGAAGCCTTGATGCACTCATCGGTCGTCTTAGAGCTGCTTATGAAGAGAATGGAGGAAAGCCTGAAATGAATCCTTTTGGTGCTCGTGCTGTTAGGCTTTACCTTCGTGAAGTTCGCGATTTGCAGTCAAAAGCAAGAGGAGTTAGCTATGAGAAGAAGAAACGGAAACGCCCTCCGCCACCACCGCAACAGTTTACTGCTCTGCCGCCGCCATCAACATCAGGTGAAGCTTAAAATGACTAAAATATATGCAACATTACTCATGGATTTTAGTTTAAAAGTTCATGTTTTCTAGCAATTAGTATAAGTTGTTTTGAGGATCTATATGTTCTTAATTATGTCACTACGTAGGTTTTGGTTATTAATCGTGAATATTTATATATTGTACTGTCAGTTTTTTCTTTGTAGCTCTATCATGGATAATTCAAGGCCTAGATTTGCGAGGTACGGTTTTAGCGTGTTAATTAATAGTACTCCCTCCATTTAAAAAAGAATGATCAACTTTAAATTGACACAAAATTTAAGAAAATAAAGAAATTTTTGAATCCTATGGTCTTAAATTAAAGTTATGTTAAATGTACTTTTGAATCTTATGGTCTTAAATTAAACTAAATATGTCATATGAAAAGTTAAAATTAAAGTATTGCCAAAAAATGAAAGGGATCATTTTTTTTAAATAAACTAAAAAGAAAAATAGATCACTCTTTTTTAAACGATGGAAGTAATTAATTACTAAGAGAAGTACTTGGAACTAGTAGCAGGAGCGTATATAGTTCTTGTACTGATTAAACTTGTTGAAGGAGTAATCTTTGTTACTACGTGACCAGAGGACCACTACTTTGGAATAAGTATCGTTCCTATTTAGCATTTAAATGGAACATGCTTAGATGTTCTCTTGTTATGTTATAACTTCATTTTCTTATTTTCTGGGTAGTTTTTTTATCACTCAACGTGAATTCACATTTCTTTTAGTGTTAGTATTACATGTGTCAAATCTCTGCTGGTCATTTCCCGTAATTATGATATAGGATTGATCTCCAAGCGGATAAAACTTGATTAGATATACTTTCTTCCTTCACTTTTTTCACTTTTACTTGTCACTGAAAAACAATTTTTGGTCAATTTATACATTGATTTTTAAGAGAGGTACAAAATACAAAGTAAACAAGTAAAAAGAAAGTAAAAGGGGAATGAAGGAAATAGTAACTTTTTTAAGTATTCGAGTGCATGTAATATTGAAATAATAACCTTAAAATTAAGACATGTAACCTATGACAACAGTACGGTAAATTAGTTAGGTTTGAGTTTTTATGGTACTCCTTTTCTTGATTTTACTTTTTAGCCTCCAACTTTTGCAACTTTATTTGTTGAACTTTAAGTTTTGTGCATTTTAGTATATAAAATATTTTATACTACCAATAAACTTAATTTGTTACAGGTTAAGTTTATGTGATAGAGTAAAATATTTTATAAACTGATAGTGCACAAAATTTAAATTCTATTTGTTACTTTCTGAGATTTCACTGTTGATACTTGTATTTCTTCCGTGAGGATTCGCGTAGATAAACTGACTGGGGTCAAGCAATAATGAAAGCTCATAATGTTATTTGTGGCGAGTTACATATATACATCTATTACTCTTAATTTTATTAGTTATATTAAAATTTCTTAATGGCCTGAATTGTATATGCATCTATAAACTTGATTGCTGCTAGTGCTGTCATTTCAATGAGGGGTTTGATCAAATTGGCAGACAAGGGTGATTCCTTATGTCGTCTAACCGCTATTGGGTATAGCTAATTTATTCAACACTTTCTTTATATATATCTCTGATTTTTTATGCTGATTACCAGAATCTTGAAAGAGTTTATCCAGGCCAACCGTAAAAAAAGTGGAGTATTCAATTATAAGCATACATTGATAACCTACTATAAACGATAGGTGACTAAAATACAATGACAACGTAAAAAATCATTATACAGCTAGTACGTATAAATTAAATCAATTAATCTGGAAATACCAAATTTACCAAAATTTTGAAAAGAAATCTTCTTAGATCACAGCTAGAGTAATTGAAAACAAGATCCTGTATAATATAATGGTTTGCTTACAATTTATGCACAATCGTATTATGTTTAATGTTGAACTGTTGTTGGAGACTTTGTCTGATTACTTATAGTTAAAAAGGAAAGTTCGACAAACTTTATTTTCATGAAGTGAAATATGAACAGACATAAAACCGTGTCCAAATTAAGAAATTTTGTTTATACTGCTGCATTGGATGTATACTTGACTAACTTTTTATACTTCTGAAAGTTATTTAGTGGGGGTATGATAGAGAAAATTGAAGGAAAGGTGTCTTTTAAGTGTTGAATAAAAGATTGGTGACATTGATCAATTTAAAGGGTCAAACATAATTAAAAACCTTGATCAATTTAAAGGATCAAAAATAATTAAAAACCTTGATTAGGCTAATTGTGGATTTGATTAATATTTTCTAAACTTTTTAATCTTTTAAAAAATTAACCCACCCACAAAACTTCCATCCCTCTGCAAATCAATCTCTCTCTTCTCTCTTTCTCTCGATAGTTTCTCTATCTAACTTCACTCAACCAACAACTTTTCAAATTTCTCCCTTCAAGCTTATGCAACTTCAACCTCTGGTAACAAATAGTTTTGAGTTCTTGCCCGTTCCTTTTTTACTTTCAACCGTCAGTCGACGTGATAACATTCTCCGGCGACAACAACTTCGAGTTCTTCATAGTTTCTTTTCGATTTTCACAAGTAAAAAATTAGGGCTTTTAAGTTATGACGAAAATGAGGAACTTGATTTGTTGGTGTTTGTTATTTTTTTATGTTTTTTGTTATTTTTTTAATATTTGTTATTTTTTAGTTGAATTTCTCATCTGGATGTATCTGCTACTGCTGTTTTTTAATAATGGATAAAACATGTAACGTGAATCCAACAGATGAGTATTTGTTGCAACATATATGAATAATTTGTTGCACATATTAGTAATCTGCTGCAACATATATGACTAATATGTTGCGCTGATTAGTAATCTGTTGCAACATATATGACTAATCTGTTGCAACATATATGACTAATTTGTTGCAACAGATTACTCATCTGTTGGATTCATTTTATAGTGTTGTAATATGAATCCAATATATGGGTCATCTTTTACTACAGATTAGTCATATATTGCAACAAATTACTCACTTGTTGCAATAGATGGCTCATATGTTGCAGGTTCTATTCATTGTAGTAGTAACAGATACACCAAATAAGAAATTCAACAAAAATTATAATTTTATTTACAAAATAAGCTATGAAGTAATGTCCAAGTGATATACGAACAAAATTTGACCTAAAAGATTTTTTATAAATTTCAACATGGGCACAATAGATAAGTAAAACACATAAATTTCATGAAACGGGTAAAGAAGACAAAAATAATATACCATACATCAAATGCAAAAGGATCAAGGGGACGAACATTTGAGTTCTCCTAAAAACGTTTAAGTTCTCTAATATTTTAATTGCTTTCTAACAGTTGACCCATCTGTTACAACAGATTTTCTATCTGTTTGATAATTTCCAACAAATGAATCATCTAATGCAACATGCTAGTCAACTGTTGATTCAAATTAAGCAATTATTAGTAATAACTAAATTGATTTAGCTAAAATTAAAGACGTCTCTACGACAAAGGGACAAACATTTGTGTTCTCCTAAAAATATTTGAGTTTCCTAGTATTTTAATTATTTTCCAACAGATTATCTATTTGTTGCAATAAGTTAGTCATCTATTGCAACAGATGTTTATAACAGGTTAGTCATTTATTTATTCAAATTAAGCAATTATTAATAATAACTAAATTAATTTAATTAAAATTAAAGACAAGTCTTTAATACAAGACCTTAGATAAGGGGACAAATGTTTGAGTTCTCCTAAAAACATTTGAGCTTTACTATTTTAACTTTTCAACATATATCGAACTCGGAACCAAAATGAGCCACGAAATTGAAAAAGTGACCAAAATAGGCTACCTATTTAAAAAGTTACCATAATAGGCTAAACGTAATAATTTATTACGTTTTCTACTTTTTTCTTAACGGTCAACTAACGGAGTTGACTTTTACGTTTTATATATTTTTTTTTTTTGTAAAACGTAAAAATTCTTACGTTTTATAAAAAAAATATAAAACGTAAGAATTTCTTACGTTTTACACGATAACCGAGGAAAAAATACAATGAATTGTCAAATCAATTAAAAAGGTACTAAAAAAAAGAGTTGTTCAACGTAATAAAAAGTTACGTTCTTAACTTTTTTATAGCAGTGGTCCCCCACCCACAATTCCTTTTTCCACAAATGTCCCATTACTTCTACTTTTTCCTCTTTTTACATATGATAATTATGAATTTTTTTATTAATTAAATTTATTTATATTTTACATGTAGTTCAAAGAATTTATTTTTCTAATAAATTTTTACGTTTTACATAAAAAAAAATTAAAATAAAGCATCAATTACCTCATTAACTTAACAATTTTCTTATATTTATTCTATATCAAAAAATAATCACTTCTATCATTAATTATCTGATTTCTCTTTAAAAAATTATACTTTTGAGTTTTCCTCTACTCCAAAATAGTGAAATGTTGAATTATCGTCGATCAAATATGCTACTATATACAAGAATTATATTTTTTTAGGAGTGTTCTTGAAAAAATATATTTTCTTATATTAATTTAGGAGTGTTCCTAAATTAAATTATAATTTTTTACTCCATTAATTATAATATGAAATGTGTGAGTCTCCTCAATATCCTAATCGAAACACTAATCGAAAACTACGATGAATCACTATTCGAAAAAATTAATTTCATATTCCTAACACACCAGAAAAATATAATTCTTGTATATAGTAGCATATTTGATCGGCGATAATTCAACATTTAACTATTTTGGAGTAGAGGAAAGCTCAAAAGTATAATTTTTTTTAGAGAGAAATTGGATAATTAAGGATAGAAGTGATTATTTTTTGATATAAAATTAATATAAGAAAATTGCTAAGTTAATGAGGTAATTGATACTTCTATTTTTTAAATTTTTTATGTAAAACGTAAAAATTTATTACATAGAGGAAAAAATAAATTATTTGAACTACATGTAAAATATAAATAAATTTAACTAATCAAAAAATTCATAATTATCATATGTAAAAAGAGGAAAAAGTAGAAGTGATGGGACATTTGTGGAACAAGGAATTGTGGGTGGGGGACCACTGCTATAAAAAAATTAAGAACGTAACTTTTTGTTATGTTGAACAATTCGTTTTTTAGTATCTTTTTAATTGATTTGATAATTCACTGCATTTTTTTCCTCGGTCATCTGTAAAAGGTAAGAAATTCTTACGTTTTTATAAAAGTCAACTTCGTTAGTTGACCATTAAGAAAAAACAGAAAACGTAATAAATTATTACGTTTAGCCTATTTTGGTAACTTTTTACATAGGTGACCTATTTTGGTCACTTTTTAAATTCTATGGCTCATTTTGGTTCTGAGTTCACATATATATTGTCTATTTAATAATTTTCAATAGATGAGTCATATGTTGGAACAATTTAGTCATCTGTTGCAACATATATCTATATTTGTTGGATAATTTTCAATAGATGAGTTAGTTATTACAACAAGTTAGTCATTTGTTGCAACAGATGTCTATATATGTTTGGTCATTTTCAACAAATGTCTTTAACTGTTTGGTCTTTTCCAACAGATTACTCATCTATTGCAATATGTTAATTGAAATCGTAATTGAACTTATCAATTCATCTTTAATTTTAGTTAAATCAATGTTTTTATTACTAATAATGTCTTAATTTGAATCATTACAAATAAAATTGAACAATTAACACTTTACTCAAGACGAATACACTTAGATGATCATGTAATTACTATTTGATTAATTGAAATCGTAATTAAATTATTAATTCATCTTTAATTTTAGTTAAATCAATGTTTTTATTACTAATAATGTCTTAATTTGAATCATTACAAATAAAATTGATCAATTGATCATTCTATTTAAGACGAAACACTTAGTTGATCATGTAATTACTATAAAATTAATTTAAATTGTAAGTGAACTTATTAATTCATCTTTAATTTTAGTTAAATAAATATAGTTATTTCTAATTATGGCTTGGTTTGAATCATTTCAAATAAAATTGATCAATTGGTCACTCTACTCAGGACGAACACACAGTTAATCGTGTAATAACATGAGATTAATTAAAATAGTAATGAACTTATTAATACTATTTAAATCAATTTAGTTATTACTAATATAATAACTTTATATGAATCAATAGATGACTAAGATGTTGCAAAAGATGAGTAATCTATTGAAAATGACCAAACAGATTAGTCACCTATTGCAACAGATTACTAATCTGTTGGAAATAACAAACAGATAAAGTCATATGTTGCAACAGATTGGTCATCTGTTGGAAATGACCAACAGATAAAGACATTTGTTACAACAGATGACTAATCTATTGCAACATATGTGTATATCTGTTTGATAATTTTCAACAAATGACTCATCTTTTGTAACAGATTAAATCTGTTGCAATAGGTTATACACTTAAATGATCATATAATTACTATGAGATTAATTGAAATTGTAATTATTTAATCAATTTGGTTATTACTAATAATGACTTAATTTGAATCATTTCAAATAAAATTAGTCAATTAATCACTCTACTCAGAACGAACACACTAAGATGATCGTGTAATTAATATAAGAATAATTGGAATCGTAACTGAACTTATCAATTAATCTTTAATTTTAGTTATATTAATGTACTTATTACTAATAATATCTTAATTTGAATCATTTCAAATAAAATTGGTCAATTAACACTTTACTCAAGACGAATACACTTAGATGATCATGTAATTACTATGAGATTAATTGAAATCATAATTAAAATTATCAATTCATCTTTAATTTTAGTTAAATTAATTTAATTATTACTAATAATTTCTTGATTTTAATTATTTCAAATAAAATTGATCAATTGATCATTCTATTTAAGACGAAACACTTAGTTGATCATGTAATTACTATAAAATTAATTAAAATTGTAAGTCAACTTACTAATTCATCTTTAATTTTAGTTAAATCAATATATTTATTTCTAATTATGGTTTGGTTTTAATCATTTCAAATAAAATTGGTCAATTGATAACTCTACTCAGGACGAACACACTTAGTTGATGGTGTAATTACCATGAGATTAATTGAAAATGTAATTAAACTTATTAATTCATGTTTAACTCTAGTTAAATAAATTTAGTTGTTACTAATATAATGGCTTAATATGAATCAATAGATGACTAACATGTTGCAAAAGATGAGTAATCTATTGAAAATGACTAAACAGATAAAGACATCTGTTGGAAATGACCAAACAGATAAAGACATCTGTTGGAAATAACTAAACAAATATAGACATATGTTGCAACAGATGACTAATCTGTTGCAATAAATGACTCGTATATTGAAAATTATCAAACAAATATAGACATCTGTTGCAACAGATGACTAAGTTGTTGTAACAGATAACTCATCTGTTGAAAATTATCAAACATATAGGATATATGCTGGAAAATAATTTAAAATACTAAAGCTCAGATGTTTTTAAGAGAACTCAGATGTTTGTCCCCTTGTCTAAGGTCTTGTCTATAATTTTAGTTAAATCAATTTAGTTATTACTAATAATTGCTTAATTTGAATCATTTTAAATAGAATTTATCAATTGATCATTCTATTAAGGACGAATACATTAATTGAAATTGTAAGTGGACTTATCAATCCATCTTTAATTTAGTCAAAATCAATTTATTTATTATTAATAATGACTTAATTTGAATCATTTAAAATAAAATTGGTCGATTGATCACTCTCCTTGAGACGAATACACATAGTTGATCATGTAATTACTATGAGATTAATTGAAATTGTAAGTGAACTTGTCAATTCATCTTTAGTTTTAGTTATATCAATTTAGTTATTACGAATAATGGCTTAATTTGATTCATTTCAAATAAAATTGGTCAATTGATCACTCTAATCATGACGAATACACTTAGTTGATAATTTAATTACTATGAGATTAATTGAAATTGTAAGTTTATCTTCAATTTTAGTTATTACTAATAATATCTTAATTTTAATTATTTCAAATAAACTTGGTCGATTGATCACTCTACTCGGAACGAATACACTTAGTTAATCCGGTACTTACGATGAGATTAATTGAAATTGTAAGTGAACTCATTAATTCATGTTAATTTTAGTTAAATCAACATAAGCTTAATGTGAATCATTTAAAATAAAATTGGTCAATTAATTATTCTACTAAGGATGAAACACTTAATTGATCATTTAATTACTGAGATTAATTGAAATCGTAATTGAACTTACTAATTCATCTTTAATTTTAGTTAAATCAATATAGTTATTTCTAATAATGGTTTAATTTGAATTATTTCACATAAAATTTGTCAATTAATCATTCTACTCAGTACGAGACACTTAATTGATCATGTAATTACTATGAAATTAATTGAAATCGTAATTGAACTTACTAATTCATCTTTAGTTTTAGTTAAATCAATATAGTTATTTCTAATGATGACTTAGTTTGAATCATTTCAAATAAAATTGATCAATTGATCACTCTACTCAGGACAAACATACTTAGTTGATCGTGTAATTACCATGAGATTAATTGAAACTGTAATTGAACTTATTAATTCATATTTTATTTTAGTAATCAATTTAGTTATTACTAATAGTGACTTAATGTGAATCAATAGATGACTAACATGTTACAACAGATGAGTAATATGTTGGAAATGACCAAACAAATAAAAACATTTGTTGAAAATGACCAAATAGATATAGACATCTGTTGCAACAAATGACTCACTTGTTGCAACAACTAATTCATCTATTGAAAATTATCAAATAGATATAGACATCTGTTGTAACAGATAACTAAGTTGTTGCAACATATGACTCATCTGTTGGAAATTACTAAATAGACAAAATATGTGTTGAAAAACAATTTGAAATACTAAATCTTAAATGTTTTTTAGGAGAATTCAAACGTTTTCCCCCTTGTCTAAGGTCTTGTCTTCAATTTTAGTTAAGTCAATTTAATTATTTTTAAAATTGCTTAATTTGAATCAACAAATGACTAACTTGTTATAAGCTTTTATTTCAACAGATGACTAACTTGTTGCAACAAATAGGTGATTTGTTGAAAAATAATTAAAATACTAGGAACTCAAACATTTTTAGGAGAACTCAAATATTTGTCCCATTGTCTTAAAGATTTATCTTTAATTTTAGCTAAATCAATTTAGTTATTACTAATAATTGCTTAATTTGAATCAACAGATGACTAACATATTTCAACAGATAATTCATCTGTTAGAAATTATCAAACAGGTAGAAAATCTATTATAATAGATGGGTTGTCCATTAGAAAATAATTAAAATACTAGGGAACTTAAATATTTTTTTGAAGAACTCAAACGTTTGTCCCCTCGATCCTTTTGCATTTGATGTATGATACACTATTTTTATCTTCTTTATCTGTTTCATGAAATTTTCCATGTGTTTCACTTATTCGTTGTGCCCTTGTTGAAATTTTTAGATTTTTTTTAGGTCAAATTTTGTTCGTATATCACTTGGACATTACTTCATAGTTGATTTTGTAAGTATAATTATGATTTTTGTTGAATTTTTTATTTGGTATATTTGCTACTGCTACAATGGATAGAACCTGCAACATGAATCCAATATATGAGTCATTTATTGCAACAAGTGAGTAATCTGTTGCAACATATGAATAATCTGTTGCAACAGATGACCCATATGTTGGATTCATGTTACAACACTATACTACAAATCCAACAGATGAGTAATTTGTTGCAACAGATGAGTCATATATGTTGCAACATATTAGTCAATATGTTGCAACAAATTAGTCAATATGTTGTAATAGATTACTCATCTGTGCAACGGATTACTCATCTGTTAGATTCACGTTACATGTTTTATCCACTGTTGAAAAGACAGCAGTAGCAAATAGACTCAGATAAGAAATTCAACTAAAAATTATAATTTTAGTTACTAAAATCATCTATAAGTAATTCTCAAGTGATATACGAATAAAATTTGACCTAAAAAAGTTTGATCAAGTAGCAATAGTAGCGGTAACAACAATGTCCAACAATAAGAAGATGATGATGAACAAGAAGAGATGATAATGAAGAACAAGATGATGATAATGAAGAAGAAGATGATGAATAAAGCAACAACAACAATGAACAACAAAAATTACGAAGAGAGTGAAAACTCCAATAAATGAGAAGAGAGAGAAACGTGTCCTTTTTTTCCCTCCATTTCTAGTTATATTAGGTTTTACATTGGATCAAAGTATAAATTAAAAAACTTGTGGGTTATTTTCAAACTTTTCTTACTTTCTTAATCCTTAATAAAGTAACTGTCACCTCCACTCAATTATTAAGATTTGTGTCACCCACACTTCATTTTAAAACTCTTTCGTCACATGTGGCCCAAACCCCCATGAAACTAGCACTTTAATCTATGAAGGAAATATTCCAAATCCCACCACTAATTTTTTCAGATTATCATACGATGATTTAGGAGTTGTATAATATTAGTGAAAGGGACCCATTAGACAATAATGGATCTTGAAAATTAACGAATTCTTTGCAGATAAATGTCCAGTTGATTGAAGGATTGGATGATTTTTGTGTGGGAATATATCTGTCGACGGTCTTTCTATTAAAGACTTTGAAAGCAGCCAATTTGACTAAAGTTTAGTACTCCATGAATCAATATTCCTAAATATCTTATAATTGCTTTTAGTTCTTAAGATGGGTTGTCTGAGTATATATTGCATCAATCAGCTCACTTTTGTCAAATGACATCTTTTAAATTCTTTTGTTTTTTCTTTCATTCAACTCCCGCTATACCAATTTACGTGGCATAGTTCGAACTTTGAAAATCAAATTATTTAAATTTGATTGTAAATTTGAGTATGAAATCTTCAATATTTTTGTTGAATTATAATTTTATATTTAAAAACTGTGTAAAAAGTAGTTTAAGTCATAATGATTGACAATTCAAATTTTAAAAAGATACATCAAAATAATTATGGTGAAATTAAGTAGACTTCTTGTCACACCCCTTTTTTTCGCTAGAGGAGCCGAGGTCGAAGGATTTTTCCAACTAAAGTGATAGTTTTGAATAGGGATTAATTTATCATAGAGTTGCCACTTGAAATTGAGTTATGGTATTCTAAGTTACCTTTTTGAATCCCTAATCAAAAGAAAATGACTCTTTGTTATGGTCTGTGAAAATAGAAGACTAGGTAAGAAATTTTGTTGACCGAGGAGAAGGTCTGAGACACCCCTTGAGTCCCGTGATTCTAGCGCGGTCGCTTTTATTGACTTATCTTAACTAAAACTATTTTGAAAAAAATTATGTTAAGGCCTAAGTTCGCTCATTTTTATTATATTAAAACTTGTATATTCTTTTATATTAAATAAATTAATGAAAATTAAAAAAAAATTGCAAGAAAAATATTTGCCAAGGTTTATTTTTAAACTCTTCAATTTTCAAAAAGTCTCAAAAAGATGCGTATGCCGCATTCTTAATTTACCTAACATCAAAAACTTTAATTTATCTTTTATAAACTCGTAAAAACTTTTTTTTTTATTCAAAACATTATTTATCCTTAACATTAAACTAAAACAATAATCATTTAAAGTAATTAATTAATTTAATAAATAATTATCAAAATTTATTAACGACATATAAATAAATAAATAAATAATAAAAATAATATCTCCTAAATCAATTAATTTCACTTGTTATAAATTTTTAAAATAATTTAATAATGCATAAGAATTACACAGTTAATTAATATATCCTGATTATGAAAAGGATGAGAAAATACTAAAATTAATAACATGACATTATATCACAATATGTTAATATATTACATTCTTTAAAAATATGAGTCATTGTTATATTCCAAAACTACTTCTTTATCTTAAAATAATTGCATAAAGATATTATTTCATATTTCTCAGTTATCAACCAAAATTGTATCATGCCACTGAAAAAATAAATACACGGCCAGATCTGTGAATTTTTCGTTGGACGTTAACGGAAGAAAAGAAAAGGGCGATGCCAGTTAGGGAGGCCAACTCCAGTGAGTTGGTTCGCCGGCGTGGGTATTATTGGTGGCTAGCGGCGGCGGGGAAAGGAGAAGGGCGGCGGGAAAGGAAAGAAGAGAATGGTGGTGACGGCGGCGCTGACTTCGCCAGCCGGTGGCATAGAAAAAAAATAGAGGGGGTGACAGAAAAAGGAAGATTGAAGCGGCGTGGGGCCGATTTGAAGTTTTCCCGTGGAATCACGTCACCGAAACAGTAATACACTGTGAGATGAATTATTTTAGCAAAGTTTACCCTCGTTTTAGGATTTTCGAAGAATTTCTCACTGAAAAATTCGGATAATACCAATTCTTTTCATCTCCTTCAATTATGGATTTTTGTTTCTCCATTCTCTTATTCTTTTCTACTGGTTTTCCTATTTTTCATATTCTATATTTCTTGCATGTATGACTATGTGTATTTATTTATATCAACGAATACATATACATAACAGTGTATATTACTACATTCATTTTTATAGAACTAATATATAATTATTCGAAAAATTAATGACAGAACATGAAATAATAGAAGATTCATAAAATCAAACATATATGGTACGCAATACATTGAAATCAGTCAAACATTTTTTATTCATACTTATTCATAGTACAATTTATAAAATAAATAATATGTGATTGAATAGAACTTGTATCGAAACAAAAAATTGTCACCGGAATTGAAAATAGAACAGAAATACAGAACTCAGATCTAATGCTTTTTCATTTTTGCCTGATGTTTTCCTCTTGATGATTTGAATATTTCAACTACTCTTTTTTTTTACTCTGACTTCTGATATTTTTTATCTGATCCCTCTGATGATGAATGTACGTACCTTTTCTTTGTCTGGGGTGGGAGAGTCCCTTAAATATAAATCACTTGGAGAGAACAGTTATTTTTAGGGGGGAAATAGTTAGTTGTAAAATGAGGGGAGGGAGGGAAGAAAGATTTAAAATTTAAATTAATTATTATTTTATTTTACTTTTTTATATTTTTTTTATATATAAAATAATAGTAATAATAATAAATAATAAATAAAAATAAATAAATAAAATAATAATAATAAATGTAATAATAATTAATTAATTTTAAACTTAACAAAACATAATAACAATTTATAAATAGACAAATATAAATATAATAAAATAATATTAAAACTACTAATTTATTTATTAAAAATTTATAAAAGAAAAATATATATATTTTTATATATTATTATTATTATTATTATTATTTAAATTAGAATAAAAATAAAATATCTCAAAATTAATTTTATTTAATTATTTATTTTTTAACTATAAATTTATTAAAATAAAAATAAGAATCAAAATAATATATGATTAAATATATAAATATAAAATATTTAATATCGATAAACAAGTTAAAATTTAGGGAGGATAAAAAATAATGTGTCTACATTTTTGCCCCTCTTTGTGTGAAATCTCAAAGAGGTTTCATACAAAAAAGTAGACAAGATATGATTTTTGACCCTCCAATTATTTGAAAGGTAAGGATAAAATAAAATTAAAATATAAGTAAAATGTGACCGAGTCCTATTTTTTGGACATCCTATTTATCCCGGGTTATAAGAAAATCAGGTCACGAGTAGTTCAAAGGTAATTTAGTGAGAGAAAAATTTAGAGTCGAGTGAGATTCCGTTGAGATTCCGATTAACAATTTCTGCCTTTTACATTCAAATGACTAATAAAAAAATGAAAAATATAGATGAAAATTATAATCTCTAGAATCTTGATTCTAATCTTCGCAACTTGAATTTGAAAATTCACCCTATTCTTCAGGCGGGCTCCTGACTTGTTATTTCTTCACCCTGTTCTTTAGGCGGACTCCTGGACTTTTTTTTTCTTCACCCTATTCTTCAGGCGGGCTCCTGAACTTTCTTTTTATTCACCCTGTTGTTCAAGCGGGCTTCTGGACTTACAATTTCATCACCCTGTTCTTCAGGTGGGCTCCTAGACTTCCTCTTTCTGATTTTTCAAATATGTTCCTGAACTCAAAATAAAAGGTGAAATAGAAAAATAACATCCCATTCTTCAGGCGGGTCCTGTGCATAAAGTAAATTCCCATTCTTCAGGAGGATCTTGAGCAAAAATAAATTCTCATTCTTCAGGAGGGTCCTGTTCAAAAGTAAATTCCTATACAACACACATAAAATTTTGCCCCAGTTTGTACTGAGAAAATTTGTATATCATCAGATCATAACTGAGATCCAGCATCGGATGCTGTAATCATGATTTTTGCATTGACAGAAGTGTGAAATTGCATCTTTTATTTGAAAATTTTTTATTCCTGTTTCAAACAAAAATAAAGAAAAATTGTGCGTTTTGAAAACACGTGGTGGTTGGTTTGTGGTATTTGGCTCTTGAATTGCCCATTTTTGCACTTGCCATGCTCAAATCCTTTTCCAATCCTTGATGGATATCCATTGATTTGTCACACTTCTGACCCAAAATTCTGACTATTGAGACTCTCAATTCAAGAGACATTTCTCTTGTATAATATCTCAGAATTTAACATTCCATAAACCCTTTATCTTTCAACAAGTCAAAAATTATCAAATCACAATCATTCTGAATACTTTATTAAACTTTGAAATGTTGTCCTTGTGCGTCGACCCTTTGTCTTGCTTTATATATTGAAGAATTTGGTAGCAAGTTTAGAGTCCTTTCTCACTTGACTTGACGTGAATTTGACTCAACAACACACAAAAGACTACAAAAATTTTTGTTTAATGACAAGGACACAAAAATCAAAAATCAAAATAAAATAAAAAGAAAAAGACAATAGGTATCTCTTTTCAAAACAACAAGAAAAACTTATCTGAATGTGAAAACCGATTCTGGTGATTATGACATGCATTTCGAATTACACAACCAGATCTAATCTTCAATCGTTATTAACTTTCATCCACTTATTGAGCTTGAAAATTAGGCCAATCTTAAACTTGTTCCTTCTGGATAATAAACCTCCTTCAGCTAGTGGCACCTCAATGGGTTTTTGCCAACGAGCCTATCTCATTTCCATTTCTTTCTCAGCTCACATTCGCGTTATGGTGCCCAAAAAGGTTTTCACCAATAAAACTCTCATTTTCATTCATTTTTTTATATGTAGAGAGAAAATAACACCCAAAATATGAAATATCATGTACCCATAAGATGTTAAGCCTTGACATTCTCAAAGATTGATCTGAAGGTCTTTCTTTGGTTGTAACTTGGCTTTTGAAATGTGTTAGAAAGAAAGGGCGGTATGAGGCTCAAAAATTTACATAATTATTGGGTAAAGCATTCAACTTTTGGAATAGACTCTTTTTAAAGAAATAAACTTTTGCCCCAGTTTCATTTCATTGTGGGTAATTTGAATTTTATTTTAGTTGGACCGAACCCCGAAGTAGGGCTGCCTACGTATCTTGTCATAGCAAGAATCAGGTCACACGTAGTTCAGGAAACGCCATTCATTTTGCTTGATTTTTTTTTTTTAAAATTTTTTGACTCTAATTTGATTCCAAAAAAGGGGTACGAAAAAAAATATAAAAGCTCAAAAGGGGTAAGCAAAAGTTGATATATTATTCGGATAGTAGAACAAAATGTCTTCATCATTTCAGTCTTTAAAATGTAAGTACAAAACATACATAATGTAATTGTACATGAATATCATACATAATATCTTTTAACTGCATCAGTATTGACCAACATTCCTTCCATTTTGCCTTCTACATCAATCAGGTATAACGTGCCATTAGATAACACTTTCTTCACCATGAATGGTCCATGCCAATTAGGAGAAAATTTTCCTTTGGCTTCAATCTGATGGGGTAGGATGCGTCATAGTACTAACTGACCAACTTCAAAATATTTGTGACGCACCTTTTTGTTATATGTTCATGCCATTCTCTTCTGGTACAGTTGTCCATGACATACTGGTGTTAATTTTTTTTCATCAATCAAACTTAATTGCTCCAAACGATTCTTGATCTATTGGTCATCATCAATTTCAGCTTCTACAACTACTCGGAGAGGTGGAATTTCAATCTCTGCAGGTATAACTGCTTCAGTTTCGTACACCAACAAGTAAGGAGTTGCACCAATTAAAGTTCGAACTGTAGTACGATAACCCAACAAAGCAAAAGTTAACTTTTCATGCCATTGTCGGGAATCCTGTACCATCTTACGAAGTATTTTCTTTAGGTTCTTGTTAACAGCTTCTATAGCTCCATTCACTTTTGGGCGATAAGGAGTTAAATTTTGATGCATAATCTTAAATTGTTGGCACACTTCTTACATCAAATGACTGTTGAGATTTGCAGCATTATCTGTAACAATAATCTTCTGAATGCCAAACCAACAAATGATGTTAAAGTGAACAAAATCAACCACTGCTTTCTTGGTCACTAATTTGAAAGTCATTTCTTCCACCCACTTTGTGAAATAATCAATGGCTACTAAGATGAACTTATGTCCATTCGAGACCTTCGGTTCAATTGGTCCAATTACATCCATTCTCTAAGCCACGAAAGGCCATAGAGCAGTCATTAGATACAACTCAGATGGAAGAGAATGTATCAAGTCCCCGTATACTTGGCATTCATGATATTTACGAACGAAATTAATGGAATCTCGCTCCATGGTGATCCAGTAATAACCTGCTCGGAGTATTTTCTTTGCCAAAACATACCCACTCATGTGTGGTCCATAAACCCAGAATGTACTTCAGTCATGATTTTTGAAGCTTTTTTAGCATCTACACACCTCAGAAGTCCCAAATCAGGAGTCCTCTTATACAAGATTCCTCCACTTAGGAAAAATCAACTAGACAAATGTCGAATGGTTCTCTTTTGGTTACCATCAGCATGCATAAGATATTTTCCTGTCTGAATATATTCTTTGATATCATAGAACCACGGTTCCCTATCTAGTTCTTCCTCAACCACATTGCAATATGCATGTTGATCATGAATCTGTATATGCAAAGGGTCAATATAAGTTCTGTCGGGATGTTGAAGCATCGAAGATAAGGTCGCCAAAGCATCAACAATCTCATTATGAGCTCTCGAAATGTGTTTGAATTTTATGATACAAATCGTTGACATAGATCTTGCAAACAACCTAGATATGGTAGGAGATTTGAATCACAAGTCCCCCAATCTCCTTGTATTTGATGGACTAATAAATCTGAGTCTCCTAATACTAACAGTTCTTGGATCCCCATGTCAATAGCTAATCTCAAACCCAGAATGCAAGCTTCGTATTCTGCCATATTATTGGTACAATAGAATCGAAGTTGGGCTGTTATAGGATAATATTGTCCTGATTCAAAAATAAGAACTGCTCCTATCCCCACTCCTTTTACATTAGCAGCTCCATCAAAGAATAATTTCCAGCCTGAATGGTGATCGTCAGAAACAAACTCATCAACATACAAAACCTCTTCATCTGGAAAATAAGTCTTCAATGGTTTATACTCCTCATCAATAGGATTTTCAGCCAAATGATCCGCTAAAGCTTGAACTTTCATTGCGGTTCGTGTCACATAGACAATATCAAACTCTGTGAGCAACATCTGCCATTTTGCGAGTCTGCCTATGGGCATAGGCTTCTGAAAAATGTACTTTAAAGGATCCATACGAGATATGAAGTAAGTAGTATAAGATGACAAATAATGTTTCAGCTTTTGGGTTACCCAAGTTAAGGCTCAACACGTCTTCTCAAGAAGAGTGTACTTACCCTCATAAGTGGTAAACATTTTTCTAAGGTAGTATATGGCCTGTTCTTTTCTGCCTGTAACATCATGTTGACCCAATACACAGCCAAAAGAATTATCTAACACAGACATGTACAATATCAAGGGTCTGCTCGGCACCGGAGGAACCAAGATAGGCGGATTCGATAAGTACTTCATAATTCTGTCAAATGTCTCTTGACATTCTTTAGTCTATTCAACTTTAGCATTCTTCTTCAACAACTTGAATATTGGCTTACAGGATGTCGTAAGCTGAGCAATAAATCTATTGATATAATTCAACCTTCCAAGTAAACTCATCACCTCCGTTTTTTTCTTTGGTGAAGGTAAATATTGAATAGCTTTTATTTTTGAAGGATCTAACTCAACGCTGTGCCAACTGATTATAAACCCCAAGAGTTTTTCCGATGGAACTCCAAATACACATTTCGCTGGGTTAAGTTTGAGATTATATCTCCGAAGCCTTTCAAAGAATTTTCTCAAATCTTTGACATGGTCAGACTGCTCTTTTGATTTAATGATCACATCATCCATATAAACTTTAATCTCTTTGTGTATCATGTCGTGAAACACTATAGTCATTTCCCTCATATAAGTTGCCTCAACATTCTTTAGTCCAAAAGGCATGACTCGATAACAATATATCCCCCATGAAGTAATAAATGATGTCTTTTTCATATCTTCTGGATCCATAATGATCTAGTGATACCCCGCATAACAATCCACAAAAGATGCAAGATCATGTTTAGCACAATTATCCAACAAAATATGAATATAGGGAAGTGAAAAATTATCTTTCGGACTTGCTTTATTTAAATCCTGATAATCATCACACAATCAAACTTTGCCGTCCTTCTTTGGAACAGGGACAATATTTATCAACCAAGTAGGATATTGGGACACTCGAATGACTTTAGCCTCAAGTTGCTTCGTGATTTCCTCTTTGATTTTTGCATTCATGTTAGTTTTGAGCTTTCTTAGCTTTTGCTTGACAGGAGGACAAATCGGTGCTCAAACAGGGAATATCATCATAAGACCACACAAAGATATATTTATACTTATGCAAAGCTTCAATTATAGCTTTCTTTTGTTGTGATTGGGCATGTACACTTATCTTAGTCTCCCTGATATTTTCATGATCTCCTAAATTGATCGCTTCAGTTTCCTCTAAATTGGGGTTTGACTTGTTCTCAAATTGTTTGAAATCTTTGCTTATATCCTCAAATGCTTCTCCTTCATTATATTCAACTTCTTTATTCGTTATTTCATAATTTGATTGTGTTTTTAAATCTGGTTGACAATTCTTCATACATGTCATATCATTAGAATCAGCATAGAAAGAACTGTATGAATAAAAATAAATAAATAAATAAATAAATATCAGACTTAAAATAAAAATAAAAGGAGACTGTACTTTATTAAAAACAAAGCTAGAAAGAGCTTTAACCTAGAATACCAAGTTAAAAATCTGAATTACAATACTAGAACGACTTAAATTACAGAAGGAGAAACAAACCAACTGTTAAGACTGAAAGAAAAACAAACAAACTACCAAGACTCCTTCGTAGTAGGGAGAGGAGTGGCCTTCAAATTATTAAGCTGGACATTAGGACCGATAAAATACACATCTGTATTGTTGGTACCTTCCCCAATTTCAACCATATCAGCTTCAATGAACATATTCTGGAAAAGGCCAATCAACTCTGTATCATCATCATTCACTAACTCTGCAGCAGGTAACATAGAGGACCCAACAACGTTGACTTTGATGAAAGATTAATGAGGTGGCGGGATCGACTTGGTAAGTGACCATGACTCTTTCTTATGCTTTTAAGCCTTCTTTATATCTTCAGCAGTGGGTTCGTATCCCAAACCAAAAGTACCAAGTTTCTCATAGAGGTTTACTGGATGAACTATGCCTTGCAAAAACATCCCTAAACCTTTTCTTGGTTTGAAACCATGCTTTAAAATTTCATTCACTATCATAACAAATGAAGAGGACAATTGTAGTCTTGCGATGAAATTCCCCTCGAGGATATGCTCAATAGCCACTACCTCATAAATTTGATGAATCAATACTCTGTTTCCAGTATCTGCTTCGATGGAGGAAACAAAGTAGTCTTTATACATGGATAAGTCTCCTTTACCATGAACGACTATCTCTTATCTGTCACATTTGAATTTGACCATTTGATGCAATGTTGATGGGACTGCTTTAGCCCTATGAATCCATGGCCTTCCCAATAACATATTATATGAAGCATCAATGTTTAGCACTTGAAAATCTATAGCAAAATCTACAGGATCGATTGTCAATATGAATTTTATTTCATCGATGGCATCAGTTTTTTTATCTGTCAAAACCTTTGACGCATACATTGTTAGGTCAGATTCTTTCTACATTAACATTCAACTTTTGCAAAGTTGACATAGGACAAATTTTAGCGCCTGATCCTTCATCAATTAACACTCGAGTGACGAGGGAATGCTTATATTTCACAGTAATGTAGAGACCCTTATTATGTCCAGTACCTTCCACACGTAATTCATCGTCTGAGAAAGTAATCTTATTTGCTTCAAGGATCTTTTGAACAACTTTTTCTAGTTGATTCACTTTAATCTCGCTAGGAACACATGCTTTGTTAAGAATCTTCATTATAGCCTTTCGGTGTTCTTCTGAATGTATTAATAAAGACAACAAAGAAATCTGTTTTGGTGTCTTCTTCAACTGTTCTACAATAGAATATTTTAGCAATTTGATTTTCTTTAAGAATTCTTCAGTTTCTTCTTCAGTAATAGGCTTCTTGAACGTCATTCATTCTTCATCACCTTGTTTATTCTTTCTTAACTCTACTGGGGCATAACATCTTCCAAATCGAGTTAATCCTCCTACTTCATCAATATATTCAATCACTTCTTCCCCTTGTGTATCACCACAACGCGATCATAATTCTAAGGAACTGCCTTAGTATTTACCATAGGCAACTGTGAGACTATTTTAATAACAATGGGAGCTACGGGAGCTCCTATTATGATTAAGAGAGGCTTAGGGGATCTTCCAGGAACAATGAGTTTCGGTTTTACTTGACTTGACCCAAAATTTTTTGAGATCTCTTTCCCCACCACCAAGGGAACATTCAATGATTCGGGTTTTGTTATCACCACTCTGCTTCTGTAGGTTTTTCTTTTGTTAAATCTACAGTATTTGCTGATTTTTCAAAACCAATTTTAATTTTAATGATCGGTTTAAAGGATATTGCAGCATCTTCACCACTGGGTATCACTTCGAGCATGTTTGTTTCATTATGATCTGGCAGTGGATTTTGATTGACATTTGAAGCGTTTGGACTTTGTACCATGATCTGTTGGGTGTCAATCAGCTCTTGAATGGCTCTTTTCAAATACTAATATTTCTCTGTGTCGTGCCCTGGGGCATCAGAACAGTATTCATATCTTCTAGAATAATCTAAATTCTTCGGATGAGAATTTGGAATCTTTCTCTCAATTGGATTTAGGACATTTATTTTTCTCAGCCTATGAAATATATTGGTGTAAGATATTCTAATAGGAGTGAAATTATCTTTGTCCATATTATCCTTTTTGAATTCTGCTCTAGGTCAAAAATTAGACCTAGGAGGGCCTCTTTGAACTTGCGGAATTGGTGGATGATTTTGGATGGTTGGTGCATGCCATTGCAGGTAAGAAGGAGCCTGAGCATATGGTTGTGCATTGTAAATAGGATATTGGGGTGATAGAACAAAATATAATAGATTTTGTGTGTATGGTTGACGCGCACCTCTCCAATTTTGTCGTGGACCTGTTACAACAGTTGCTATATCCTCTTTTCTTTTCTTTCCCCCGAAACTTCCTGCACCACTTTGAATTGCCTGTGTTGTTTCTTTCAAAGTGGCCTGGCTGATGATCTTTCCTGATTTTATTCCATTCTCTACCATTTCTCCAACTTTAATAACTACAGCAAATGTGCTTCCAATTGTAGAAAGTAAGTGATGGAAATAATCAGGTTCTTGTGCTTGCAAAAAGATATCAATTATTTCAGATTCCTTTATCGATGGTTTAACTCTTGAAGCCCGCTCTCTCTATCTGATAGCCTATTCTCAAAAACTTTCAATCATCTTTTTTCTCATGTTGGCAAGCGTAGTGCGATCTAGAACTATCTCAATGTTCTATTAAAATTATTGAATGAAATCTCGAGCCATGTCATCCCATACGTGCCAACGGGAAATGTCTGGGTTAATTAACCATTCAGAAGCTATCCCTGTAAGGCTTTCTCTAAAGTAAGCCATCAATAATTCTTCTTTTCCTCATGCTCCCCTTAATTGATTGCAAAACTTTTTCAAATGAGCTACAGGATCGCTGTGTCCTTCGTATTTGTCAAAATTTGGCATTTTGAAGCCTACAGGAAAATGGACATTAGGAAACATACACAAATCCTTGTATGAAATACTTTTTGGTCCACCTAAACCTTGCATATTTCTCATACTCTGTTCCAAACTTCTAACTTTTCTAACGATCTCCTCCTGTTCCTCATTCTTAGCAATCTTCTCAATCACAATAGGAGTATCATGTTGATGAACATTGGTGAACATGATAATGTGTATTTTGGCATTTGAAAGTCATTTCAGAAGGATACAACATATCATGACTTGGTTTCCCCACATTCTTCGGTACTGTTGGTTGAGTACCCCCAGTAGCTGGTGCTACATAAATGGGTTATTTATGATAGACGAATTTGGTGGGTTCATGGTAGAAGTACCAGATATGCCAGACATATTAGAAAATGGGCCAAATCCTAGTTGGTAAAATGGATCACTAGTTTGAGCTGTGTCAAAATTTGGATCATTTGAAGTCGAAAGTTCAGGGATTGAAGCAGGCGGGGCTTGTCCAAGATTGGTACATCTCTGCCATATGATGTTTCAATGACTTTGTTTTTTCCATTGATACTACTTCCTACGAAATTAACTGATTTTCCTCTTCTTCACTGTCAGACCCTATACCTTCTCTGCGGGTCATTTTTCTTTTACCCTTGTATTTGGTGTTATACAGATGTGATGCCAGTTTAAACCACAAACCAACCACCAATTACTTTATATTTCTGTAACTAAGTAGCAAACGGGTGAGTATTATATTTTTAACACATTATAATGCCAAGTTATAGGCTAAATACATATGCAGGCCCCTTAACTATTCGATTTTTTCCGTATAGGCACTTCAATTAGGTCAGGTACCTATTGAACCCTTTAATCCTTCACAAAACATTTCAATTGAGCACAATTGTTAACGTGGCGCTGACATGGCATGGCATGTGTAATACACTCTCCATTAGGAGAGTGAAAGACCATAATTAATAAAAAAAAATTAAACATAAAATCCCAACCAATTAAAAAGATATATTAATGAAATAAAAAGAAAAATAAAGTATCATCTTCTTCTCCATAACTCACCATTTTCCATTTTTTTTTACATACAAAAAATAACATCATCTTCTTCTCCATAACTCACTATTCCATTTCTTTTACATACAAAAAATAGCATATCTTCATAACTCACTATTTTCTATTTTTTTACATACAAAAAATACCATATCTTTTTCTCCATAACTCACCATTTTTCATTTCATCTTATTCTCCATTAACTCACCATTTTCCATTTTTTTACATACAAAGAATTCTTTCACAATGCCACACACATAATTACACACACATACTCCCCCAATTTTTCGTTTCCATTAAAAGTAGAAATCATCGTACTCGACGGAGATTTTCCTTCTGAAACGAATTGGTCACATTATGAATTTGACAAAAATATCGTTAAGGAGAGAATCGGAAAGACGCCGCTGCTTACCGGAGAAGTCAATTTTACGATGTGTGACGGCGTTGTTACAGTCGGGGAAATTAAATTTATTGATAATTCAAGCCATTATGAAAGCCATTACTAAAGCACGTATGGAAGTCAGTTTGGTTCAAATTGGGAATAATCAAAACACTGTTCAAATTACGGAAGCTATTATTGAAGGTTTTATTGATAAAAAACACCACGAATAAGTGAAAGAAGAAGAAGATACCACTTTTTTTTCTTTTACTTTTTTGTGCTAAAAATGAAGAAAGAAGTATTTGGAAAGGAAAAAGAAGAAGTTATCATTTTTTTTTTACTTGTTTGTACTCAAAGATGGAGAAAGAGGTGTTTGGAAGGGAAGAAGAAGAGGATACTATTTTTTTTTAATTTATATGTGCTAAAACATGGAGAATATTTTTTTTTTCTTTTAGTTTTCTGCTCAAAAATGGTGAAAGTAAGTTTGGAAGGGAAGAGAGGGGGGGAGGGTAGATTGGGTAGGTGCAGGGTAGGGGTGGGTAATTAATGATTTTTTTTAAAAAATTTAGATTTAATTATATTAGAAAATTATTTTTATAATTATTTTAAGTCAAAATGCCACGTGTCGTTATTTAATTCGTTACTTTGCCACATTATCAACGTGTGTATTACACATTTTTATTTTTTGCCACGTCAGCAAATTAGGCTCAATTGAAACAATTTGTGAATGAGTAAAGGGTTCAATAGGTACCTGGCTTAATTGAGGTGCCTATACGGAAAAAGTGAAATATTTCAGGGGTCTGTATATGTATTCCGTCCAAGTTATATGTCATGCTTTTATATGCATTTTCAACCTATCATGGAAGGCTTTGTGTTTCATTCCGGCTTTTCTAGGCATATTTTTTTCAAAAGTTATGATCGAACCCTTTGGAGGGTTGCCTACATATCATGTTAGGACATGAATCAGATCTTGCGTAGTTTGGGGTGAACTTAATAAAATGATTGTTTTGTCTCTTTTTTTTTATTGAAGAAAATAAATAAAGTAAATTAAGTAAAATATATGTAATATATATAGAAATAAACAGTCTTCATTACATTCCATAATATAAATACAACAAGATAACTGACCCAACTCCTAAAATAAAAACTACTAACTGACACCTGCAAACTAAAAACATAACATCTAAACAAGAAGTTTTAAAACAGAAAATGAAAAACTATGACAAAGAAAATAGCTATCCGTTCAAGAATACATCGGCTTAATATGTCCTCCCAAACTCAAGTATATGTCCTCCAATGAAGTAGTGAGACGCTGTGTGAAAGCTGGTACTTGTGCCAAAAAGTCTTCACAATCCAACTGCTGATAATCCAAACCCATTCTGGCAGTATCCTGTGCTACACGGCGGACCTTCCCTCGAAGGGAACTGAAGGCCTGATCTCGTTCATTGGCCTGTCGATCTCGGAAATCAACCATCTCTTTTGCACGCTGTTCACGGGCAGAAGCAACCTCCAACTGTTCTCGTAATATTCTTCTTTCACGGATCAACTGAGATCTTTCTCGATCAAATTCTTCTTGCATGTTCTTTTTAACTTACTGCAGTTGCTATTGGCGAGATGCGGCAAGTTCTGCAATGTGTGACCCCCTAGTGGTAGCCAGTTTGATTTGTCCCCGAAGTGCAACCTCAATATCTGCTGATTTGGCTTTGTCTTCAGTAAATTCCCTTTGTTGTTCGTCTATTTTTGCCCTGGCATGCTCTAATTCTGCTCTCAAAGCTTGGTTGTCCTTATGATGTTCTCACAGGGCTCTCTCAATCCCTATCCTGATTGCAGCTTCCTGATCTATAGGTCCCCTAACCGATCTTTCTGGTCTGACTGGCGGAATCAACTGTTCTTTAAACCATTCATGGTAATCTGGGTGCACTTCTCCTTTCTCATGCTCTATGATCATCGTTTCAATCCCCATGATACGACAATCCTCCCAAATCTGCTAGGCCAATTCCTTCGAAAGTGGGATCTCTGGTCTGACCTCAAATACAAACTCGGTCATATTTTCTGTAATGGGAATTATTTGACGTCTTTATAGCTGACGTAAAACTCTTAATGGAACATATGGTTGAACATTTCTAATACCCATTAATAATAAGAACGGCCGAATGACAGAACTATGTATGACTTGCCTTCAAGGGAACCAAGGGAGATTCCAAGTGATTTTATTTGCTGTTAGAGAACGAAAAAGCTTATCCCAATCTCTAACTCCTTATGGGCATTTATATTTCTCTAACCTCTCTTCATAATCTTTGATGCGATTGAATCTTTCAGGATTAAATCTTTCCATTGTAGGACGTCGGTAAAGATGCTCTGCATTCCACATCTGTAACAAGATTTTACATCCCTAAAAAAACTCTTTCCTTTCTGACAAAGGGTCAAAGCACGGTAGATATCTGCCAGGATCATTGGTACCATAGTATAATTTTTTTAATCAGTATCTGTACCACCCTCGCTAAATGAATATTAATTTTTTCTTCTTTCCCCGGGAAAACTATAGTGCCTAAAAAGGCTACCACGAATGCAAATCGTCTATGAACTTTCCAAGCCTCAAAACTTTCCTTATTACAAATCTGTTTACCGTACTTTTCAAATCCCCCCTGTCTTCCATATCTGTCATACAAAAACTGCAAGGAAACCCAACATTTTTTCCTTGATTCTTCTTTTAAGTTTCGTATGTTCATGAGCTTCCAGAATCTGTTTATCGAAATGAGTCTTGGGGCTATAAGTTTCTTCTAATGCATATCCCTATATCCAACATACACCGCTATCTCCTCTACAGTAGGAGTCAACTCAAAATTGAAAAAATGAAATACATTATTCTTCAGGTCCCAGAAGGTTAGTAACGTATCAATCACCTCCCTATTAGGCTTGATTTTCATAATACTCGTCAAAAAACCCAAATACTTATGAATCTCATCATCATCGAATGTATCCATTTCATTTCACCACAACCAAAGCTGCAAAGGGGTACAATACATAACCTGAAGCGGTACACTCCCATCTCTCTTTCTCTTTGGACGTTTTCCACGAACAGGGGGAGATGTTTTATACCTATTGACAAGGACATGAAATTAATAAATGTCTAGACTTAGGCTGGACTTAATTCATTAATTTTTTAAAAGAATTTTTAACTTGACTCGTGAGAACTAGTGCGACCATTAAATTAGGGCCTAGATTTAAAGAACGGTTTTATTAAAAATCAAAGTGAGAGAAACATGACTGATAATATTTTTAGGAGAAACACTTATTTAAATTGACTCTAACAAAAATTTTGCAATAACAGACCTCTAGACGATTTCAACTATATGTTTGGAGACAACACCCCCTAAGTTCACTTAAAAGAATAAAAGGGAATTAAATAAAATGACTTAGAAAATAAGAAAAGAAAAATGATTGTTTTATGTATAAAGTTGTATAAAATTTTCAGTCTCACGACCCCTAAAGGTTCAGGACTGTTAAAAAATATATGTTTACATATTTTATTATTTTACAAAAATTCAGCTCACGACCCCTAAAGGTTCAGGCTATTATGATTTTTATGTTAAAATTAATTTTGAAAATAAAAATGAAAAGTAAAATAAAGATAATAATATTCATGAAAATAAGAATTTTTTCTTCTTCTTATTATTTTTTCAAAAAATATCCTTCAATAAATTTGTGAATAAATATATCATTATTATTTTTTTTAAAACCAGGGTCGTATCCCGGATAGGACATCCTATGTATCCCACTAAAAAGTGAGAATCAGACCCTCGTAGTTCAAGAAAACTCTAAAAGTATATTATTCTATATTTAAAATTTTCCTTTCTTTTTAAAAAGAAAAAAAATTTAATGAATTTGAGGATAATATAATTTTTTGCATCTTAAAGTTGCCTAAAAGCCGATCAACAATAAAATAAGTCTTCTAAATAAATGTCAAAGAGCACGTAAGATGCACATGTTGGTCTTTATAAAGTAGGTCACCTGTCCTAGACAGACCCAGACCCAGACCCGGACCCGGCCCCTGTACCGAGTCCCGCTAAGTCAAATGCATATGATGCAAATAAAGCGGCACCTAATAGGGATAATCAGACTCTGAGTTTTCAGTTCTTCTAAGTTTAAACCTAATAGGGATAGGTAGCTAGACTGGCTTACCCGAGCGGACACTCGAGCCAGGGAGGAATAACTTGGTCGGTCGCAAGGCAACACCGCCTTCGTTGTCGATCTGAACCTCGCCTAACATGTGTGACTATATCCTTCACCAGGTGCCTTGACACTCTGGCTATCTCAAAAAATAAAGTAGGATGCACATGTGTTGCATTCATTCTATCCTATTTCATAGACTCAGAGGGGGTGCACAAGAGAAGACAATATATAATACGGTTCAATCAATAGCAAAGCAGTAAATAAGCAACAATTAGTACATAAGGCCAACAAACACAATATCAACAATAATTACAGCAAATATAAGTCAATATAAAAAGCTCAAATTCTTATTATTCCCTAGCAGAGTCGCCATAGATGTCACACCCCCTTTTTCCGCTCGAGGAGCCAAGATCAAAGGATTTTTCCAATTAAAGTGACAGTTTTAAATAAGAATTAATTTATCACAGAGTCGCCACTTAGAATTGAGTTATGGTGTTCCAAGTCACCTTTTTGAATCTCTAATCAAAAGGAAATGACTCTTTGTTATGGTCTGCGAAAACAGAAGACTGAGTAAGAAATTCTGTTGACCGGGGAGAAGGTGTGAGGCACCCTTCGAGTCCCGTGATTCTAGCACGGTCGCTTTTATTGACTTATCTTAACTAAAACTATTTTGAAAAATTATGTTAAGGCCTAAGTTCGCTCATTTTTATTATATTAAAACTTGTATATTCTTTTCTATTAAATAAATTAATGAAAATTAAAAAAAAAATTGCAAGAAAAAATATTTGCCAAGGTTTATTTTTACACTCTTGAATTTTCAAAAAGTCTCAAAAAGATATCTATGCCGCATTCTTAATTTACCTAACATCAAAAACTTTAATTTATCTTTTATAAACTCGTAACAACTTTTTTTATATTCAAAACACTATTTATCCTTAACATTAAACTAAAACAATAATCATTTAAAGTAATTAATTAGTTTAATAAATAATTATCAAAATTTATTAATGACATATAAATAAATAAATAAATAAATAATGAAAATAATATCTCCTAATCAATTAATTTCACTTGTTATAAATTTTTAAAATAATTTAATAATGCATAAGAATTACACAGTCAATTAATATATCATGATTATGAAAAGGATAAGAAAATACTAAAATTAATAACGTGACATTATATCACAATATGTTAATATATTACATTCTTTAAAAATATGAGTCATTGTTATGTTCCAAAACTACTTCTTTATCTTAAAATAATTGCATAAAGATATTATTTCATATTTCTCAGTTATCAACCAAAATTGTATCATGCCACTGGAAATATAAATACACAGCCAGATCTGTGAATTTTTCGTTGGACGTTAACGGAAGAAAAGAAAAGGGCGATGCCAGTTAGGGAGGCCAACTCCAGTGAGTTGGTTCGCCGGCGTGGGTATTATTGGTGGCTAGCGGCGGCGGGGAAAGGAGAAGGGCGGCGGGAAAGGAAAGAAGAGAATGGTGGTGACGGCGGCGCTGACTTCGCTAGCTGGTGGCATGGGAAAAAAAGATAGAGGGGGTGACAGAAAAAGGAAGATTGAAGCGGCGCGGGGCCAGTTTGAAGTTTTTCGGTGGAATCACATCACCGGAACAGTAATACACTGTGAGATGAATTATTTTAGCAAAGTGTACCCTCATTTTGGGATTTTCGATGAATTTCTCACTGAAAAATTCGGAAAATACCAATTCTTTTCATCTCGTTCAATTATGGATTTTTGTTTCTCCATTCTCTTATTCTTTTTTACTGGTTTTCCTATTTTTCATATTCTATA
Source organism: Capsicum annuum (assembly GCF_002878395.1). Classification (NCBI taxonomy): domain Eukaryota; kingdom Viridiplantae; phylum Streptophyta; class Magnoliopsida; order Solanales; family Solanaceae; genus Capsicum; species Capsicum annuum. The sequence goes on along the minus strand of NC_061113.1, from coordinate 45,219,471 downwards.
TTTCTTACATGTATGACTATCAGTAATACAACAGAGAAACTATGTGTATTTATTTATATCAGTGAATACATATACATAACAGTGTATATTATTACTACATTCATTTTTTGTTACTGCATTTTTATGGAACTAATATATAATTATTCGAAAAATTAATGACAGAACATGAAGTAATAGAAGATTCATAAAATCAAACATATATGGTACGCAATACATTGAAATCAGTCAAACATTTTTTATTAACATTTTTACTCATACTTATTCATAGTACAATTTATAAAATAAATAATATGTTATTGAATAGAACCTGTATCGAAATAAAAAATTGTCACCGAAACCGAAACTCGAACAGAAATACAGAACTCAGATCTAATGCTTTTTCATTTTTGCCTGATATTTCCTCTTGATGATTTGAATATTTCAACTACTTTTTTTTTTTGCTCTGACTTCTGATATTTTTTGTCTGATCCCTCTGATGATGAATGTACGTACCTTTTTTTTGTCTGGGGTGGGAGAGTCCCTTAAATATAAATCACTTGGAGAGAACAGTTATTTTTAGGGGGGAAATAGTTAGTTGTAAAATGAGGGGAGGGAGGGAAGAAAGATTTAAAATTTAAATTAATTATTATTTTATTTTACTTTTTTATATTTTTTATTTATAAAATAACAGTAATAATAATAAATAATAAATAAAAATAAATAAATAAATGTAATAATAATTAATTAATTTTAAACTTAACAAAACATAATAACAATTTATAAATAGACAAATATAAATATAATAAAATAATATTAAAACTACTAATTTATTTATTAAAAATTTATAAAATAAAAAAATATTTTTTTTTATATATTATTATTATTATTATTTAAATTAGAATAAAAATAAAATATCTCAAAATTAATTTTATTTAATTATTTATTTTTTAACTAAAAATTTATTAAAATAAAAATAAGAATCAAAATAATATATGATTAAATATATAAATATAAAATATTTAATATCGATAAACAAGTTAAAATTTAGGGAGGATAAAAAATCACGCGTCTACACTTCTGAATCTCAAAATCCAAAAGGTTCCACATAAATTGGGATGTAGGAGTAATATTCTAAGTTGCACCTTTTTTAAAAAAAAATAATTATGACTGTCATTGAAAAATTTGTTGTGTGTGCAAGTAAAATCTCATATTGATGGCTTAAAAGAACAATAACTCACATACAAGATGTAGAGATACTTTTACTAATATCAGGTTTTTCAGGAAAATCTACACGGACTTGGCCCAGAACCGACAACGTCATACCTTAATTTGGTCTAGTTTAGTTCAAGGAAACCCGCACCTTACAAGTCCCCAAGTTCAAAATAAAAGCATGCTAACTTCTTGTTTTTCACTTTTTTCATGCATTCTAAGTCCACAAAGCGGGATTGCAGCTAATATATGCACGAAATTCATTACATAGAGAATGATCTCACCTAACTTTTCCCTTTGATATTCATAATGTTATACGCATAGTAACCTATATTTCGCATTGATAACTGTTGAAAGAATTGAAAAAGATGGGACTGTCTAAACACGATAAATAAAATATATCCTCCAAAATACCTGGAGTTATGATGTGTATCAAGAAATTAATTAATGTGTGAACTCGTGTACGGTTTTGTACATGTATTTGGGAAAAGAAAAAGTCTATAATTAAATTGTATATATTATATTATTTTACATGTAGTAGCTCAGCTACATGTTAGAAGAAGTTAAGAAAGCTCACATCCACTAGTTTACAAAAGAGAAAATTACTTAAATAAGAGTGTGCATCCATCTCATATTTTCAACATATCAAAGGATGAGTTGCGGAAGACCTCCTCGACGTATATGGCTCCTCATAGCACCGCATTGATAAAATTTTGCTTTCCTTATGGTACTTTATGTTCCCTTTGTTTCATGAAGTATTTTTCCTATGATGGAAGCTTAAGGTGTGAAATAGGCATAAAGTCTTTAAAGCAAAAAAGCAAAGTAACTTCTAGGTATGCGGCAAAGGATGGGTATGCTTGTGAACTATTTGTTTATTAGTTCTATCAATTATGACACTAATATTTTCACAATTGACTAGTCATAGAGTTAATAGTTAAATTTTGTATAATTTTCACCTCTTTTAGAAACTTCCATGATTCAATTGGGTAAAGGAGTCCTCCTAATATATATATATATAGCAAGTCTAGGCTTACAAGTACTCATGAGGGATGAACGCTTTATGTATCCTGCTAGTATCTACAGGGAGGATGTTTGGTCAAACATCCACTTAAGTGTAATCTCTTTTACTATGATACAGATAGGTTGGGATCCACCTTCCAACACTTGGTGGATTTTGAAAAGAAAAAAAAATTGTCCCCTAAAAAGAATGTTAACTGTTACTATTTAAAAATAATTCAATTTCCAATTTCATCTATAATGACATGTTTTAATTGTCACAAGATCGGATGACATGTTTGACACTGTAAATTCTAAAAAAAAAATTCTTAAATTTTATGACAATCAAATATTTTCATGTAAATTAAGAGAGAGGGGGAAGATGAATCAAATTAAACGTGGTAATGGTTACCTTTAATTTGCCTATGATTCATGCAACTTTGTGTGGTCTGTATCAACTTGAAACATTTCTATCGACAAAAAAATCCAACCAAATCGTGCAAATTAATGACTTATTATCCAATTTTTCATATTGGGTTTGTAGGATTTCAGCTAATCCAACCAAATCCTAACTACACACTCAACCTTTACGAAAGTCTCATTACCCCTCTAAACATTTTTTTACTGTATTTAGTATCCCTTGTTAAGAATTTGTGCCCTATTGATCAGTGACTTTAACGTAAGAGTTATCTATGGATGGAATAGGTTATCTGACGTGTTCCAAGAAAGTAGTAAAACAGTAAGTAAAGAACACAATGATTTTTACGTGGCAAACACCCAGCTCAAAAAGGTGTAAAAAAACACGACCTGCACCTCTACAGGATTTAACCCCAACTTCACTAAATAACTCTGAGCCTCAACAACGACTGATTACAAAACTCTTGTAACTAACAAATAGGAACTATAAACTCTAATTCCTTTAACACAATGACTAGGAATTATAAACTCTAATTCCTAACTACACACATACCTCCCAAGGTATGCGCTCCCAAAGTCTCTGAGTTTTCCCTAACTCGAAGACTAGCTCCTAGTTCAGTTTATAACTCACTAAAACTAATATTACATCAATAGTTGAAACACAATGAACAACTCTAAAAATTAACACTAAAACTCTTAGCTGGATTCTATACTTAGGACCAGGTTCTTCAATGTGTTTCTTCAGTGATTGAGTAGCACTTCATGTAGTCAATCTGTCGATTATGCTTTTCTACTTTGTAAGTGCGTAAGTTATTCTAATTGATGCATCTTCCATTTAAGCATAGCTCTTCAAAGAGTCATTCTTTATTTCAAACTCCTCCTTTAAGTAGAACTCTCATTGCATAGAGTTCTACTTCAAGTGAGACTCCTTCTTCAAGTCTAACTCTTGTCTCCTTAGTATTGTAGTAAAACTCCAACTCTTTAAATCAGCACATGTTTATTTATCAGAATCTTTCTCTTCCTACACATAGGATTCCTTTTTTAACTCAACTTGCTTTCCCTTATCATTGAGTGTTTGAATCAAATTCAACTTGTTATATTCCCTACATAATCAGTAACTTGAGTATATCAAAATTAGGCTTGCTTATTCATTCCTGTCTTTAAGCAATCTTTTCTGCATCTATCAGTAAAACTGAAAATCTGCTTTCCTATACGTGGACAAGCTCATGTTTCATTCATGTGTCAGTTTGTTAATAATCAAAACTACATAGTACCCAACAAATTCCCCCTTTTTGATGATGACAAACCTCTTGTCTTTGTGAATTCAACCATCTTCACCTATAGGCACTAAAGTATAAAATACTAGAATGAAACAAGTTAGTCAACGGGTTATAAACATTGCACACCTCTTATCTTCCCCCTTTTGGTATCATTGAAAAACCATTTTTAATGCAATAATATACTAGCCAAAGTGATTTGCTATACTATTCATGGCCACTGGAGCTATCACCAAAACAATCAGACAAAAACTTTAGTCAACATAGTAATGTATTAAAGAGAGCAAAAATATGATTCAATTTAGCAAAGATAACTATTCCATTTAACTGCCAAAGTATGTTCCACATTTAACCTAAGCTAGTACTGAACAAAGCAAAACAACTGAGCATTAATAAAAAAATATGGTATAAAAGTGGGACATGGCTAAGGATACGAATAGTGAGGAGCTGATGAGGAAGGTGGAATAGGTGTTATCAACTGTGTTAATTGACGAATGACTTTAATATTTTTATCCCTTTCTCAATCAAGGTCAAGCTTCTAAGTCATGATTCTAGCTTGAAGGACCACTTATTCTACTTCATGACTGTCAGATGCAGCTACTAGTTCAGAATTTATCTTAGTTGAATCATTTTTCTTATTATTTTTTTAATGAGTTTTAGCCCTCCTTATTAAACCAAGTAGATCAGTATGATTCATCTATTCAAAAACATCTATTGTTGTTTGAAAATTCAAACCTAAACTTGGATTGAGAAATCCTAAAAGATCTGAGCCAATTAGGAACTAAAAGAGAGAGCATGTCCCTTTTCATCTTCAGAAACATATACTGCATGTGATTGATGATCAAGCTTGGCAAATCCATGGTACAAAACTAATATTTTGTTTGAGAGAGAAGAAGGAATTTCTGGTGAAGTATTAACTCATTTGTGCACAATCATTTGGAGATAGTCAAAGAAAATTTGGTCAACCAATTCGTCAATATCATAGGACAAGAGAAGGATGAAGTATGAGGAATGGAACAGATGTGCTTAACTGTTTCAACTTAGACAGCCTATGCTTATGTCAGTGTAGAGCATACCTGATAAGAAGAACTTTGTGGTCACAATTGCTTGCTTGTACCTATTTTCTGCACAATCTAATACAAAATTAGGTTAGAAGAGTAAAAAATCTAGAATTGGGACACACAACTAAATGTGCAAGACTGAATCGAATAACATTTTAGCTAATAAGATTAAAAAAAAATGGTTATTCTAGTCAATCATTGAGGGGAGTTCATACAATTTTAATCATCCCCAAATCTAACCTATTCCTTTTAAAATACTCACTACTTAGTGCCTTTGGTGCCTCTCCAGTCATTTAAGTAACCCACATAGTCAACATTTTTATAGCCCTCAAGAGTGAAATTACTTTCATTTGAATACCATAGTCTTAAGCAATTGATTCCCATGAGATATCTCAAGATTTTTGTGACAACACCAATTCTTATGAATTACTAATAAAATTATCATCAGCTTGTGTTAGTGTTATTAATGCATCAATTTCTTGATTTGTTGTTTCCTCTGTCAATATGCCCTCAGTCTGTACAACAGTTGAACCAGGTGGTACAACATGTTTCTGTGCATGCTCATCAATTTCACTGTCATCCTCTCTTTTTTTTTATCTCCAAAAGATCTATTCCTCATTTAAATATGGTGAGTGAAAGAAATTTTATTTGTTTCTAATCTTATACCTTGAGAAAGCTTTATCCATGTACAAATTTTGCTTGCCTCCTTTCACTCTCACCTGCAAAATAAATTAGGGATTAACTTTAGGCACCCAGACAAGCTTAGGTCCTCACCCAGAAAAGCTTAGGTCCTTTCTTATGAGAAAAATGATGTATGAGGTTCCTTCTAGCCCATCGAGGCAACAAGTTATGTGATTTGTTTCTCTGACCAGATTTGACCTTATTGTTAGCTTGTGCTAACATGGAATCAGATATTTTGCTAGGCCTATGCTTCTTGATTTGCTTTTTGCTACAACTGGACATTCAGTGGTTGGATGCCCCTGGTTACCAAAAATATAACACAGATCTTTACTAGCATTAGAACTTTTAAAAAAGCCCAACCCAGCCTTTTCATTATGAGTTCTTTGACCTAACTTATGAACAATTATTGAAGAATGTGTCCATCTATTAGCTCTTTCAAGATCAAGTTTCAGTTTAGAAACTTCTTGACTCAATTGATTAACCTTTTCTTTTTTCACAAAAGTATTCATGTTTAATCTCAGACAATTCTGACTCAATTTTTTCTTGTTTCTCACTTTTGACCTTTTTTCCTTTTTCAGAAAGAGTCAGTTTTCGATTTCATATTTAAGGGTCAGGTTTGATAAATTAAGTCTGCTAATGTAATGCCCCAGAAAACGGGTCCCGGAGCGTCACACAGTGCTTGTCCATCCTGTGGACAATCTCTAACTCTGTGACCCATGTCACCACACCGAATACAACCCCTCTTCTCACCCCAACACTCACCCGAATGAGCCCTACCACACTTAGGACACAGGACAATTTGGCTTACTGCCAGCACTGTACTGGGACCTGGATGCATATGACCTGCTACCTTGCTCCTGCCTACCTCTAGGCATGGGAGCACTAGTAGATGACGGTGCTGGTATAGACGAACAATCCTGATACTGAAGGCGACTCCCTCCCTATGATCTAGTCTAACCCTATCCGTGCTGCTCGGACCTAGATTTCTTATTCTCTCTCATTCTATCTCTCTCCTTAATCTTGTCTGCCTCAATCTGTTGGGCATAGTCATCCGCTTAGAAAGATTAATCTCATTATTAAGCATAGCAGACCTACACTCCTTAACCACATAACTAGACACTCCAGTCACAAACTTACTCATACTAGCCCGATTATCAGCCACTAAGTCAGGAGCATACTTGGCCAACTGATTGAACTTTAGACAGTACTCCCTAACAGTCATAGAGCCCTATCGCGAGTTCATAAACTCTTCCACCTTTGCCTCCCTCATCTCCAAAGGGAAAAACTTATCCAGGAATGCATCCTGGAACTTTTGCCAAGTTGTAGGGACAGTTCCCTAACCTCTACCTTTCCTTCAAGCAACAACCCAGTCATAACCAAGGTCTTTCAACCTATACGCAACTAACTCCACACTATGTTCCTCAGATACATGCATCTTCTGAGTAATCTTCTACACCTCCTCTAAAAACAACCGTGGATCCTCATCAGACTTGGACCCATAGAATTTCGGCGGATTCATCCGCATAAAGTCACGGATCCTGGAAGCAGCTGAATTACCTCCCTGCTACTGTAGAGCCGAGGCCGGGTTAGCCTGAACATTTGCAGTAACAGCTTGGGCCAGCGCCTGAAAAGCTGCCCAAAATTCAGCATAAGACACATTTTCATTCAATGGGTCAGCAGGTTGATGTTGCTGACCATCATTATTTCTTCTCGCTTGATGTGGAGGCATATTCCTGAAAGAGGAGAGCATGAATCAATAGCAGAGAGAGACAAGTTAAGCACGATAGACTTATGAAAGAAAGAATCACACTTTTTCCTAAAACGTCTTGTAGCCTCTTGCTCATAGATGTGGCGCGCTACACACCGATGATCAAGACTCTACTTAACGCGGCTTGTCAGACTCCCCAGGACACCTTAAAACCTTAGGCTCTGATACCAAGTTTGTAACGCCCCAGAAAATGGGTCCCGGAGCGTCACACGATGCTTGAGGCTACGATAGCCCCAAGCTAACCTTTTGAGCCATTTTTATTCAGTTCAACACAAATCAACGGGGTTTCCATAAATAACCCTCAAATATCAACAGAATAACCATCATCCAAGAATAAAAGAGTTTCAGAAAAATAACAAAATACGACTTATTAGTCAACTCCCAACATCTATACTAGTCTGACAAGCCTCTAAGAAAATCAATAAAACCAGTGAGTCATTGAGACATGCCCCAACTGACTCATACTCAGTTATCAATGTAAGCAATTCCATGAAACAAACATCAGACATTACGTCCTCGAAACATGAAGGCTCACCACAACAGAGGATGTAGAATAGCGTGCTCGAAGAATCACTGTCAAACCTGAAACTGAGCACCTCCGAAGATGTGGGTCAGTACCATGGAAAGAAACCGAGTATATGGGGGTGTATGCAGTTGTATAAACATCATCATCATAAATATTTATAAGAAATATGTAGGATGTATGAAAGAATCACATAGCCCGAAGAAAATCATCATAATCATAAGAGGATGAAATAAGTACAATAACACATGTGAGTCATCATATAATTTGTCAATCACTTTCAGTTCATCAAAAATATCAATTCTCATAATGTGAATATCATTTAAATCTTTCGAAAGAATAACTTTCACAGTTCCACTTTCAAATCACTTCACCATTCACCACAGATACAAGGAAACACACACACTGGGAGATCCTATAACCGACATAAACCATGTGAGCTACATGGAGTCCAACATACAACCCACATTGGGGAGAGCCGTCCTATCCTTGCCATCGGAGTAGGACTATCGATATCAAATCCACACAAACTAGTGATCACTATATAAATCAGCCTCAGGCTCACTCCTATGGGGCACGTAGTTCTAGGGAAGTAAGGTCGCTTTATACCTCCCACTCGGTGCTAAAGATTTCTCCCGAAATTAGCTCAGATCATTTCAAAGACAACCCACAACAAAACAATTTCAGTAATATATAAATACACATCGGGAGCAATCATGCTTCCCATCTATCAAAATCAACTACGTTGTGAATTTCTTTCACACTCAAGTTCAAAACAACTCCATTAATACCAAAAGGTCAAATCATTCAAAATATCTCAAATATTCAACATCAACGTGCTTATAACACACACTTTCTAAAAAAACACAATTTCCAATGGGGATTCACGACCCAAATATAAAAATCGTGATAAATATCGTTCAAGATTCATGCTTTATATCTCCACACATGTAAATTCATCTTTCAAAATCATAAACATCAAGATTTCATAATAATCATCATAAGATACGGGTTCATGCTTCAACTTTGTAAAAAAAATCAAATAAAAATCATGCCTTTGTAAAGAAAAGTACTTTGGGCACAAGAACAAAAGAGAGTTCTAGTTGAAAACCCCCACATATCTTGAATGATGAACTTTAGATCGATACTCATTTTTGAGATGTTAATCGTGTCTTTGAATGATGGTTCTTAGAGTTCTTGGAGTTCTTGAACTAGGAACTTGGAATCTTGCCTTTGAATGATGGTTCTTGGAGTTCTTGAACTAGGAACTTGGAATCTTGAATAAATTTGCAAAATTAATGGTGAACTTTGGAGGTTCTTGAAGTTGGATGTAGGAGCTTAGGGTTTTCCTTTTGAGGGAATTTGATGAAATATAACATATAATGTTTCTAATAGGATTTAATATAGGGTTTGGACGGATTTTGGGTGAGGAAAAATGACCAAAACGCCCCTAAAAATCAAATAATTTTCGGATCTGTCCTTTGGTGGACTATTTTGATAGTCTGAAGTAGATCAACCATAACGTTTTACTCTAATATCTAAATTAGATGAAACAAATTTCATTAGAAAGAGGATTCTCATATCTTTTTGTTGATATATAGTATCTCACCTAGATCATTGTGTATGAGGAGTTATGATCGTTTGAAGTTGACCCCAAAATTCACTTTTGATAGGCTGAAGTAGATCGACCATAACTTTTTGCTTCGATAGATAAATTGGATGAAACCAATTTCATTGGAAAGAGGATTCGCAGAGCTTTTCGTTGATATATATTAGATCACCCATACCATTATTTACAAGGATTTATGATCGTTTAAAGTTGGAGCAAAAATACGCCAGGCCTCAGTACTTTTTCCTGCACGTTTTACTCTTCACTACTATTAAAGGTTCGATCGGAATGTTCATAACTCATCGCTCGGGTGTCCGTTTTGGATGATACACATATCGTTGGAAAGATTATTTGATACTATACGCAATGGTGGGTCATAATCTAAGACATTCCGCACGAAAAATTTATAATTTATTCTAGAAGATAGAACCCAACACGTTTACGCACAAAATTTCAACGAAAAATTTCCTGGGGTATTACATCATCCCCCCTTGGAAACATTCATCGTCGAATGACACATGCCAAGATTAGATAGGGAATAGAGCATACAGCTGAAACCATTCGTTAGACTCATCACCAAATCGTTTCTCACTCCGAATGCAATATAGAATGCATAAATTCAAGAAACTACAGCTGAACTTTTATGAAAAGTGCATGATTTAGGAAAGAACAGTACCTTCGGCTTGATCGGAGTTCGCGGAAAATAGGTACGGGTACTTGGATCGCATATCCGCCTCAGCTTCCCAAGTTGCACCCTCAACAGATTGGTTTCGCCACAACACCTTGACCAAGGGAAATTCTTTGTTCCTTAGTCTTCGGACACTAAAATCAAGAATCTCAACAGGAATCTCATCAAAAGAAAGATTTTCTTGAATGTCAGCACTCACAGAGGAATCCACTACCACAGCATCGTTAATATGCTTTCTAAGCATAGAGACATGGAATATTGGATGAACAGAGGACAACTTGGAATACAACTCAACCTCATAAGCTACCTTACCAACACAGCTAAGAATTTTATAAGGACTAACATAACGGGGACTAAGCTTCCCCTTCTTTCTGAATCTCTTCACCCTTCTCGTGGGTGAAATTTTCAGATACACTAGGTCACCAACTTCAAACTCAAGGTCTCTCCTTCTAACATCCGCATATAACTTCTGACGACTCTGTGCAGTTTTTAACCTTTCCCTAATTAAATTAACTTTTTCCATAGCCTCAAATACCGAATCAGGACCACTCACAGCCGCTTCACCCACCTCGAACCAACCTATGGGTGATCTACACTTCCTCCTATATAAGGCTTCAAACGGATCCATGCCAATACTAGAGTGGAAAACTGTTATTGTAAGTAAACTCTATCAACGGTAAGTGATCATCCCAACTTCCCTTAAAGTCAAGTGCACAAGCTCTCAACATATCCTCTAAGGTCTGGATGGTCCGCTCAGCTTGACCATCGGTCTGCGAATGAAAAGCAGAACGCAAAAGCACTTGGGTACCAAGACCCTTCTAAAAAGCTTTCCAAAATTGCGAAGCGAACTGAGTACCCCTATCCAAAATGATAGACAAGGGAACTCCATGCAGTCTGACTAGCTCTCGATATACAATCTAGCGTAATCCTCAGTCGTATATGAAGTATGAACAGGCAAGAAATAAGCAGACTTAGTCAACCTATCAACCACAACCCAAATGGAATCATGATGGCGTTGGGAAGGAGGTAAACTAATCACAAAGTCCATATTTATCTCTTCCCACTTCCAGGTGGGAATACTAAACTCTTGCATCATACCACTAGGTCTTTGGTGTTCAACCTTAACCTGTTGGCATGTTGCACACTTAGCTACAAATGCTGCTATATCTTTCTTCATACCACTCCACCAATATATTCCCATAAGTCTCGGTACATCTTGGTGGCACCAGGATGAATAGAATATCGCGCCCCATGCGCTTCAGCCATAATCCTCTGTCTCAGATCATCAACATTCAGGACACACAATCTACTCTACAATCTCAACACACCATCTCCCTCTTAGGAGAAAACCTCTACTTTTTGGTCCTTGACTGACTCTTTCAGTCTGACCAAACTAGAATCTAAGTATTGCTTTTCCTTCACTTCCAAAACTAAGGAGGATTCGGAACTACTCTGAACCCCGATACTACCTTCAGCAGAGTCAAATAACCTAACCCCCAATCTAGCCAAACGATATACATCACGAGCTAACTCTTTCTTACCTTCTACCACATGTGAAACACTACCCATGGACACTCTACTTAGGGCATCCACCACAAATTGGCCTTGCCTGGATAGTACAGCACGCTCATATCATAGTCCTTTAACAATTCTAACCATCGTTTCTGCCTAAGATTTAATTCTCTCTGGGTAAACACATACTGCAGACTCTTATGATCAGTGAAAACATCAACATGGACACCATACAAATAGTGTCTCCCAATTTTTAAAGCAAACACAACAGCCAACTCAAGGTCATGGGTGGGGTAATTTTTCTCATGGGGTTTCAACTGTCTAGAAGAATAAGCTATCACCTTACCCTTCTACATCAATACGCAACCCAACCCAACTCTCGAAGTATCACAATACACCACAAAACCATCAACATCATCAGGCAAAGTCAAAATAGGGGCTGAAGTGAGTCGAGTCTTCAACTCCTGAATACTCTTCTCACAAGATTCAGACCACAAGAACTTCACTTTCTTTTGGGTTAACCGAGTCATAGGAGACGCTATAGAGGAGAAACCCTCAACAAAACAGCGGTAATAGCCAGCTAAACCCAAGAAACTTCGGATATCAGTCGGAGAAATAGGTCTAGACCAATTTATAACAGCTTTGGTCTTTTGGGGATCAACTCTAATACCCTCGGAAGAAATGATATGACCTAGAAAATTAACTGACCTTAGCCAAAACTCACACTTACTGAACTTGGCAAACAACTTGTGATCTCTAAGGGTTTCCAAGACAGTTCAGAGATGATCAGGATGTTCATCCTCACTACGGGAGTACACCAGTATATCATCGATGAACACTATGACAAACATATCCAGATATGGTCTGAACACTCGATTCATGAGGTCCATAAAAGCTGTCAGGGCATTAGTTAACCCGAAAGACATAACAAGAAACTCCAAATGGCCATAACAAATTCAAAAAGTGGTTTTCGGGATGTCACACTCCCTAACTTTGAGTTGATGATAGCCGAAACGAAGGTCTATCTTTAAGAAATAACTTACACCTTGCAATTGGTCAAACAAATCATCTATTCTCGAAAGGGGGTACTTATTTTTTACGTTGACTTTATTCAGTTGGTGGTAATCAATGCACATACGCAAAGAGCCATCTTTCTTTCTCACAAACAACACAGGAGCACCCCAAGGAGAAACACTGGACCTTATGAAACCCTTATCTAGTAGATCTTTGAGTTGCTCTTTCAACTTCTTAAGTTCTACAGGGGCCATACGGTAATGAGGAATAGAAATGGGATGAGTATCGGGAAAAAGATCAATCCCGAACTCTATCTCTCTATCTGGAGGTATCCCTAGAAGATCATCCGAAAAGACATCAGAAAACTCATTGACAACGTTAACAGACTGGAGAGTTGGAGTCTCAGACTTAGTGTCTTTGACTCTAACCAAATGGTAAATGCACCCCTTGGAAATAAGCTTTCTAGCTTTGAGGTAGGGGTGTCAAATGAACTGGGCCGGGCCAATCCGAAACCGGTCCTTCTATTTTAACTGGGTTGAGGGTCGATTTTGGTGCTAGCCGGGCCGGGCCGAGCTGGGACAAACAGTAGAAAAATTAAAACCCACCCTAACCCGGCCCACTTAACCCAACCCGATCAAACCCACCAAAACCCGGTCAAACCCAGTTAAAAAATGGTCAATCCCGATCAAAAATATAAAAAAAAAAAACTTTCTTTCAATATACATTACATATACCGACCTATATACATTATAAATACGTTAAATAATATATATATACTATATATATAGTATATACTACATTAGAATTTAAAAATAGATACACATATACACAATTAGTCAATTACTCATATATACGCACTATTCAATGTATATATACTACTACTTATAAAATATACTACAGTATATATACATTACAATATATATAGATATATACTTATATACTAATTTATAAAACATATACACATGTATACGTTAAATATATGCTTCTATAGAAGATATATACACGTGTATACGCACCATTTAATGTATATATACTACTACTTATAAAATATACTACAATATATATACATTACAATATATATATAGATATACTTATATACTAATTTATAAAACATATACACATGTATATGTTAAATATACACTTCTTTAGAAGATGTATGCACAAATATACAAAACATATGCTACTTAACATAATAAATTAATAATATTTGGTAGTAAATTAATAATATATTAGAAGCAAGTTTTTAATTTAAAGTAGAAAACTAGAAATTCAATTTAAAATTTTAAATCGTTAAATGAAAAAATATAAAAAGCAAGGACTAAGGAGTGAATGAATTTGGGAAATTTTATTGATTGCAAAATGATCCAAAATTTATAATTTACATGAATGAAAAATCTACAAATTATGAATCATTTTTTCCAACTCATTCATGTTAATATTAACGAGAACTTGCATAGGATAGTCGAAGTCAACGAGGGCAAAACCATGCATTGGACTTGATTCTCCTGAGTTCTCCCGTGAAGTCATAATTTCTGCAAGTTTTAGCTCGTCGCTCGGCTCCGGTTCCATTCCTTGGTTTCTTCTTTCCGCTCTAATATAATCTCTGAGGAAAACTAGAACATTCATTGCATTGCTTCCCAATGAGTGTCGGTTGTCTCCAAGCTGCTGTCGTCCCTGACTAAAGGCGCTCTCTGATGCAAAGGTTGAGATTGAAATATTCAAGATATCTCTAGCTAATCTTGAAAGCACAGGATATTGTACTTTATTACTCCTCCATCAATCCAACGTGTTGATCTGTCGTCTGAGATCCTCTGGTGCCGTCCGAAGATAATATTTCAGCTCTTCCCGATAAGTTGATGTGTAAGTTCTCTCATCAACACTGTTTCAATAATTTAAATCATAAAACGAATCAGAAAAACCACTATGTGCCGGCCTTTTAGAAGATGATGGCTCCTCGAGAGGATGAAGAGCAACAGTTGGAGTGATATTTGTAGGTACGACTAAATCAAATAAATCAGCATAGTGATTATATAATTTTTCTATGTAATCCTTTGCATCAGCCGTAGCCGTCCACAAATCAGGTTGTACTTGTTCAGAATTATGGTTAGTATTTATTTCTAAATTAGTATAAATAAGAGTACTCAAGTGGCACATATTATTATATTTCATGCACGGATTTAGCATAGCACCAACCAAGTAAATAGGGGGAATCGGGAAAAAATATTTTTTAAATTTCGTAAACATGGCACCAACAGCTTCTTTATAACCTTCTTTATTTTTATATTCTTTGAGAAAACCAGAAATATCGGTTATATATACCAAAATATTACAAACAGTAGGATAATAAGCACCGAAAAATTCAACCGTAGCTACATAAAATTTTTCTAAAAACTTAACAAGATCATTAATTACAACCCAATCAGAATTATGTAGCATGTAATCAGCAGAATCAGTAAATGAACCGCAATGTTGGTTAAAAGCTAGTGTAATAGGAATTCTATATTTATAATAAGTTTTTAAAAAATTCATACGTAGAATTCCATCTAGTATCAATTTCCTTAGGCATCAAAATTGGTGTAAGTACATTTTCTTGACATTTAACTTTAAATTCTCTAATTCTCGATCTATGATTATTTTCTTGAATAAAACCAATGGCAAGACGAATTTTTTCAATATAAAGTTCAAAAAACTCAAGACCATCTTTTACAATTAAATTATATATATGACATGCACACTTAATATGAAAAATTTCAGGCAAGGGCTGAGATAGCGTAGATTTTATTTTTGTTATAGCAGTCTTGTTGTTAGAAGCATTATCAAAAGCAATACATAAAATTTTATTTTTGATACCATAATATCCGGCAATTTTAACAATAGAATCAGCAATAAATTGTCCAGTATGTTTACGATCTTCATCATATAAAAAAGCAAGAATACGTTTTGGCATCACGAAATTACTATCCATCCAATGACAAGTAAAGGTTAAATAATCATTTTTATTTACAGCACGACCAAGATCAGAAGTTAGGGACAATCTACATTGAATATTTTTTAACAATGTTGATAAATAAAAATAATATTGTGAATGGAGTCTAAAGATATCAGACCGACAAGTAATTCTAGGAATACCGTTAAACATAGGATTATAAATTGCTTGTATATAATGAATAAAGGCATCAGAAGAAGGAAAACTAAAAGGCAAACAACCCACAGCTACCATTTTAGCTATTTCTTCTCGGTCCCTTAATTTATTATACTTCTTCGCTACGTGACGGGTTGTGGGTCCATTCTAGTTTGCATTGGCCCACCAACATCCCCACCACCTTGTGCAATATTTAACTCTCTTTTGTGATCTTCAGCTATATGTCTCATTTACGTACCCGTACCCCCTTACTTGCCTCCACTTCTATGCTTATATATTTGTTGACAAATATTGCATTGCACCTCAATATCTGATATACGTTCAAAAAATTGCCATGCAACACTAGTTCTTTTACGAGGTCTTGGGGTACTGGGAGGACAGGGAGGGAGATTAACCGATTCAAATCTAACGCTAGCATCTCCTACTGCGGGTGTCTCAGCAATATTTTCGTTATCTTCGTCTAAATTAACCACATCTACTTCATTTTCTTCTTCTATACCGTAATTTTTCTGAGCTTCTATATAATCCATATTGTGAGCACCTACACCTATTTCTTCCTCAAAAGGTGTACCAAGCGGTACCGGAGGCGAAGGCACACGGGTATATCTACTACTTGAACTACCTCTACCGCTAGTAATTCGCTTTTTACTACCACTACCGCTTTCGTGACAAAAATTTTTAACACCTTTAGTTGCGAGATTTCTTAATTTATCCATAATATAAATTAAATTAAACTAAAAATATTCAAAATACACAAATATAATAAAATTAAATATTAAATAATTAATACAATAAATAAAAATTAAACGTAAGAGATGGAACGACAATACCAAATTTTGAAGTATCCTAAGGTTGCGACTTTAGAAACTTCCGCTCGTACTTTGTAAATGAAAAATTAAAAAATTAAAGTGAACACTTTAAGAAATTAAATATATTGAATATTTGAGAATTGAGAATTGAGATTTGAGAGAGTGAAAAATTATTTGAAAAATCATTTGAAGTTGTAGGGTATTTATAGAATTTTTTTGGGATTAAAAAATATTTTTTAAAGTTGATTTTTTTTTTAATAAATTGGCCCAAACTAGCCGTTTGGACCCAAAAATGGCTATATAGCTGTTGGGACAACGGCTAGTTTGGCCCAAAATCTTTTTTTTTTTAAAAAAAAAAGGTATCCGATCCGGGCCGAGCCGGTTAACCGACGGGCCTGGACCGGGCTTGGTCCGGGCCGGGTTAGCCGGGTCCATTTTAAAAAAATAATTGGCCCGGGACCCAAAACCCTAAAGCCCTAGGGCTTTCCGGGCTAGGTTAGTTACAAGACCCGGCCCGACCCACCTGACACCCTTACTTTGAGGTAAGAGATAAAATGACTCTTGGGTGACACAGAATTCCCAGACCACTCAAACACGTATGCACCCGAAAACTGAAACTTGACCACTCGGGTCCGACAATCAATAGAGGCATAAGAAGAATACAGCTAGTCCATACCCAGAATCACATCAAAATCTACCATGTCTAACTCAATCAGATCAGCCAACAAGACTCTATGAAGAACGATAACAGGACACTTTTTATACACTTTCTGGGCAACAATCGAATCACCCACTGGGGTAGAAACTAGGATAGGCTCAAGAATAATCTCAGGACTCATTTTAAAATTCACAGCAATCAAAGGTGTAACATATAAGAAACTGGATCCAGGATCCAACAAAGTATACACATCAAACTGAAATATACGAAGTATACCAGTAACAACATCGGGAGTGTCCTCCTGTACCTTGCGGGACGGTAAAGCATTGAATCTATTCTGGCGCTGCCCGCCAGCATTACTAGAAGAGGCGCCCTAAGTTGGGGTTGGGTGAGTCACTGGAACTGGAGCACTAACAGTCTGAGTCTGGGTCTGAGGGCGATAGTCACGACGCCCTTGTCCATCCTGTGGACAATCTCTAAATTTTTAACCCATGTCACCACACCGGAAACAACCCCTCTTCTCACCCCAACACTCATCCGAATGAGCCCTACCATACTTAGGACACATGGGACGATTTGGCTTACTGCCAGCACTGTACTGGGACCTGGATGCATACGACTTGCTACCTTGCTCCTGCCTACCTCTAGGCATGGGAGCACTAGCAGATGACGGTGCTGGCATAGACGAATGATCCTAACACTGAGGGCGACTCCCTCCCTACGATCTAGTCTGACCCTGTCCGTGCTGCTCGGACCTAGCTTTCTTCTTCCCTCTCATTCTATCTCTCTCCTTAATTTTGTCTGCCTCAATCTATTGGGTATGAGTCATTAGCCTAGAAAGATTTATCTCACTATTCAGCATAGCAGACCTATACTCCTTAACCACATAACTAGACACTCCAGTCACAAACTTACTCATACTAGCCCGATTATCAGCCACTAAGTCAGGAGCATACTTGTCCAACTGATTGAACTTTAGACAGTACTTCCTAACAGTCATAGAGCCCTGTCGCAGGTTCATAAACTCTTCTACCTTCGCCTCCCTTATCTCCAAAGGGAAAAACTTATCTAGGAATGTATCCTGGAACTCTTGCCAAGTTGTAGGGACAACTCCCTCACCTCTACCTTTCCTCCAAGCAACAACCCAGTCATAAGCAAGGTCTTTCAACCTATACACAACCAACTCCACACTATGTTCCTCAGATACATGCATCTCCTGAGTAATCTTCCGTACCTTATCTAAAAACAACCGTGGATCCTTATCAGACTTGGACCCATAGAATTCCAGCGGATTCATCCGCATTAAGTCACGGATCCTGAAAGCAGCTGAATCACCTCCCTGCTGCTGTGGAGCTGGGGCCGGGTTGGCCTGAACATTTGCAGTAATAGTTTGGGCCAGCGCCTGAAAGGCTGTCCGAGATTTAGTATGAGACACATTTTCATTCAATGGGTCAGCAGGTTGAGGTTGCTGACCATCATTATTTCTTCTCGTTCGATGTGGAGGCATATTTTTAAAAGAGGAGAGCACAAATCAATAGCAAAGAGAGACACTTTAAGAACGATAGACTTCTGAAAGAAAGAATCACACTTTTTCCTAAAACGTCTTATAGCATCTTGCTCATAGATGTGGCGCGCTACACACCGATGATCAAGACTCTAATTAACGCGGCTTGTCAGACTCCCTAGGACACCTTAAAACCTTAGGCTCTGATACCAAGTTTGTAACGCCCCAAAAAATGGGTCCCGAAGCATCACACGATGCTTGAGGCTACGAGTATCCCCAAGCTAACTCTTTGAGCCATTTTCATCCAGTTCAACACAAATCAACGGGGTTTCTATAAAAAAAAACCATCAAATATCAACAGAGTAATTATCATCCAAGAATAAAAGAGTTTCATAAAGAAAACAAAATACGACTTATTAGTCAACTCCCAACATCTATACTAGTCTGACAAGCCTCTAAGAAAATCAATAAAACCAGTGAGCCATTGAGATATGCCCCAATTGACTCATACTCAGTTATCAAATGTAAATAATTTCGTGAAACCAACATCAGACATCACATCCTCGAAACATGAGGACTCGCCATAATAGAGGATGTAGAACAGCGTGCCCAAAGAATCACTGTCGAACCTGAAACTGAGCACCTAAACCTATATTCTGAGAAAATGCAGCTCACATCCGAAGATGTGGGTCAGTTTTATGGAAAAGAACCGAGTATATGGGGGTGTATCCAGTTGTATAAACATCATCATAAATATTTATAAGAAATATGCAGGATGTATGAAAGACTCACATAGCCCAAAGAAAATCATCATAATCATGAGAGGATAAAATAAGTACAATAACACATGTGAGTCATCATATAATTTGTCAATCACTTTCAGTTCATCAAGAATATCAATTCTCATAATGTAAATATCATTTAAATCTTTCAAAAGAATAACTTTCACAGTTCCACTTTCAAATCACTTCACCATTCATCATAGACACAAGGAAACACACACACACTAGGAGATCCTATAACCGACATAAACCATGTGAGCTATATGGAGTACAACGTACAACCCACGTTGGGGAGGGCCGTTCTATCCTTGCCATCGGAGTAGGACTATCGATATCAAATCCACACAAACTAGTGATCCCTATATAAATCAGCCTCAGGCTCACTCCTACGGGGGCACGTAGTTCTAGGGAAGTAAGGTCGCTTTATACCTCCCACTCGGTGCTAAAGATTTCTCCCGAACTTAGCTCAGATCATTTCAAAGACAATCCACAACAAAATAATTTCAGTAATATATAAATATACATCGGGAGCCATCATGCTTCCCATCTATCAAAATTAACCACGTTGTGGATTTCTTTCACACTCGAGTTCAAAATAACTTCATTAAAACTAAAAGGTCAAATCATTCAAAATATCTCAAATATTCAACATCAACGTGCTTATAACATACACTTTTTAAAAAAACACAATTTCCAATGGGGATTCACGACCCAAATATCAAAATCATGTTAAATACCGTTCAAGATTCATGTTTTATATCTCCATACATGTAAATTCATCTTTCAAAATCATAAACATCAAGATTTCATAATAATCATCATAAGATATGGGTTCATGCTTTAAATTCGTAATAAAAATCAAATAAAAATCATGCCTTTGTAAAGAAAAGTACTTTTGGGCACAAGAACAAAAGAGAGTTCTTGTTGAAAAACCCCACATACCTTGAATGATGAACTTTAGATCGATACTCATTTTTGAGATGTTAATCGTGCCTTTGAATGATGGTTCTTGGAGTTCTTGAACTAGGAACTTGGAATCTTGCCTTTGAATGATGGTTCTTGGAGTTCTTGAACTAGGAACTTGGAATCTTGAATAAATTTACAGAATTAATGGTGAACTTTGGAGGTTCTTGAAGTTGGATGTAGGAGCTTAGGATTTTATTTTTGAGGGAATTTGATGAAATATAACATATAATGCTTCTAATAGGCTTTAATATAGGGTTTGGATGGATTTTGGGTGAGGGGAATGACCAAAACGCCCCTAAAAATTCAATAATTCTTGAATCTGTCCTTTGGTGGACTGTTTTGATAGTCTAAAGTAGATTAACCATAACGTCTTACTCCTATATCCAAATTGGATAAAACCAATTTCATTAGAAAGAGGACTCCCATATCTTTCCTTTGATATATAGTATCTCACCCAAATTATTATGTACGAGGAGTTATGATCGTTTGAAGTTGACCCAAAAATTCACTTTTGATAGGCTGAAGTTGATCGACCATAACTTTTTGCTCCGATAGACAAATTGGATGAAACCAATTTCATTGGAAAGAGGACTCGCAGAGCTTTCCGTTTATATATAGTAGATCACTCAGATTATTATTTACAAGGAGTTATGATTATTTATAGTTCAAGCAAAAATACGTCAGGCCTCAGTACTTTTTCTTGCACGTTTTACTGTTCACTACTATTTACGGTTCGATCGAAATGTTCATAACTAGTCGCTCGGGTGTCCGTTTTGAATTATCCAGATATCGTTGGAAAGATTATTCGATACTCTACGCAATGGTGGGTCATAATCTAAGATATTCCACACGAAAAATTTATAATTCATTCTAGAAGATAGAACCCAACACGTTTACGCACAAAATTTCAACAAAAAATTTCCCGGGGTATTACAGCTAACCTGTTCCTTAAGAGTGTAGTTTTCCTTTTCAACAGTGTTCTTACAAGTTTCTAGATAAATAAAATCAAACTTGAGACTTGCAAAATTGTTGAATAACTCATCCCCATCAGAAGTTAAATCTTGAAAATCATCAATTAGAGCACTCATTAAGGAAATAAGTTTTGTTTTAGAAAATAAATGCAACTTTTCTTTAAGTTCAAGTATACTTACCACAGAAGCATCATGTTCTTCCTCCAAGTCTGAATCTCCAAGAGCCATGAGTGTTGTTTCATCAACTTCATCATCATCTGAGTCAAATCCCAAAGCTGCAACCATTGCATATTCTTCCCTCTTTTTGTTTTTTTCTTTCAATTCATTTTTAGTCCTTTCCTTTCTCCATTCTATTTCCCAGACAGGACAATTCCTGATCTGACGATTAGTCTTACCGCACTTGTAGCATCTATTTGAATTGTCATTGGACCATTTCTTGCTACCTGTCCCTTCTTCTTTTAAAGAATTTGCTGAAGTTCTTAGCTATAAAGGCAACTTATTTTTCATCAAGTTCAATTTCTTCATCACTGTCAGATGCCTTCAGAGCTAAGGTGTCCTCAGGGGCTGCTAGCTCTTTAGTTCTATCAATTTCCATTTCATAAGTTCTCAGATTCCCTACTAGTTCATCTAGTGTCATACCTGTAAGATCCTTATTTTCCTCCCTAATAGCAGTCACTTTAACGTTTCATTTTTATTTTGGTAGCACCCTCAAGACCTTTTTAACTTGTTCTTCAATAGTGATGACTTTTTCCAAAGAAGTCAACTCATTTATCAAGGAAGTAAGCCTTGTCATCATTTCATAAAAGGTTCATTCTTCTTCATCTTAAAAGATTCGTATTCAGTAAAGAGAAAAGCAATCCTGATTTTTCTTACCTGAGATGTACCCTTATGTGCATTGACCAGTGCATCCCAGATTTTCTTAGTTGTGGTACTGTTTGACACTCTGTTATATTCAGCCGGTCCTAGTCCACAGACTAAGATGTTCTTAGCCTTAGCACTTTTCTTTAATACCACTAAGTCATCAGCGGTAAATTCACTTCTTACCTTCTTGACCTGTTCACCATCTTCTATCTTCATTGGAATAGTAGTACCATCAGTGATCCTGTTCCATAACTCATAGTCTTCCCCTTGAATGAACGTTTCCATCCTAGCTTTCCACCAAATGAAGTGAGACCATCAAAGAGTGGAGGTCTAATAGTGGATTGACCTTCACTGTGACTAGTAGGTGATGTGAAATTCATCATATTGATCTTTGTCTTAAGTGCTAGCCCTTTTTAAGATAACCTTGCTCTGATACCACTTGTTAAGAATTCGTGCCCTACTAATCAGTGACTTTAATGTAAGAGTTACCTATGGATGGAATGCGTTGCTTGACGTGTTTCAGGAAAGCAGTAAAATAGTAGTAAAGAACACAAGAATTTTTACGTGGAAAACACCCAGCTCAAAAAGGTGTAAAAAACTATGACCTGAACCTCTACAAGATTTAACCCTAACTTTACTAAATAACTCTGAACCTCAACAACGACTGATTACAAAACTCTTGTAACCAATAAATATGAATTATAAACTCCAATTCCTTTAACACAACGTCTAGGAATTATAAACTCTAATTCTTAACTACACACACCTCCCAAAGTATGCATTCCCAAAGTCTTTGAGTTTTCCCCAACTCGAAGAATAACTCCTAGTTCAGTTTATAACTCACTGAAACTAATATTACATCAATAATTCAAACACAATGTTAGCTGGATTCTATACTTAGGACCAGGTTGTTCAATGTGTTTCTTCAGTGATTGAGTAACACTTCATGAAGTCAATCTGTCGAGTGTGCTTTTCTGCTTTGTAAGTGCATAAGTTATTCTGACTGATACATCTTCTATTTAAGAACTCTTATTGCATAGAGTTCTACTTCAAGTGAGACTCTTTCTTCAATTCGAACTCTTGTCTCCTTAGTGTTGTAGTAAAACTCGAACTCTTTAAATCAGCACATGATTATTTATCATAATCTTTCTCCTCCCACATATAGGACTCCTTTTTAAACTCAAATTGTTTTCCGTGTTTGAATCAAATTCAACTTGTTATATTCCCCACATGATCAGTAACTTGAGTATATCAGAATTAGGCTTGCTTATTCGTTCCTGTCTTTAATCAATCTTGTCTGTATTTATTAGTGAAACTAGAAATCTACTTTCCTATGCGTGGACCAGCTCATGTTTCATTCATGTGTCAGTTTGTCAATCATCAAAACTACATACTATTCAACATCCCTCCAATTACTGAGTTGTCATGGGAGGTGAGAACACCCCAATGGATGAGTCAGATGATGCTTCAACCCTTCAAAATCAGTATTTTTAAGTGCCATGTGTATAATACATGTTATTATTTTAATTATTAAATAATGTTGTCTTCCCCAATTAATAAAAGACCCAACGTACATGAATGTTTCCAGCATTTTCCAAAGGATGATAGCTCTGCACACTACAGAACAAATTAACTGATTCTAATTCTCTACTTTTTCTCTAAAAAGAGAAAAGGATGGTAACTAATATTTTTTCTCATCTCCAGTATCTTCTCGCTCTCATCTCTCTCTTACCCACAAAATCACATATTGTAACCACAATCTACAGTTCTTTTGATGCGAAAAGGAAATACCAATGAATGTGTGATTAAACATCAAAATCTTTCATATTAAACAGATAATGATGTGATTCTAGACAATCTTTACGTCTACTAATGCATTGCATTTTGCCATTTTAGCTAAGGTACAGTAAAAATTCTAACGGTGCATGTTTAAATTAATCTAGAACACCTTTATTTTCACCTTGAATCGAACATCACAGTGAAATAACTTGGCTCTTACCTACACCTATTTCTATTCTTCAATAACCCATGCCTAAACCCACGAAATCGAGAACAACCCGTAGCGAATTTCACACGCGAACATATCTGTTTCATTCATTTCTGGTGGATTTTGATGGAACTGGTGGATTTATGGCAAGATGGGTTTGTTTTTGGTTTTTTTGTCGCTATTTTGTGTTTCCAATTGTTTTCTGGTGTGATTTGATCCGAAAAATGGGAAAAAGAAGCTGGTGGTGATTTGGATTGTGGTTTCGCCGGAGTTATTCCAACAAAATTTCGCCAGTCATTCCGGCTAAAACGAATCTATTTCCTGCTATTTTCTCTTCGATGGAGCCCCCTCTCTGTTTTTCCCTCTTTCTCTCTCTTTTTCTTTCACTGTTTTTCTCCTCTGTCGCGTACTGCTATGTGTAGTAGTTTGTGTATTGTGTTTTTTTTTCTGTGTGTAGTGTTGTAGATGGTGAGCATGGGTAAAGAGAATTGAAAGATGTGAGTGTATTTGTGTGTTAATCCACGGATACACCCATTGAGAGATGTGAATGAATAATTTATCAATTATTATTTTAATGAATGAATATATAACACATATACAACACTGAAAAAGTAGGAGTGGACCCCGGAACGTGTATACACGCATGGCTTCTTATTTGATTTATATTGACAGGTCAGCAGTTGGGGTTACTAAGTATAGTAAAAAATATATTTAGGGAGGTAATAGGAGTCCCGTGAAGATTGAGTGTGTAATTGAGATTTCAACTAAAGGTTGGGGTAGTAAACCATTTTCTCTCAATTAATCAATCTGTATTTTCTTGTTCTGGCTAAAACACGCGTGCACACACAGAGAGAGAAATGGACCAGTTTTTTCGAATGTGCGTGAATTCATTTCAAAGATGGTTATCAGGGATCGACATAAAGTCCAAGATCCAAATCTTTCATGAAATCAAATCTTGGTCTCCTCGGCCACTAGAAACTAATTATACAATTGATTTACCAATATTTATATCAAGTACTCATTCCATTCCATTTCATTTTTTTCGTCACTTTAGAAACATTAATTAAAAGATAGTTTGAATACTAAATTATTCTTACACTAGAATGTTCTTTATTGCTAATCTCGGCCTTCCAAATGGTCTCCACACCACCCTTGAGAATTAAGATATAATGTATATATAAGCAATGAAAACATTTAAGGATTTTCATGAATATAATGAACGTAACATTCTTTTCTTTCACTAAAACTTGCAGTAGCTAATAGTCTGTTACGTTGTAATCATGAATATATATCCTTTTAAAGGAACATCCTTAAACTCAATCCATATATATCACTGTTCATACTTGGTTCAAAAAATTATAGGTCAAGACTCAAGACACGCTCCCATGTTCCGCACTTCCGTGAAATTATGAATGATAACTAGCAGTAGGCTCCACTGTGCTTGTACAGTACCAATTAAGACTATGATGCGGGTAAACTGCATAAATGATTCTTATAATATGAGTGACTTTATTTTTTTGTCTCTAATAAGAATAGTTTTATAAAACTAGTCTTTTTTTTATGTAGCACAATTACCTATTTGCCCATTAATATCTCAAATATTTCTAAACAACTTCATACTTATTTATCTTTCAACTTTTATTTTCTTTTTTATTTTACTCTAATTTTTATCTTTTCTTTTCTCTTTTTTTTTTTTTTTTAGTTTTTCTCAATTCTTACTTTTTTTCTTTCTCCTCTCAACTTCTATTTAAAAAAAAAAAATCTTTTTTTTTCTATTTTACTTTAATTTTTATTTTTTAGTTTAAGTTTTTCTCAACCCTTGCCTTTTTTTCTTTTTTACTCTCAACTTCTATTTATTTTTTAATTTTTTCTCCTTTTTATTTTTTTCTTTTTAAATTTTTCTCAATCTTTATTTTTGTTTTGTCTTTTTTTATTTATTTTTTTCTCAATCTTTATTTTTTTTTCTTTTCTTCCTCAGCTTTTCTATATATTTTTTATTTTCTTTATTTAAAAAAAAAATACTTCATTTTCTTCTTTTTATTATTTTTTTTTCTTTTCTTCGATTTCTTCCAATCAAGTTACGCCCTATTAGCAAGAGTTGACACTACTACATCATATAGGCAAGACTTATGATTTTCAAACAAGAAGTTACATTTCATGGGCAAAAGTTGACACTATCACATTGTATTTGATCTATGAGATGTTCTATAACTCTTACCTTAGAGGAAAGACTTAGCTCAAGGACTTTCAAACAACAAATTATGCCCACAGACAATAGAGTTGACTCTACCACGTTATGTTTTCATTTATGAGATGTTCTACAACTCTTGCCTTAGAGGAAAGACTAAGCTCAATGACTTTCAAACAACAAATTATGCCCCACGGACAAGAATTGATACTACCACGTTATGTCTTCATTTATGAGTTGTTCTACAACTCTTTCTTAGAGGCAAAACGTAGCTCAAGGACTTTCAAACAATAAATTATGTCCCACGGACAAGAGTTGATACTACCACGTTCTGTTCATATTTTATAAGATGTTCTACAACTCTTGCCTTAGAGGCAAGACTTAGTTCAAGGACTTTCAAACAACAAATTATGCCCTAAGGGCAAAAGCTGACACTACCACATTATGTCTTCATTTATGAGACGTTGTAAAACTCTTGCCTTAGGGGACGACTTATTCCAAGAATTTTCAAACAAATTACATACATTGGGCAAGAGTCAACACTAACACAAATGCTCTATAACACTTATCTTAGAGGTACGACTCGGCCCAAGGACTATCAAACAACAAGTTATTTCCCACGGGCAAAAGTTTACACCACCACATTGTGTATTGATTTATGAGATACTTTATAACTCTTTCCCTAGAGGAAAGACTTAGACCAAGGGCTTTTTAAGTAACAAGTTGTGCCTTATGGGCAAGATTGACATTACTACATTGTATTTTGATTTATAAGATATTCTATAACTCTTGTCTTAAAGACAAGATTTAACCCAAGTACGTTGACACAACAAGTTATGCCCCACGGGTAAGAGTTGGAACTATCACATTATGTTTTGATTTATGAGATGTTCTATAACTCTTGCCTTAAAGGCAAGACTTAGCCCAAGGACTTTTAAACAACAAGTTATGCTCCATGCGCAAGATTTGACACTATCACATTGTGTCTTGATTTATGAGATGTTTTATAAATCAAAGACTTTCAAACAATAAGTTATGCCCCTTGGGTAAGAGTTGGCATTATCACATTATATCTTGATTTATGAGATGTCTACAACTCTTACCTTAGAGGCACGAATTAATTCAAGGACTTTCAAACATCAAGTTACCCCATGGGCAAAAGTTGACACTATCACATCGTGTCTTGATTTATGAGATATTCTATAACTCTTGCCTTAGAGGCAAGACTAGCCGACAAGTTAATTATGCCCCATGAACAAGAGTTGATTCTATCATATTATGTCTTGATTCATGTGATGCTCTATTAGTCTTGCCTCTAAGACAAGACTTAGCCCAAGAACCTCCCAAAAGAACAAGTTACGTCCAATGGACAAGTGTTGACACTACCACATTGTTTCTTGATTTATGAGATGTTCTACAACTCTTGCCTTAGAAGCAAGACTTAACTCAGGAATTTTCAAACAACAAATTATGCTCCACAAGAAAAATTTGACACTATCATATTGTGTCTTGATTTTTGAGTTGTTCTATAATTTTTGCCTTAGAGGTAAAACTTATCCCAAAGAACTTCCTAACAACAAGTCATGCCCTTATATTTGATTTGATGTCAAAAAATGAAGATCCCTTTGCGGATTACTTAATTTTTTATTTATTAGCAAAATGTAATAGAAATTAAGAAAAAAGAAAATAGAGAACAAACATAATAGAGAAATATAAAATGAGATCGAGAAAAAAAAATAAGAAAAAAATAAAGGTTAAGAAAAAAGAGAAGAATAAATAACCAAAAAAAAACAGTAAAAAAAAAAAAGATTGAGAAAAACAAACATGACAAGAAAAAAAAAAGTTTGAGAAAAATGAAAAAAATGAGAAATGATAAAAAAAAAATAAAGATTGAGACCAATGAATTAAAAAAGAGAGAAATGAAGAAATAAATATTTTTTGAGGAACAAAGTAAAAGAAAAATACAAGTTGAGACAAATGAATTGAATAAGAAAAAAAAAGTTAAGGTAAAAAAAAAAAAGTTGAGAGACAAATGAGAGTGAAAAGTTTAAAAATATTTGAGGTGTAGAGAGGCAAAAATGTACTTCTACGATACATAAAAAAAAAGGAAGGCTAGTCTTTAAAAACTTTTTTTATAGAGTTCAAAAATCCAAAGTCACCCACTCTTGAGGTCATCCCATTTAATTTCCTGATGCTACGCTGTTAGGCTTTCGGACTTTGTGGCACGGCCATGTAGGCTTGGGTCTTCTTAACTCACGTCATTTAACGATTCAGTGTGTGGATGTCACGAGTCTATTGGTACACTTTAATTTTTTGTATTTGTATTTTTACATTGGAGATATAATTAAGGTTCATCTGGTACGAGGGATCGATGTAACTATTCTGGATAGAATTTGAAATTAACTTTATTCATATTTATTGTGAGGTTATTAGCTAATCTTGAAACTATTTTATTCCATCATTTGTACTAAAATTGTGGAATTACTATTACATATGAAAGGTGGACGGATAATTTCATGAACATCTGTGCTTATCTCATTTCAATCTCATGTGCCAAACAAGCCCTTAGATTGTTAAATTAGGCCAGATGTAAAGTTTACACTTTTTAGGCACGTACAGCATGAAAACACGAACCAAAGTTTTAATGTTTACACTGAAGTTAAATGCTTCCTTGACTAACTCTTCGTTGTTTTCCCTCCTCACTTCTACGCCTGTAATATCCACTTTACTGTGCAAAACAATGTCCAATTCACATTTCCAAATCTAATACGTAAATCTTTCAAATGTTTTTAAAAAAAAATCTTTCCAGCGTTTTAAAACATACTTCCTCTATTCCTAAATACTTGTTGTCCTTATTAAAAAAAGATATATCTTAATACTTGTCATTTCACAAAATCAATACATAATTAGTATTTGTTTCCTCTTTTACCCTTAGTAATAAATATGAAAAGATATTAACATAGTGAAGAAAGAAAAACATTAAATAAAGATGAGTAGTAAATAAGAGTAATGTAATCAAATTACCTTCTACTTAATAATTCTTAAGGGATGTGCAACTTAAAAAAGATGACAAGTAAATAGAAACGGAGGAAGTAATTCTCTTTGCAGCAATGTGATTCAACATGGTAGAACAAAGAAAACCACCCGATCCTACCGGATTAGTTCATTCCCGAGTGGATCATTAATTTCCAGATAATGAAACCTAGAAATAACACATCAGAATAAGCATTCATTCCTAAACTTTACAAGTAGTAACAATCAAGTTATCCCGACCTATCTTTTGTCCTAGTATGGTTTCTGGCTTAAATTTATCCTTTGATGATTTAAATAAATTGTGCACTTTGAAACAATATTCTTTTTTGGGATAATTGGACATATATATTATATGTATTAGAACATTACAGATGAGATAGTAGTAGTGCCTTGAGCACTGGATAGTACAGATAAGTTATCCCAACTAGCTAACTTATTACAAATAGTCCTATTTATTAGTCCAGAAATTGAGATTCTGTGCTTATCCTTAAGAAGAATTGGCAAGGCTTGGTCTGGAGGCCGCATAAAAATATCAGCTTGGTTAGACATTATTAGTTGGGAACCTATCTTACACAAAAAAGTTGGCTACTCCATTAGCCTGACGAAAGCTATGCCGGAGCATTGAACTCTCCAGCCTCCTCAATAACAACCTGCGCATCGAAATAGAAGAGTTATACATTGGTAGGGCTGTTTCCGAAACATTTGGCAGGCTAATAAAATCTACTTCGACTTCAATAGGTTGAAGGTTAAAATAGTGAACTAATTCAAGGTCCTAAAGTTTCGCAGCAGTTGGGTTCTGGACAGTGCAACAACCCATGAAACCTACAATATTCTCCTTCAAAGTTTCCTATGATACCACCAATACCACCTTTGTACCTTTTGTAAAGGAGCCATCAGCGTTAACAATATAACATTATAGAACAATGTGAGTTGTGGACTCTTCAAAAATTTTACAAACTGAGCAAATAGGGTCATTAGCAATATTGTAATACCCCGTATTATTCTTAGCTTAGTTCAGCTCCTAGTTGCATGCATAAGAGGATTAAGACCAAAAAATTTCACTAAGTGTTGGGAACTTAGTCTTATTTTTGATCTCTTAACTTCGAGGATTTTTAAATTGGTCTTCCCGACCCCGAGACGTAGGTTTTTGAGTTAATTCTTGTTGAGGGGTGTAAGAAGCATGTCTCGGGGAGGCTTCGGATTTTTCAAATGAGGATTGGGTCATGTTTGAATTTCGATTCCAATAGCTCACCCTGATAGTGGCGCGTCGCGGTGGTTATAGCGATGGAGGCCTCATCGCGTCATGGTGACCTCTTAAACCGCGTTCCAGTTGCGAATTTAATTCTCTGAAGGGCAATTGAGTCTTTTCCCCTCAATCCAATTCGTAAAAACACAAATTAAAGCTTCAGTTAAGGCATTATTTGCCCATATTCTCCAACTCTCCTCTCAAAGAAACCCTAACCATCTCCCAAGAACATCAAATTCAATTACCTCCTCTCCAAGAAAATCAAGAATTTAAGTTTTATAATCCAATAACTTTCAAGAAAAGCATCAAGATTGTGTTTCTCTTTCAAGCTTAAGGGGTTAAGGTATGTGTGATGTTCATCCATGTGCCCTTTTCACTCATGGAGTCCAAGAATCTATTTTTATATTTTAAATTATGAATTATACATGTTTATGATGAATTATCTCCATGGAGCTCTTACGAATTTTGATTATAAATTATGTTTACAAGTGTCTTTTATGGGATGAGCCCTTTACACGTATGAATGATGAAATTTTCATGTTAAATCCCTAATTCATGGTTTTATTAGTATGGTAACTATGTTTTAATAGCATGTTTACCTATTCCCAGGCTTAAGTTCATGTTTTCATATGTTTGATGAAATGTCTAAATGTTAGGTTTTGAGCAATGATTCTTTATTATGGATTTTAAAGCTTTACATATCCTTATTGATACTTTTATTCCATGCTGGAGGGTTATGAATACTCGATACTCTTTATTTACATAATTTTATTATATTCAAAACGGTTTTAGATAAACCATTAGTATTGTCATTCAGTTAGTTAGCATGATCAGTTGTTTGCTCAGTCAAGCTTAGTTCAGTCCAGTAATCAGTGTCATTCAGTTAGGAGTAGAATTTAGCACCTAGGTAACCCAGGATGGGGGCTCACCTGCCAGTAGAGGGTGTGACCTTTAGTAGCAGTCCCGTAGCTCCAGAACTATGTAGCCAACGTAGGTTAGAGATATCAACCTACCAGTTGAGGGTTGATAAAGTATTTACTGGCCAGTTAAGGGTAACACATATCCCATTAGATCACCTTCCAGAAGAGGGTGACTCATCAGTCCCTCGGGACATTAGTTTAGTGGATCCACACAGCCCGTATTAGTACCCGTGGCACGGTATTGATACCCTTCCAACTGGGGTTACATGTTAGACCCCAATTAGCTCAGATTTAGGCATATCGATGAGATAGTACCTTTCACAGTCTCAGTTCAGTACTCAGTACAAAATTCAGTTCAGATTTTCTTAACCATAGCCAACAGTTTATTAGTTATTCAGTTGTCAAATTTCAGTATTTCAATTTATAGACTATTTCAGTATCATGTTATATACTTGGTCATGCATTCTCAGATTTTATAGCTTTCACACATTTATGCATCAGTTATCTCATGCTATTCAGTCAGTCATTATTTTATGCACATAAACCTATGTATTTCAGCCTAACCTCATCTCATATACCAGTATATTTAAAGTATTGATCACATGCTTTTCTTCATGCTATGATGTCATATATCATAGGTTTGGATGCCCAATTTCCTGATCGCACTTAGACAATTCAACTTATCAGCAGCAACAGTCATGATGAGTTCTCATCTATCAAGGACATGATTATTTTATTTTAGTTTATCTCAGTAGTTTATTACTTCCATTTAGTCGGAGTTAGTCGGGGTTTGTCCCATTAAATCCATAGTCAGTCAGTTAGAGGCTTTTCAGACATTCAGATAGTCAGTTAGTTTATCAGACTTATCAGTAGGATTTCAGTATTTTTTGCAGATGTATCAATCTAGCAAACTTAGTTGTATTTCAGTATTTAAAACCTTATGGCATTATTAGTTGAGTTTGTGTATGTCTTTATTTATCAGTTTACTCAGTGCTCACAGCAGGTACCAGCTCATGGGTTAGCTTGAGGTTACTTGTGACCGTAAGCACCGTTGTCGCGACTAGGGGTAGCCTCAGATCATGACAAAACTTAGTATCATAGTCTAAAGTTTTGCAGTGTCCTAGGATGTCTAAAAAGCCGTGTTGAGTAGAGTCTTGTATATAGGTGTGAAGTGTGCCACACTTACGGACAAAAGGCTATAAGACGTTTTAGGAAAAATTTTCCTTCTTTCAGTATTCACGTCGTGCGAATGAGCATAAAATTTATTTAAAACTCTCTTTCTCACTCATCCTTTATTTTATTTATAGATAATTCCTTTCAAAAGAAACAAGGGAAGAAGGAACAGGAAGCATCCCGTACATTCGCCTATTTAAGAAGATCCCCTGAATAAGCATGTATCTCATGCCATATTCAGAGCTGCTTTTACTACCTTAGCTTGTTCAGTAGTTATTCAGAATGATCAGCAGGTTACTATTCTGTCTAGGCTTATAGTTTATACTCAGCAGAGTAAGGAGGAGAAGCATAGGGAGAGAGAATAAGAGCGTCAGAACAAGTAGTTTTAAGTCAAGCTTAGAAAGTGGTAACCATTTTTATTTTTGTCAAAAATTCTCAGCCCCAGCTCCTTCTTCAGCTAGTGCACCAGTGCCAAAGTTTAGGAATGACAATCGAGATAAAGCACTAGGCTCTAGGCCCAGTATAACATGAATAGTGGTCGTACTAATCTACTCTACAGGATGTATAGTAGGAATCATCAAGGTATGTGTAGGGCTGGTAGTGGTATGTGTTTTGGATATGGCAAGCCAGACCACAGAGTCAAAGAATACCCACAGGTTGGTCAGCAAAGTCAGCACAGTCGTTCTTCAGTTCTAGCTGGTCGTCCGACTCAGTAGGGCTCTACTTCCAGTGCCACCAGTGGTCAGCGCTAGAACAAATTATATGCACTCCAGTCCTATCATGATTATGAAAGTTCTCCTGATTTAGTTACGGGTACGTTATAAGTCTTTCATCTTCGTGTGTATATTTTATTAGACCCCGAGTTTTACTTTCTTTTGTAACCCCTATATAGCTGTCAAATTTGGGTGTCAGTTTAGAAACCTTAGCAGAGCCTTTCTCAGTGTCTACCCCAGTGAGTAAGTCTATTATAGCCTGACAATATATAGAAATTGCCCAATTACAGTATCCCAGAAAATTACTTCTGTTGATTGCAGGAATAGGGTCATTCAGTTTCAATTTCCCAATGAACTAGTTATTGATTAGAGGGGTAGTATCTCAGTGCTTAGGGGTCAGATCATTTCGTATCTTAGAGTAAGAAAGATGATATCTAAGGGATTTGCTTTCAGATCCCTTCTCAGAATCCTATGACAGCATATAATCTAGAGTTAGAAACATAAACCCAGAAGTTTAACAGTAGTAGAGTGGGGGTAGTGTTATCTAAATTTAGTAGAACTTTTTGTCTCCATGGGGTTAGTTATATGATCAGTGAACCAGAAGGCTTGAAGTAGTGTATGCAAGAATTTATGTTTATTGATTTGAAATTAAGTATGATGATGTGGGTGTGATTTGAAGATGTGATATTAGTAGGCCATGAAGTAAGTTACTATGGTTCTTTAAAAGTTTGTGAATATCCATGTTACATTTTAGGATCTGAGTTTGAATCTTAGATGGTTGATCTAATAGTAAGGAGAATTAAAATTTTACATAGTGTGAACTCATGGTATGGTGATACTCATGAAGATTCTAAGTTAGTCAGTGTTTAAGTTATTATGTGATGACTATTGGGGGTTATAAAAGGTTAAGAGTTGTATCTCAGAAGGGAGTATTAGCAGTGAGTTTTGCACTTTCAAGTGTAGTCTTTCAGGGTGAACTTGTTATTGATAAGTATTCTCATATTCCAAACTTTAGAGTAAAGTGGTTGTAGTTCAGTTCAGAGTTTATCAAAAGGGTTCCACAGACTTAGAGTGATGGCTTATAGCTAAGGGGAGATAATAGAATAAGTAACCAAGTTAGGCTCTCAGATTCCAGTAGTGATGCTTGTATGTTGTAGAATAGTAGTAAGGGAGGATAATGCCTAACCCATTTTTATTTTAGTATTTTTACTTCAGTTATCATGATATATACTCATGCCTTATATGTTAGTTTCCTACTCATAGCTCAAATTCACGCACCTTCCATATACGCTTCCAGTTCTTAGTATAAGGGATTCCAGTTTGCTCAGCTGTACGAATCATATTCCATGAAATTTATGAACTCCAAACTCAGATCATGTATCCCATGACTCATGTACTCATTCTTTACAGTATTTTTAGTTTTAGTACTCTTGCTACTCTCTTAATGGTCAGTGAAATTTAGATTATGTAATGTATATCCTCAGTTTTTATCTCTGTAATGAACCCAGGTCATGGATACTCTATTTCTCAGGCCTCAATTAAGCGTCCAAGTTGTGTATAGTATTTTTTCATACTTTAGGTCCTCATGCTCTAACCTGTCAGTGACCTCTCCTTATGAAATGGTAGTGGTGATGAATAATTATAGATGGGAGAGAGTAAATGTTTCCTGCTGGAGAAAGATTGTTTTATGATTGTTTGATCTAAGGTTATAAATGTGGAGTAATATTGAGGCCAAGTTTTTACATATGTCATGGAGAGTTAAAATTTTATGTGTGATTTCCTTAAGAATAAAGTAGGGCAATTGTTAATGACAGAAGTATTAGAGAGTACGAAAAAGATGCTTTGAGGGGTTGTTTGCCTAGGAGTTCATGTGTGGTTATGATGATATGCTTGAACGTCATGTTGGTGTATATAAGTAGATGGGTGCATTGTCCGTTAGTGCATTCCTAGTAAAAGGTTGAATTTAGTTGTTGAAGTGGTAAGAAGAATTATTCTTGAGATGAGAAGTTGTGAAAAATGCAGGGTGTATTGAATTCATGATTCCGACTAGTATTATAATGTTATGGGTGTACTTTGTAGATTCGAGTAGGCTTAAACATAGTGAGAGAATTTAGTTCAGCTCAGACTTTAGTAGATAGAGTTATCAGTGCCCAAGTGAATATTTTCAATAGCCTCAAGTGAAGTGCAATATTGAAGCAGAATGTATAGTTGAGGGAGTATTTGAGGAGTATGTCTAAGCTTGAGAGTAGCAGTTGCATTGTCTAAGGCCAATTTCAGTTTATGTTTCATAGGCCTATGTCCTATGTTACAGAGTTATAGCCATACTAAGAGTCCTTACTCATATATCTTATTCAGATCATACCCAAGTTCTTTGCTCCCTATTGTTATTATAACTTCTTAGAAAGAGTGTTGAAGAAATACTCCAGTTAAGTATAAGCTTTCAGTATAATTCAGTCTGTATAGCCAACAATTTAATTTACCAGTCAGACACACAAGCTCCTATAGTTTTTCCATCTTTCGATCTAGTCTTACTATCAGAAGTTTCATGAATATTGCCATTCGAAGAGATAATTTGTACACATCTATGTAAATTGTGAATTCAGTTCAGTTCATGCATCATGATTCAGATTCAGATATTCAATCATGATTCAGTTCATAAGTGCCTCATGCATTATCTCAGTCTTTCGTTAGTATTTCAGCCAGGTCAGTATCATTTGGGGAATGAATAATCCCAAAGGGGAGATATTGTAATACCCTGAGTTTTTATGTCCTAAACCTCTCATCTTTTCTTCACGAAATCAGATTCAGCCTAAAGTAATGGTTACTCATAAGTTGACTCTCATTTCTATCTCAGCCTTATAACTATTCTCATGTCATTGCATGTATTCAAGGAAATCAGTTCAGTTCATGTATCATGTTTCAAAATCAGTTATGCAATCATATTTCGAGTCATGCATGTTCAATACATGATCTCAGTTAACTCAGTATCGTACTCTCAGTCGAACCAGTATCATTCGAGGACAAATGTTCCCAAGGAAGAGATATTGTAATACCCCTTATTACTCTTAGCTTAGTTCAACTCTTAGTTGTATGCATAAAAGGCTTAAAGCCTAAAAATTTCACTAAGTGTTGGGAACTTAATCTTATTTTTGGCCTCTTAACTTCAAGGATTTTTAAATCGGTCTTCTCGACACGAGAAATAGGTTTTTGAGTTAATTCATGTTCAGGGGTGTAAGGAGCATGTCTTGGGAAAGTTTCAGATTTTTTGGATAAGGATTGGGTTGTGTTTTGATTTCGATTCCAGCAGCTCACCACGATAGTGGCGCGTTACGGTGGTTATAGCGATGGAGGCCTCATCATGTTGCGGTGACCTCTTAAACCGTGTTCTAATTGTGAATTTAATTCTTTAAGGGGAAATTGAGTCTTTTTCCCTCAATCCAATTCGGAAAAACACAAATCAAAGCTTCAGTTAAGGCATTATTTGCCTATATACTCCAACTCTCCTCTCAAAGAAACCCTAACCATCTCCCAAGAACATCAAATTTAATTGCCTCCTCTCCAAGAATACCAAGAATTTAAGTTTTCTAATCCAAGAACTTTCAAAAAAGCATCAAGATTGTGTTTATCGTTCAAGCTTAAGGGTTTAAGATATGTGTGGTGTTTATCCATGGGCCCTTTTCATCCATGGAGTCCAAGAATCCATTTTTATGTTTCAAATTATGAATTATACATGTTTATGATGAATTATCTCCTTGAAGCTCTTACGAATTTTGGTTATAAATTATGTTTACAAGTGTTTTCGATGGGAGGATCCCTTTACATGTTTGAATGATAAGATTTCAATGTTAAATCCCTAATTCATGGTTTTAGTATGGTAACTATGTTTTAATCGCATGCTTTACCAATTCCCATGCTTAAGTTCATGTTTTCCATGTGTTGATGAAATGTCTAAATGTTGGGTTTTGAGCACTGATCCTTTATTATGGGTTTTAAAGCTTTACATGTCCTTATTGATACTTTCATTCCGTGCTGGGGGGTTATGAACACCCGATACTTGTTGTTTACTTAATTTCAGTATATTTAGAATAGTTTCAGATAAACCATGACCGTTGTCATGCAGTTAGTTATCATGATCAGTTGTTTGCCCAGTCAAGCTTAGTTTAGTCCAGCAATCAATGTTATTTAGTTGGGAGTAGGATTTAGCACCTAGCAAACCCAGGGTTGGAGGCTCACCTACCAGTAGAGTGTGTGATAGTAGCAGTCCCTTAATTCCAAAACTACATAGCCAGCATAGGTTAGAGATATCAACCTGCTAGTTGACGGTTGATAAAGTGTTTACCTGTCAGTTGAGGATAATAGATATCTGATTAGAGTACCTGCCAGATGAGGGTGACTCATTAGTCCCTCGAGACATTAGTTTAGTGGATCCACGCATCCCGTGTTAGTACCCGTGGCATGGTACTAACACCCTTTCAACTGGGGTTACAGGTTGGACTCTGATTATCTCAGATTTGGGTATGTCGATTAGATGATACCTCTCATAGTCTCAGTTTCGTATTCAGTAAAGAATTCAGTTCAGGTTTGCTCGACCATAGCATACAGTTTATCAGTTATTCAGTTGCCAAATTTCAGTATTTCAGTTTATAAACTATTTCAGTATCATCTTATATGCTTGGTTATGCATTCTCAGATTTTACAGTTCTCACGCATTTATGCATCAATTATCTCATGCTATTCAGTTAGTCATTATTTCATGCACATAAACCTATGCATTTCAGCCTAACCTAATCTCATACCAGTACATTCAAAGTTTGATCGCATACTTTTCTTCGCGCTATGATGTCTTATTCATAGGTTTGGATGCTCAGTTTCCTGACGTCGCTTAGAAAGTTCAATTAATAAGCAGCAACAGTCGTGGTGAGTCCTCATCTATTGAGGACATGATTGTTTTATTTCAGTTTATCTCTATAGTTCAGTATTTCCATTTAGTTGGAGTTAGTTGGGGGTTTGTCCCATCAACTCCACAGTCGGTCAGTTAGAGGATTTTCAGACATTCAGACGGTCAGTTAGTTTATCAGACTTATCATTTGGATTTCAGTATTTTTCGTAGATGTTTCATTCTAGCAAACTCAATTGTACTTCAGTATCTAAAACCTAATGGCATTATTGATTCCGCGTATGTATTTATTTATCAATTTACTCAGTACTCACAGTATGTACCAGCTCATGAGTTAGCTTGCGGTCACTTGTGACCGTAAGCACCATTGTCACGACTAGGGGGTAGCCTCGGGTCATGACAAATATCAATGTGGTGAAGGTATTTTAAAGTAGGCAGCTTATCTTTAGAAGAAATAAAAAGGGTGAATTTAAACTTACAAATAGTTTCATGCTTCCAAATCCACTCACAATCATAAAAAGGGGACCCATAATTTAATAATTTCATTAGGAATCTGTAGAAAGATTTTATTCCAGTTCTAGTTTACTCCACCCAAAG
Organism: Capsicum annuum; assembly: GCF_002878395.1. Lineage (NCBI taxonomy): Eukaryota > Viridiplantae > Streptophyta > Magnoliopsida > Solanales > Solanaceae > Capsicum > Capsicum annuum. The sequence continues at coordinate 45,180,290 of NC_061113.1, read as the reverse complement.
GTCCAAAAGTTTACAAAATTTTCTTTTAAAGTCAATGGTCCTTGAATAATGTTCGAAGGAGAGGGGAATCAGTAATCCATCTATTATACCAAAAATTTATAGCATTACAAGTAGCAGATTTTCAAGCAATATTAGGAGTGCAAATCTTATCACCTTTTAAAATACTCTTCCAAATAAAAGAAGAATTATTATATGATCTAGAGATATTGTACTTTATAATTAAAGTTCGGTCCAAAAAAGATCTACAATTTGAAAAAAACCTCCAAGAGAGTCTGGTGAGAAGGGTAAGATTTTTGGTCTTTACATCAACTATGCCAAGCTCACTATAATCCTTGAGATGGGTAATGTTATCCCATGAAACATAATGCAATTTTCTTTTTTCGTCAATCAAGCCCCAGATAAAATTTTGCTGAATTTTATCTGTAGCATTGCAAGTTGTCCTAGGAAGATTAAAGTACTGCATAGAATTGGGTAGAATAGCATTAAGGGTAGATTTGGCTTGCGTGACCCTTCTCATGGGGGTTAGAAATTTAGTCATCTAGCTAGAGAGTTTCTTCTTTATATTTTCAATGATGTATGGGAAGTTACTAGCTTTAAGATTCGTGTTACAGATAAAAAAATCTAGATATTTATCAGAGTCATGAGAAGCTTTAATACTACAGCATTGCTCATGTAATGCCCCGAAACCTGGTCCCAAGACGTCATACGGTGATCAAGATTACGAGTAGCCTTAAGCTAACTCTGTCTGCCTTCATCTCTGAACTTTATAATAAAGGAAATATAGACATAAGAGTAATACTATATGTGAAAAACTATCTGAATAATACTGTAAGTCTGAATCAAATCTAGCAGTCTGATAAGCCTCTACTCTACTAATATCTAGAGAGTCATTGGGGCAGACCCCCAGCTAACTCGAATTGTCTGAAAGAATACTGAATCATCTAAACCGATAAGCTAAAAATAAACTGAATGACTAAGTCCTCAAACTATGAGGACTCACCAACTGTCGGATGTAGATGGAGATGCTCGAACTACTCATGCTGCCGAAACTGAGCACCTAAACCTACATTCGGAGACAATATAGCACATAAATGTATATGTAGATCAGCACTTTGAGGATGTACTGAGTATATGGGGGTCAATGCATAAGTAAAACATAATATCAATCATCATCACAGTTTGTAAAATAATGCTTGCTAAATGTAAATGACTCACATAAGCTGGAATATCTGAAATACTGAAATCTGAAATCATGAATAGCAAATCATACTTTGTAAATGCAGTGAGTCATAACATTTAGTTTTAAAAGTTGTGCTAGTACTCTGTCTTTAAATCATACTGTCTGAGTGTAGAAATGACTCACTGCTATGACTGAAATCTAAAAGCTGAAATTTGTAACTATTATCTTTTTGAAAAGCATAATCTGAATAAAATTGTGAGCCTTTACACTTAGTTTTCTAAAAGCTTTTCTGTTATTCCTTTTTGTTATCTGTAGTCTGTAAGCTTTAGGGAGGTTCTTCTCACCAAAATAAACCATGTAAGCTAACATGGAGTGTAACGTCTTGTTCTCCTATGGGAAAAACCTTACGATGGGAAGAAGTGTCATACTCTTGCCAAGGAGTATAACCTGAGCTAAGTGATCACATCTGAAACTGTCACCCATATTGGAATGGGAATAATCTTATAATCTGTACCTACGTTGGCTATGTAGTTCTGTGAAAGATAGGGCACGCTAATCCCATACTTTTCGCTCGGTGCTAAATACTACTCCCTTTAATCTGTGCTCATTCTGTTGAAAATTCACTTTAAAACTAGCACAAGGGTTTATTCTGAAACCAATTATGTATCTATCTAATTAAATCTATAAATAAAGCTATTCTAAATTCTAAAATCTGTAATCGATTTGTAAAGTGGATTCCAAATCTTATCTGGGGATCAAAAGATAAAAACTTTACTAAAATCTTTTAATTAATCTGATCATAACTCATAAGATGCTTAAAGTATCATCTTTCGTGAAATATCAACATATAAACTTGGGCTTGATAATCCATGCATCAAACACATGTTAAAATATCATAAAGTTCATGCTTGATAATGAAAACTATGATAATTCAGCTCAAAATCAAGAATTTACTGCAATAGGCATGAAAATATAGAAATAGACATGCAAATCATCTTCAAAATATCTCAAAAACTCATAATCTTGCAATTAGCAATAATAGGTATGAACCTTAATTCAAAACTCATGTATAATCATTCAAAATCATATGAATTTATAATTAAAACTTAGTTTTGGGCAGAAAGATGGAAGAAGATCCTTGTTCATAAACCCCACATACCTTGGTAGATGATTAGATGAAGAATCTTGAATTTTGGATTCCTATTTAAGTTCTTGAAGATGGATTCTTGATTATCTTGCCCTGAGAATCCTCAATTTTGAGCTTTCTTTGAGAAATAATGGAGGAATTGAATTTCTTCGAGAAGAAGCTTTGAACTCTAGGGTTTTTCATTGAGAGAGAATGGATGAAAATTGTATAAAGTGATTAAGAATGGTCTAAATCTTGTGTTTTACACGAATTGGGGCTAGGGAATTGACCAAAGTAACCCTTTTTAATTTTTCGTCGGAACTGAAAAAAGAAAATTTTTTTCGATTTAACATGCCACCGCGATGCGCCACTATCGCGGTGGTTCACTGTAAATAGTACAATTGGGAACTGGAAGTTCTCCACGATGCGGAGCTATCGCGGTACACCTTTGGAATGCCATTTAGGCCATCAACGCGCCGCAATACAATCGTGTTGGTCTACTGGAAATTGCCAAATGGGAAATTGAGCTTCTCTATGACGCGGACAAATCGCAAAAGTCCACTGGAATTGATGATTGCCATTTTTACCCTCACCGCGACGCGGTGCTCGCCCAGCTGGCACACTGCCTTACTAGAAATACCCTAACTTCTCAACCAAGTATCGAATTTGGGCGAAATTAGTATCGATGGAAAGCTAATTCAATTTCCTACTCAATAGAGAGACTAAATCTGGAAAATTTTACATGCAATAATTGTTATTTATTTTTGAAGCTAGTCTTTGACATTCTAAAAGCGAAATTAAGCTAAAAAAAGTGTGGGGTATTACAGCTCAATAGCAACTTGAAAATTAGAGTTACAGTGCTTAGAAAAACTAGCATTTGAGTATTAATTTGTTTGGCTGAAAAGTTGACAGAAAAGATTCATACAATTGGCTAAAATATGAATAGATGAGGGGGTGACTTTTGAAATAAGAGTTAGATCGTCCAAAAAATTGGATGGGAAAAAAGAGGATCATTTCCTTAAAAACTAAAAAGTGATTGTTTCTCATTTAAGGATATCCACTTGATGATTAATATAATAAGAAAAGTAAAAGAATGAATATATAAGGCGAAATCGAATCCCTTTGTTTTATTCCTCGGGATGGAAAGAGGAAGTTAGTTTGAGAAACATAAACCAACATGAAAATATTATCAGTGGTAATACAATTCATAATAAGAATGTCTTAAGAAAATTAAAGAATAGAAGAGTACGGTAGACAAACGATCACTCTATCCGGTCAAAAGACTTTTTTAAATCAAGCTTAATCGTTAGACAATCTTTCTTAGATTTAGTCTTATTAACATGATTGAAAATTTCCTGAAGTAGAATAGCATATCATAGGCCCTATGGCCTTTGATAAGGCTAGTTTGTTGGGGACCTATGAGGTTAGAGAGAAAAGATTTAATCCAATTAGCAATTATTTTAGTCACAACTCTATACATAGTATTACACAAAACAATCGATCTAACTATTTTGAAGAGATTTTCATTCTTGAACACAGAGTTTAAGCAAAGGTATGTGTTGTTCAAAGAGTAAAAAATTGTTTGAATATCAATAATGTGGTGACAACAATCCAAAATACTTTTACCGATGATCTTCCAATTTTATTGATAGAGTAAAGGTGAATAGCATTTGATCCCAATGCTTTAAAGGGTTTAAAGGAGAATAAAGTGTTATAAACTTCATGGTTAGTTAAGGGTCTGTCAAAAGTAGTAAGATCTGTATTATGAAGACTACAAGTAGAGTTACAAATACTTTTTCAGTCAAAGCTAGCATGTTCATAGGCAGTTGCGAAAGTAATTAAAAGTATGATTTATAATAAGATCATGGTTACTGATCCAATTACCATCATTATCCTTAAAATAAGAGTTTCTATTATTGCGGCTTCGATTAATAACAGAAATATGATAGATTTTGATGTTGGTATCACCCTTGTTAGGCCAATTTATCCTAGATTTAAGCTTTCAATAATCTTCCTCAACTTTTAGAATATCATTATAATCCTTGTCAGGAAAAGTAGTTTTGAGGTTTCTTAAGAAATAATTATAAGGGTAAGAAGGGGAGCTCTGAATGCCACTTATTCTGGCTAAGAGTCTCTTTTTATTTTACTCCAATCCATAGAAACTTTTCTAAGGTTATTAGTAGCATCTAGGAGATTTTTGAGATTCCAGAAAGATTCCACAATATTTCTAAAGGATGGATGTTTAATCCGGAATTTCCAAGTCTAAATGGTTTTCTACCCTTTGATCTGGTTATATTATTAAGCGTAATTAGAAAGAGAATATGGTTGGAGTGGATTTTAGGGAGACGGGTCCCTCTCGAATTAGGGTAAAGTTAAATCCATCTATTATTAGAAAAACCTCAATCTAACCTTTCTAGAATAAGTCCAAGCCCATTCTTTTTTCCCTTTGATTATACCAAGTGTAACGCCCTCCTTCAAACCCAAGATCTGGAAGATTACACATATTTATACAAGCCCAAAAGAAGAAGCTTCTACTTCTATTGTTTTTTTAACCCTTGCCCCCATTTATCATGCTGACAAGAAACCTCATTAACATTGTTTGTTACCGATGAAAGAGAACTTCTAGCATTGTTATAATTTGTTAGATTATTCCAAAAATAGATATTTTATTACTATTTGTACTCGCATATATAGCAGGAAAAACTAGGGGAAAGAGCTAGGATATACTTAGATCATTGCATGCACTTCTTGATCAGTACGATTCCCAAGAGAAACTTAAATAAAATAGGTAAGTCATATCAGTACCACCCCCCCCTGAGTTCCCATCAGCTAGGACTTTAAAGAAATAATCAAAAGCAAATTCATCTTTGAGAGGCATGTGGTTGGATATACTAGTTTCAAGTAAATCAACTAAGCTCGGGTTATGGTTTATAATAATCTCATTAAAGTTGCGCTTAAAGTTCGAATTCACGATCAAACTGGTGTCTTGATCCATAGGGTTATGAGTTATAATAAGGAACACGGGATCACTTCTCTCCGAGTTAAAAGCTTGACACAGCCTTATAGTTGGAGCCATTATAACTATATGTTTTGCTAGATCCTGATTCACTGTAGGGCGCAATATGAAAGAGCACTTCAGAAGAGAAGGTGGTGTATATATTTTTTTCCTCTTTCTTAAAAAATACCATAAGGGTTATGTGCTTTATATTTGAGATTCTGATAAATGCGCCCCTAATGAGAGGGATTCTTACTACTCTTTCTAGAATCATAGAAAAATGTTGTGGAATATTCAAGGACGATAGAGTTTAAGGTATTGGTATAAATTAGGGAGGACCCAGTTGGATTGATTGGGATTGCTATGGGAATAAGATTGGGTTGTTTGACATCGTCTCATGGGGTGTAAAAAAGGGTTTGAGAGATGTTGTTCATATCGAGAAATGAATTTAAGTAGTGAGGAAGGCTGCACAGTGCTTGCATGCTGTGAAGAAAACCCAGCATTGTGGGATGAATTGATGGATTCAAGTTGTTTATTTTCCATATTTGGTTTACAAAGTTCTCCAAAGCTATTTTCATACCCTCCATTACTAGTTGAGCCAACTATCTTTCATTTTGAAGTATCACTATGGATTGTACTCCATTTGGTCTCCAAGGTGAAAGTTGTTGCATGTCTCTGTAGACCTATATGTATCAAAAATAGAGGTTGGTAAGGGAGTTGGACTGTATGAGTAGCAAAAATCATGTCTAGATTATGCAAATTTTGGTTGATCATTACTGGAGAGGGGACTAGAAGAGCAAGGTTGATGTCTTGATGTAGAGGAACTTGATGGTTTGTCGTCTTGAGAAGAGGGAGTAGAAAGAGCAGGATTGTTTTTAGGATATTATAAAGGGTGTAATAATTGAAAATCTTTATTAGAAGATATCTCAGGAATGGTATTGAATAAAAATGAAATGGGAGGAAGAGAGGTGATATTTTTTAAGTTAATTTATTTACAAATAACACCTGACACTCATCCAATGTCACTTGTCAAATGTGATTGCATGCAGAGGGGTGGAGGAGAGTTGTCACTGGTCATACTATTAAAAATATCATTAGGAGGAGGATTATGTAAAGATGGGTTTACAGAAGGGCTAATAGTATTTATGTACAGGGTTTTATAAGTAAAATATTTGCATTAAGATGCTTCGTAGATGACGAGGAGGTATTTAATCTAAAGAGATCAATAGAATTATTATTTGAAGGAATTTCAAACCAATTAATTGAAGAGTTAAATTTAGTTTTAGATAACAACTCCTTATGAGGATCAACAACAGTGTAACTATTAATAGTTTTATTCTTAGGAGCATGATTCAAACTATTAGAATTAATGGCATGTTCATTAATGCTAGACTTAATTTTATTCTTAGTATCATGGTTTGAATTATTAGAATAAATGGCATGCTCATTAATGCTAGACTTCATTGTGGTATTAATATTAGAATGATTAGAGTTATTACCAGATATCAGAGATAATTTTGATTCCTACCCACTTTTAAAACTTATTTTGATATATAGACATAAATTTTTTTTTTTGATTTATTTTTTAGGGTTAGGTCTTGAAAAAGGTAAAAAGTGGGTCAGGGTTGTGTTGTCATGAGTTCCTTTAACATTTTTAAAACTTGAGGAAAAAATACAATTTTTTAAAAACTACAACATGGTCCCTTTTTATATTTTTCCATTTTCAAAATATTTATTAAAATCATTTAATATTTTCAACTACACATTTCTTTCTCTTCAAAACCTTCCTTCTCCCAATTTTGGTTCCTATTTTTTCGAACAATACAATTTGGTTGATTCTTGCTTCCTTAGGCGAAATTTTTCAATTTCTCTTGCGCAGGCAAGTGTAATTTTCTTCCCCAATCAGTTTTAGATCCATTTTAGTAATTTTTTTCGATGATGCTTTGCATTGGGGTTCTTCGATTTTGACAAAAATTGCACCGTTCTTCGTTGAATTAATCAAAATTTGAGTGTTTTTAGTTAACATTGTCGATTTCACATGTTTAATAGGGGTTTGCTTTGGATAATGATTAGAAAATTTTTCAATTTTTGTAGTTATATTGCGTTTGATTTTTAATTTTTTTTATACTGAATTGGACCCATTTTAATGGTGTTCTTGTTGTTGTGAATTGCACTGTCAATATCTGGTGAAGTTGAAACTTGATTTGCATGTTTGATGTGAGGCATTTTTCCATTTTTCTTAATAGACCAATGGTCGATAGATCGACCACGGCAAATTTATTTTTGTTGCATTTGTTCGTTTTTATTAATAGACCAGTAGTCGATAAATCGATCACTACAGATTCATTTTTTGCTATAGATCATAAATGGTGAGAAGAGTTCATAAAGCAGTTAAAAAGCCTGTTTTCACTGCTTCTACCAGTAGGAAGTGAATATCCAAAGAAGTTTTAAAAACTTCCAAGAGAAAAAAAAGTCGTAGTCGATGAATCGGAGTCGAAACCGAATAAAAAATCCTTGCCGATATTTTTGAATATGATAAAAGTAGTGGACACAAGTGTGAGGATGCTTAGGATAGCGAAGTTAAAAGCGAGGGGGAAAGCAAAGAAGAAAGTAAAAGTGATAGTGGGGACGATGAGGATAGTAGAGATAGCGAAGACGGGGAGAGGATCCCCTATCCATGCCAATTTGTGCGAGAGATATCTCCATTGAGTTGTACGGCCTAACAACCTGGATAGATGATCTTGCCTCTTTTCCTGCAAATATTTCTATGAAAGCAAGAATGATCGTGTATCGAGAGTTTAGACGGGTTCTTGTTGAACAAAAGTTGTATTGTGATTTTAAGAAGACATATTTTGGACACTTGAGGTATATGCCGAAACATTTTAAGTTTAATGGATAGATGGTTCATTATATGTTGCTGCAACGTATAAAAAAAAACTGCATGAAATTTGGTTTCGTGTAAACGATAAGCCAGCTTGTTTCGGCTTAAAGGAATTTTCTTTGATTACGGGGCAAAATTGTTCAGCATATCCCCGTGAATCAAAAATTAACAAAGTCCTTCAAAATGGAGAAAGCTTTCATTTTAAGGTGACGAAGAACAAAAGCATTACTGCTGCAAAGTTGATTAGCCTGATGAAAGGTAGTAGGCTGAATAATCAACAAAAGTTGAAGTGTGCTTTGGTTTAGTTTGTGCACACAATCTGCTGGTAAAGGACCCATCAAAGAAGGTGATTCAGACCACATCAAGATGGCGGCTGATTTAGAATTCTTCGGGGGGTATCCATGGAGAAAAGAGTCCTTCAAGCTGACCTTGAACTATCTGAAAAAGAAAATCGATCTGACCAAGCAAAAAGAAACTTTTGTCAAGAGGAATAATGCATCGTACGCATTATTTGATTTTCACTGGGTGTTTCTGGTACTTATAATCTACCATCCTATTGATTTATTATAGACTCTTACATATTTATGCAATAATACAAGACACTGTAGACTTACTTGTGCTTCTATTGATTGCAGGTTTGGATATATGAGGTCTTTCCTTATCTGGGAAGGTACGCCGGCAAGTCATTGGAGTCTCCCCTGCCTATTTCCCGTCTTCTTCGATGGAACACATCGAAGTGTGACAACATATTGGAAGGCGACCCATTTAAGTAAAAAGGAAACAACACAAAGGTAAAATTTTATTTATTATGCTATGATACTAATATTATTATATTAGCAAATGTCGTGTAATTTATTTTTATTTTTTTATAGATTGTGCACCTGTACCTTACCCCTAACGTCCGTGAGATAGAGCAGAGATACATGAAAACTTTTAGGTCATACATGGACGAAATTAAGGATACGTCCATCGATGCATTGAAGGCGCAGCTAAAAGGTGTGACTGTCCTGACTTTATCAGCGGAGGTCGCGGATGAAAACGAAGATTTGGATAGCCATCATTATGTTCCAAGTCCACCACGTGCTTGTGATCATACTAGTTCAAGTGGACTCAAACCTTCACCAGACGCTTCTAATGACGATGACCTATGCGAGCGCATTGCTTTGCTCGAGAAAAGTCTACTGGATATTACTTCAATTTTGTTAGAGATGAGAGACTGAGGAGAATCAAGAAGAATAAGAAGAAGCAACAAGAAGAAGGTAAATTAATTTATTTTTTGCTCTTCCAATTTAATTTTGTTGCATATGTTTTGTAATCCTTTCAAAATAATACAGTGCACCTGGACAGTCTCCCTCGTAGCCGTCATCAAGTAAACCTCAAAGAACTTGCAGTTGTAGTGACGGACATGGCTGCATCAGATGAAAAAGGTGAAGAAGAGAAGAAAGAAGAATAAATGGAATAGGAAAATACAACAGCAGCAGCAGCAGCAGCAGAAGCAGCAGCAGCAGCAGCAGCAGAAGAAGAAGAAGAAGAAGAAGAAGAAGAAGAAGAAGAAAAACATGAGGAGATGACAGCTGAAGTAGAAGAAGAAAATGAGGAGAAAACAAAAAAAGATGGTGAAAAAAAATCATCATCAGAAGAAGAAGACAAAAATAAGAAGGGAGTTGAAGAAGAATTAGTGGTCGAACAGGAGGTTGAAAACATTGAAGAAGATAGGAAATCATCAGAAGAAGAAGAGAAGAAAAATGAGAAGGAAGAAGTTGAACAAGAGGAGAAAAAACATGAAGAAAAAGAAGTGGATGTGATGGGCATTGTTGCGAAACTCAATCAAGAAAATAAGTAGTTTTGTAGATTTAGAACAAAAAAAATTCTTAATGATTTGTTGTTTTAGTGATTTGTTCTTTATGGATAATTGAATTACATATATTTGACATGTCAATGATGGCATTTACTGATGAAATAATGTTCAGTTATTCGATTGTCTCATTAGATTAAACAGTTAGCTACATTGCGTTATCAGTTCAGCTATTTTCCTAATTTATAGTGGTTGATTGGAAATATAATAGAAGTTGTTCTCTATAATTTATAGACTTAACATTCTATTGATTGAGTAATTCATATATTTACTTACCGTAACTATTATGGTTTATGGAGGTCGATGATAAAAGACATAGACATAATTCTCCATTAATTATAGATTACACCCAAGATTAATTTAAGAAACCTTACATCTATTTATTCAGTTTCCTATATCCCTATTACACCTTTCTAGACAACCAACAACAAATAACAAACAATATAATAAATTTTTTAGGCCTTTCTCCTTTTCCTCGGTCAAAATCAGCCTTTGCTTTACTTGATCCTTCTCCATTTTGACTTCTTTTAGTGATCCTTTCAAGTAATCTCTTTTCTCTTCAGCTTCTTTTACAATGTCATGAGTAGATCTCTATTTTCTTCGGATTCCCGAAGCCTTTGGAGTATATGAAACTTGGAAGTACCTAAAAAATTTAATTTCGATGAGCTGCTCGTCTGTGAGTCTTCGTCAAGCCACTTAAAAAAAGAGCATCCGCCATTATCCTTTCCAACCGCACAGTTAAAGAATTTTTGACCTGGATTTCAATCGGTGTATGACATCCTAAAAAAGCTGGATTGCCACAATGACATATGTGGGACACTTTGGCATTTGATTTTTGGGATGCTTGAGACATTGTAGTTGTTAACAAAAATTAAAGCCAAAAAAAATGAAAGTGCTAACACAAAAATAGCCTTCTTTTTATAGAAAAAAAGTGAGATATTACCGTTGGGTGTTGATTTGATGTGTACTTTATGACCGTTGTAAAAATCTGACATTTTTATTTTTTTTTTACTGCTGGTCTTGTTTCATAGACCTTATTTATAATCGATGCCTTCCCAGGCTTTTGGTAGATGCTTCACTAAATAGATAGACAATCTAGCATATACTAGGAGATAATTCCTTAATAACCACACTAGACTATGCTACATATTCATAAACCATAACTAGCACATATTTTGAGAAGGGTTTTTTAATTAATAAAATAATAAATAATTTAATTTTATGCAATTAAAGGAGTTTGAACAAGTCATGTGATCGTATGAGAGTCCATGTAAATTGGATAAGGTGACCAATGATGTGTGAGGATGGGTAGTGGATGAACAACAAACATGCATGGGGCAATGTTGACCCAAAGCACAAGTATGTTATGGAGAATTCATTTGTTCAACCACAACTCATTACCTCATGTCTTTGATCACCACTTTCAATGTATATGGACTCTCATACGATCACATGAATTGTTTATGCTTATTCAATGTGCTAGTTATGGTCTATGAATAAATATCATAGTCTAGTTATTTATTTGTGGAAGTAGTTAAGAGTCTATGCCAGACTATATCAGGCCGAGAACAAAACTAAGCATAGTTTAGCATAGATTTTGTACAACTTCATTAATACATGGACTAGACTATGACACATATTATAGACCATGACTAGCACATATTTTGAAAAGGATTATTTAATTAATAAAATAAAAAGTAATTGAATTTTATGCAATCGAATGAGCCTAAACAAGTCATGTGATTGTATGAGAGTCCACATAAATTGAAAGTGGTGAAACAAGATGTGAGGTGATGAGTTGTGGTTGAACAACCAATATCCTTAGGGCAACGTTTACCAAAGTACAAGTATGTTGTGAGGAATTCACTTGTTCATTCACTACCCATCCTCGCACATCATTGATCACCTTATCCAATTTACTTGGACTCTCATACTATCAAATGACTTGGTCAAACTCCTTTAATTGCATAAAATCTAATTATTTAGTATTTTATTGATTAATTATTATTTTTTCAAATATGCTACTAAGGGCAATAAATCAATACGGTATATTATTGACAAGGCTTACAGTCTATGAAATTTACTAAACATAATCGATGGACCGGTATTGTTTAATGCATCGATTATTTTTTTGCTTGAGCATAGACATTGAGATCAGTATCGAATAAACCCCATCAACTTTTCATTTAATTTTATATAAATCAACATAATCGCGGATAGACCAGATTAGTTTTCCATTGACGTATATGAATTAATTTGACGTCTGACAACTGTCCCGTTCATCTTCTACCTTGATCTCATGCAAAAATTCTAAAAAGGAACACTACTAGAAAACTGTAAATTACATGGGGATTTTACCTAGGGAATAATATCGCAGGAAATACATGCGGATTTACCTACGAAAATACTAAATTCCTCAACATTAAGATATATTACCTGCGGACTATATATTTACAACAAATTTCGCAGGTAAATTTGGCGTCATATTGCGTAAATTTCGTACTTGCGACATTACCTAGGGAAATATATCATAGGGTATTTTATCTCTAGATAAATCCGTAGGTATATGGACATATATATATATATATATATTTTTTTTTTTAAAATCCGTAGAAAAATTCCCAGGTAATTTATCCTACGGATTCACTTAGAGATATTTTGGTGAAAATTTATGTAATGAATTTTATTACCTAAGAAATTATTTGAGAATTTTGTGCAGCGAATTTTGCTGGGGATTTATTCTTGGGGATTTACCTGAAAAATTATTACTTGCGACATTACCTGGAAAAATATATCGGCAGTTATTTTATATCTAGGTAAATCCGCAGGTATATTGACAAATATATATATTTTTTAAATCCGTAGAAAAATTTCAAGGTAATTTATCCTACGGATTTACTTAGAGATATTTTGGTGAAAATTTATGTAATGGATTTTATTACCTACAAAACTATTTGGGGATTTGGTACTGCGAATTTTGCTGGGGATTTATTCTTGGGGATTTACCTGCGAAATTATTACTTGCAACATTACCTGAGAAAATATATCAACGGGTATTTTATCTCTAGGTAAATCCGTAGTTATATGGATATATATATATATATATATATATATATTTTAAATCTGTAGAAAAATTTTCAGGTAATTTATCCTATAGATTTACTTAGAGATATTTTGGTGGAAATTTATTTAATGAATTTTATTACCTAAAAAATTATTTGGGGATTTAGTGGTGCGAATTTTGTTGGGGATTTATTCTTAGGGATTTTCCTGCGAAATTATTACTTGCGACATTACTTGGGGAAATATATCGACGGGTATTTTATCTCTAGGTAAATCCGCAGGTATATGGACAAATATATATATATATATATATATATATATATTTCAAATCCATACAAAAATCTCCAGGTAATTTATCCTACATATTTACTTAGAGATATTTTGGTGGAAATTTATGTAATGAATTTTATTACCTAAGAAATTATTTGGGAATTTTGGGCTGCGAATTTTGTTGGAAATTTATTCTTGGAAATTTACCTGCGAAATTATTACTTGTGACATTACCTGGGAAAATGTATCGGCGAGTATTTTATCTCTAGGTAAATCCGCAGGTATATGGATAATATATATATATTTTAAATCCATAGAAAAATTTTCAGATAATTTATCCTTCGAATTTTACGTAGAGATATTTTGGTAGAAATTTATGTAATGGATTTTATTACCTGAAAAATTATTTGAATATTTTGTTTTGGGAATTTTGCTGGGGATTTATTGAGGGATTATGTTGCTACAAATTTAGCTGAAATTATTTCTTGGGGTTTTACTTATGAAATTATTACTTGGAAAATTATTGGGGGATTGTGTTGGTACAAATTTAGCTGAAATTATTTCTTGGGGATTTATGTAGGATTTTTGTGACTTGAAAAATTTAAATAGGAAAAGGATAAACTTGAAGAATAAAAAACACGAAATAAAAAGAAATTAGACATTAAATTGGTTGACACGTATAATCAAAAAAAAGATGCTTGAGAAATTAAAATTAGTTTATTGACATAGATGGTATCACAGATGTGTTATCAACAATTTTAAATTTTATATTCATAATTTATAGGTGTCCATTTCGAATTATTGTTATCGTTGATTTTAAAGTAATATAGTATGTGCCGTATTTTTATTTACACAATTTATTCATAACTAATCTGAGAATAATTATATTATTTATTTTACTATTATTATTATTATTATTATTATTGTATTAATCCGCAACCTTAGTCAATTTAAGTTTTTCCAATTTATTTATTTTAAAAAGTATAATTAAAAATATTTATAAAAAGCGACCACTTGTGGTTGTTTTTTTTTTTTAAATATAATTTTTTTTTAAAAACCTACCACTTGTGGTCGTTTTTCTTAAAATATAATTAAAAAATATTTATAAAAATCGACCACTTGTGGTTGGTTTCTAAATTTTTTAAATTTATTTTTTTAAAAATCCACCACTTATGATCGTTTTTTTTTAATAAAAATATAATTAAAAAATATTTATAAGATTTTTTTTTAAAATTGAATTTAATTAAAAAATGGTCATTGGGCCCAACGGATATATGACTATTGGGGGCCCAAAACAACTAAATGGCCAATTAAAATATTTTTTTAAACCCCAAAAAAATTCTATAAATACTCTACACTTTCAAATCATTTTTCACATAATGTTTAAGTGACGCAGCGTTACTATAGAGAAAAAAGTAGAAAAACTTTAAGAAAATGAAAATGGAAAGTGATGTTATGGTGTTAAAATTCAAGAGAATTTGTGTGTTTTGTGGGAATAGTCAAGGGAAGAAAAGTAGTTATCATGATGCTGCTATTGAGCTAGGCAAAGAATTGGTCTTAAGAAATATTGATTTGGTCTATGGAGGAGGTAGCATAGGCCTAATGGATTTGGTTTCACAACCAGTTCATAATGATGGTAGGCACGTTATTGGAGTTATTCCCAAGACACTCATGCCTAGAGAGTTAACTGGTGAAACAGTAGGAGAAGTAAAGGTAGTTGCAGATATGCATCAAAGAAAAGCAGAAATGGCTAGGCACTCTGATGCTTTTATTGCTTTACCAGGTGGTTATGACACACTTGATAAGCTACTTGAAGTAATTAGTTGGGCATAACTTGACATCCATGATAAACCGGTAGGATTGCTGAATGTGGATGGATATTATAATTCATTATTGTCATTTATTGACAAAGTTGTGGAGAAAGGCTTTATCAATCCCAATGCTCGCCAAATCATCGTATCTGTGCCAACATCAACTGAGTTTGTCGAGAAACTCGAGGAATATGTTCCTTGTCATGAAAGAGTTGCCTCGAAGTTGAACTGGGAGACGGAGCAGCAGCTTGGCTACCCTCAAGCACATGAAATTGCGCAATGATTAAAAAAAGGGATTTGCAAGCATATAATTTCTTTATTTTTTGGGTGAGTTAGAATGGAAAGAAATATAAAGGTGTTTGCAAGCATATAATTTCAAACGATTTCTCTGTTTTTCCTCATTATTGGAGCTTATCCAATCATTCAATCAAAAAGTGATTTTCTATGCTTGGATAACTTAGTTTTCTATACTTGTTGGCTTCTCGATTATGTTGTGACTTATTTTTGATATTAAGCATATAACGATACATTTATTGTTAAAATAGAAGTATGTATCACTTTTATCTCTCTCTTTACATATATAATATGCAGTAATATATTATTATTTTTGTAAACATGCACATTCGCAATTATTTTACAAAATATATTATCTATTATTATTAAAATAACATGCATTTTTTAAATTTGTGTATTTTCTAGCTCAATTGTATCAGTTCATACAATTTTAGATTAATTTTACCTGATTTATTATAATTCTAGCCAAATTGTATCTAATTAGACTCAATTTAATTTTTCATCTAATTTTAATCAAAATCTTAATATTTAGATCTCAACCATTAATTTTATAATATTTATTAATTCAAATATGACACTTTACGTAATTTTATTAAAATTTATTAAATTATTTTGTACATGTGCATACTCGTAATTGACCAAACACATTATTTTTTTTTTTTTTTATTATTATTATTATTATTATCATTTTTTTTTTATTATTATTATTATCATTTTTGGCCTATTTTCTTATAATTCTAGCCAAATTCTAACTCCACAATTTTAAATCCTAGCCATTGATCGATCTGATCCAAGGGTTGAGATTAATCTTTCCCCTCTTTCCTTTTAAGATACCAAAAACACAATCCCTAACCCAAATCTCACTTCAACAGCCGCAACTCCTCTCTCTCTAGGATCTCTCTCTCTACGATCTCTCTCTCCCCTCTACGCCGGCGAACTCCCACGAGCCACCGCCTCTCCGATCTCCTTGTGGAGAGTAGTTTGAGCATCAGGTTGCACATGGCTTGAGCCTACTAGAGCTTCTTCTACAACTTCTAGGACTGGTTTTTCTCTGACATTTCCGGCGTCCACTTCTTCAGCTTCAACTCCTAGTGTTGTTGCTCCATCTACAAGTTTTTGTTGTCTGACAAAGCATCTGCACGAGCTTCATCCTCGCAATCTCAATCAACTGCGAATATGCCAAGCATTGGTAAGATTTACTCTTACTTTAATATTGTACTATTTATGTTGTAGTTGTATCATATGATAGTTAAACTTGCTTATTGAATGGATGTAGTGTCCGACATACTTTAATGGCGCTTTAATTGGTTAATGAAATGGAATTAGTTGTTCTAATTTTTTCTTTGATTCAAAAGTGAAGTTCATATCCGGAAGGTGGCTTCATCCATGACTTCAATTTTCTTCTGCTGTATAAAATATGCCTTATGAGAGAGGTGAATAGTTTGCTAATAGCTAGGCACTCTGATGTACTTGAAGGGTGGACTTGTTAATTTAATACTTGTGGGTCGTAATCCTGATAAACTTAAGGATGTTTTTGATACAATTAAGGTTAAATATGGGAAAATCGAGATTAAGACAGTGGTGGTTGCTTTCTCTGGTGATTTGGATGAAGGGGTTAAGAAGATTAAGGAGATAATTGAAGGATTAGATATTGGGGTTTTGATTAATAACGTTGGGGTTTCATATCCTTATGCTAGATTTTTTCATTAAGTGAATGATAAATTGTTGGCTGATTTGATTAAAGTTAATGTTGAAGGAACTACTAAGGTTACTCAAGCTGTTTTACCTGGTATGGTTCAGAGGAAAAGAGGTGCTATTGTTAGTATTGTTTCTGGTGCTACCTGTTAATATTGCACCTTAAGTTGAAATTTATTTGAAAAAGTAAAAAGTATTCAAGTTGATAGACTTTGTAGCCAACTTGAAATTTGTAAAGAATCTTAGGGAGAAACTATTTGTTGGTATTCATGAAGTACACATGTGAACTTAAATTTGTGTGCATATGGAGGGATTTCCAACTACTAAATTTGAGTGGAGTTCTGATTATTTCTTTTCTTGAGGTCCTTATTAGTTCATATTGCTAATCAAGTACCTACACCTGAACTTTTCATTTTGAATTTAGTTTAGTTTGGTAACTTGTGAAGTAAATTGGTGACTTGAAAATGTTTAGGTGTAGGGACTTGAAAGGTGGACTTGTGTTTTGAATATAGTTAAGTGTGGTCACTTGAAAAGTGAGTTAGTGACTAGAAAATGTTTAAACATAGGTACTTGAAATGTGAACTTTTCATTTTTAATTTAGTTTATAGTTTGGTAACTTGTAAAGTGACTTAGTGACTTGAAAATGTTTAGGTGTAGGTACTTGGAATGTGAACTTTTCATTTTGAATTTAGTCTTTGTTTTGTTATGGAAGTATACTGAATAACTTATTATTGGTGTACATTTTAATATTGAAGAAATTATATTATTAATGTGAATTATATTTTTGTGTTAGTGGGTACAAATTTGCAAGAATGTGATTATTAGGAAGTTGTAATGAGAGAGTTACACAATATAGGAAGTAACATTAGGTTTTAAGACCTACAAAGTTAATAGGTAAATAAAGTTTTGACTTTTGACATATAAATTGTCATGAATGTGTAGAATTTACTTTAAGTGTGGTCACTTGAGAAGTGTATTAGTTAGTCGAAAATGTTCAAGTGTAGTTACTTGAAAGGGGAACTTGTGTATTGAATTTAGTTAAGCGTGGTCACTAGAGAAGTGAATAGGTGACTTTAGTTAAGTGTAGTCATTTGAGAAGTGAATTAGTGAATCGAAAATGTTTAACTGTAGTTACTTGAAAGGTGGGCTTGTGTTTTGAATGTAGTTAAGTGTGGTCACTAGAGAAGTGAGTTAGTGAGTCGAAAATGTTTAAGTGTAGGTACTTGAAATGTGGACTTGTGTTTTGAATTTAGTTAAGTGTGGTCACTTGAGAAGTGAGTTTGTGACTTGAAAATGTTTAAGTGTAGGTACTTGAAATGTGAACTTTTCATTTTGAATTTAGTTTAGTTAGGTAACTTGTGAAGTGATGACTTAGTGACTTTAAATGTTTAATTGTAGTTACTTGAAAGGTGAACTTGTGTTTTGAATATAGTCAAGTGTGGTCACTAGAGAAGTGAATAAGTGACTTGAAAAGGTTTTAGTGTAGGTACTTGAAGTGTGGACTTGTGTTTTGAATTTAGATAAGTGTGGTCACTTGAAAAGTTAATTAGTGAGTCGAAATTTTTTAAGTGTAGTTACTTGAAAGGTGGATTTGTGTTTTGAATATAGTTAAGCGTGGGATGTGAGTTGGTGACTTGAAAATGTTTCAAGTTTTGGTACTTGAAATGTAAACTTTTCATTTTGAAATAAGTTTAGTTTGGTAACTTGTGAAGTGAATTAGTGACTTAAAAATGTTTATTTGTAGGTACTTGAAATGTGAACTTTTTATTTTGAATTTAGTTTAGTTAGGTAACTTGTGAAGTGACTTAGTGACTTGAAATGTTTAATTGTAGTTAATTGAATTACCGACTTTTGTTTTGAATTTAGGTACTTGAAATGTGAACTTGCGTTTTGATTTTAGTAAAGTGTGGTCACTTGAGTAGTGAATTAGTGACTTGAAAATGTTTAAGTATAGGTACTTGAAATGTGAACTTGTCATTTTGAATTAAGTTTAGTTTGGCAACCTGTGGAGTGAATTAGTGACTTGAAAATGTTGAAGTGTAGGTACTTGAAATGTGAACTTTTTATTTTGAAATTAGTTTAGGTTGGTAACTTGAAAATGTTTAGGTACTTGAATTATGGATTAGTGACTTTTGTTTTGAATTTGGGTATTTGAAATATGAACTTGCGTTTTGATTTTAGTAAACTGTGGTCACTTGACAAGTGAATTAGTTAAAATATTTAAGTGTAGGTACTTGAAACGTGAACTTTTCATTTTGAATTAAGTTTAGTTTGGTAACTTGTGAAGTGAATTAGTGACTTGAAAATGTTTAGATGTAGGTATTTGAAATGTGAACTTTTGTGGCTTGAACTAATTATTTGGATGTGATTGATTGTGTAGATGGAACCTGATTATAGCTGGATATATCAACGAAATATTGATAATAGAATGGGTGAGACTGAGAATGAAGATGCGGATGATGAGTTGTAGTTTTTTTTTTTTTTTTTGTATGTTTTATAGTTTGGATTTGAAACCTCGATAAATTTTGTAAATAATTTGATTTTTAATATTTGTATTCTTATGGTGGTTGGTTGATTGTATATTAAATGATTGGTGGGCTGTATTGTAAATAATTTTGGTCGGTTTTGTGGTCGAAAATTGAGGAAAACCGACCATGGTCGATTTTCCTCTTTTTTTAAGTAGTGTTATTATTATGTTATTATTTCATTTATATCGAGTCTTAATATCCGTCGCTTTTTTTTGCGATCTATTGTGCCAAGTAATTAACAAATAATTTATATTTATATTAATTTATATAGTTACTATATTTATTAAATCATTTTCGCAAGTATACATGCCCATAATTTACTATCATTGTGTATTATTATTATTAAATTATCATTGTCTATTATTATTATTATTATTGTTGTAGGTGTTGTTGGTGTTGTTGGTGTTGTTATTACTATGGCTGTCTACTCAATTATTAAAAATAATAATTTTATTTATTTTTAATATTAATTTTATCAACTAAATTCTAGTCATTTTATACTCAATTTGTGTCAATTGAGTTTAATTTGACTCAATCAAAATCCCCAATTCATTTTTTAAGCCAATATTGAATCTCAAGTTGACCCATCTCCTCAATTCTAATCTAAACCATTCATCATATTTGATCAATGGTCAATATTAAATCAATTTTTATTAATATTTTTTTTGAAATTAGACAGATTCAGACTATTTTTCTTGAATTGAGGGTCTATTGGAAACAACCTATTTACCTCTAAGATCTGCGTATATCGTATCCTCCATAGACCTCAATTTGTGGGACTAAATCGGATTAGTTGTTGTATTCATTTTCTCAAAATCTCATAGAGAAAACAATCAAAAGATGTCACCTTGATTTTTTTTTAATTATTATAATATTTATTTCAAATTTATTATTGGTAATTTTTATATAATATTTTTTATGTGACATACGTAATTTATTATAAGAATAACAATTTTTGTAATATTTTTTAATTTATTATTACTATGAATTTATTATTATATCTAAATAGCAGCCTAAGTTAATTCAATTATATTCTCAATTTTATTTAAATTCTAGTCAACCTTATATTTAATTAATGTCAATTTTAACCTATTTTTGAATTCAATTTGGTTCATTTTTAAACCAATTTTCAATTTCCTTTTCAATTTTAATCACAACCGTCGATCTCATGAGATTGACGACTGAGATTAAATCTTATTTTTCATATAAAAAATACCCTAGTACCAAAATTTACTTTTTTATTTTTAATTTTTACAAAATATTTTTTTCGATACTATTTATGAGTACAACAGTCAAAATATTTGGTGGTAAATTTTGGGAAATATATATTCCGACTGTTATAGTATTGACACCCAATTTTGACCCTCCGATGCTTCTTTTAGGATGCTATTTTACCAAAATTATTAATTTTAAATATTGATATATATTACGTATTATGTTGATATCAAATAAATACCAATGTGTTGCAATCATGCTTTCTAAATAGATAATTTATTTTTATCAAGCAATTTTATATTTTATGTAATTTAAATATAATATTTTGTTGATATTTATTAAATTATTTTTACAAATATACACATTTGCAATTTACAAATATATTATATTATTATAATTATTATTGATTTATTTCAAATTTTATTGTCAACGGTTTTATATAACATTTTTTTTAACGTAACATTGATTTTATATACATAATTTATTTTAATATCGACATCTTATTATTTTTCTAATTTTTATTATTACGTCAATAGTACATTTATTAAAATAGCAGCCCTAATTCAATTCAATTTCTTAATCTGTTTGGTTCTTAGTTATTTTTTGTATTCAATTAATGTCAATTCTAACCTAATTTTTTATCAATTTTTTCATTCCCTTCTCAATTTTAATCACAACCATTGATCTCATGTGATCGATGACTGAGATTAAATCTTATTGTTCATACATATAACACCCTACATATAACACCCTAATACCTAAAACCCTAAATCATTTTCCTGTTTTTGCAAAAATAAAACCCTAAATCATTTTCCTGTTTTTGCAAAAATGAGCCGCACCTTTTCTCTCCCTTCTCTCTTCTCTCTCTAAGTTCAACCACAGGCGAACACCACGCTCCGGTGAGCCGCGTCGCCGGCAAGTCTGTCGCCCCTCCTTTCTTCCTTTCTCCGTTCCCTCCATTGCACCACCAGCCGTCGCTGCACAACAGCCATGTAGCCGGTGAGCAAACCAGTGTCGTCTGCGCTGTCGCCTCTCATCATCTCCTCTATCCGCTACCAGCACCGGTAGCCAGCCCAATGATCAGCCGGCGAGCAATGCATTCAGTTTAGCCCAACGATCCTTTTTGGGTGCTATTGAGAAGGTTAGAGTAGTTCTTGCTATTTTTGCTTTAAAATTAATTAATTCTTGAGGAGTTCTCCCTACCACTGTTAAGACTATTCATCTTAGACTCTTTCCTACAACGTTCCAGTATAATTTTTTTTTTTCCTTTCCACGAATTAGAGATTAATGTTAAATCCAAAGATCTGCTTTAGGTTTCACCTCTTCAATTACACCGAGGCTTTATTACCTATTGTCCGCTTCCAATTTGTGGAAAAGCTTAGCGAATAACCTGCTTTTCCCAGAACCACTTAGATAATTTAATACCATCATCTGAGTTAGATGGCTGGCCTTATAAAATGAATACTTATATTTATTTCATGGAAGTATCAGTGCTAAAAATCAGTTGCATGAGCTGGCCTTGTAAAATGAGTTTGAAATACTTCCCCTTTGACGATTAGGGGTAGAGAAGTATATCTACGCACATGACTATTCTCTAAAAAGGAGCTAAATGTTTGTTTTGGCTTTTATGGATGATGAGCAGGACCATTAAAAGATTGACACTCAAGCGGCGGAGGCGGAACCAGGATTTCAACTGAGGGGGTTCAATATTCAAAGAATAGTATATTTTTCTGTCGAACGAGGTTGGCCGAACCCCTTGAAGGAGGCTAGCTCCGCCTCTGTCAAGCGCAAAGCTTCACGAGTAGAACTTAAATAAGCTTTAAAGTTTAAATTGGTTGTCCAGAGATAATATTAAATGTGCACCTGTATTTTAATTTAGCAATTCAGTCAAAATATCTTTCTATTTGTTATGGCTTCTTTTATGATCCATAATAATTATACACTGACTTGAACAGGACTAAAGAAAACACTGAAATCACCATTCTATATATTATTTTGTGCAACTTTTGATTCTTTTGTTTCTCTTAACCAAAATTTCCTGCATAGCTGTAGCATTTTGATTCATTGTTTTACTACTACAACTACACTATATACAACTATGTACATATGAGAGCTAATTGAACAATATATTAGTAGATCACATTTGATGAAAGCAAAAAGAAAAATAATGATTAATTGAAGTATATAGTTATGGATATAAGTTATTTGTTGGTTGATAAAGAAACTTGAAACATATAGGAGGATTTTTGTTGATAGAAGTTGCTGCTTTCCATGTTGAATTTTGTGTACTGTTTCATCGAGAAGCTTTAAGTTGTTATGCTTTTAATTACTTAATTATATTATGCCTGAATATGTTATCAATATCATTTGCTCTCCTATTTCCAGAGCTTCTTCCATGTGTCTGAAAATGGTAATGTTTCCATATTCCTCCTTGTTCTTTGCATCACTGGATTAGCCGTAATCCTAATGCTTCAAGGAATCCTTCTATGCTTCTTGGAATCTGTCTTCCCTGGATCAAGTGTCTTTTTCCAATCTACTGTGACAGTTGTATGTTGTTGAAGAGAATGCACCAATACAAAATACAGTTAAAGTGATGAATGTTTAAAAGAAAATATTAGGCCTTTTGTTTGTATAATTTAGTGTAGAAAGTTGTTATGCAAGATAGTAATCCAATTATTTCTTTCTTATAATTTTGGTTTCGATATTTATCATACCATTCTCACCCTTGATTGTCATTTTCCTTCCATAACCTCAACACCAACCAACACAAGAAAAAGTGGAAGATGTGCAACTGAAAAGTAAGTTAGTCATACTTGCTGTCTGCTATTTTTCCTGCAGTTTTTGTCATCATATAAGAGAAAAACATATATGTGAGTCTTAATGTTTCCTTTACCTGCATGTAGTCAAGGTGCGCGCAAGATGCCTCGACACCACGGTTATAAAAAAAAATGAGTGCATCTTTATTACTCTCTCCATTTAAAAAAGAATGACCTACTTTTCTTTTTAGTCCGTTTTAGAAAGAATGATCCATTTCTTTTTTTGACAATACTTTAATTTCAACTTTTCACATGACATATTTAGGACCACAAGATTAAAGAGCATTTTAGTACATTTGATACAACTTTAATTTAAGGTCACAAGATTCAAAAGTCTTTTTTATTTTCTTAAACTTTGTGTCAAGTCAAAGTAGGTCATTCTTTTTGAAACGGAGGGAGTAACTTTTTGTCATATAAATGGACTGAATATGGGTCAAATGTTTATAGTGTTATTAAATATTTGACAAATAAGTGAATATGTCATTCTTTTTGTGATTGACTAAAATGTAAACTATATTATAAACAGTTGTACAGTACTATATATTGTCTTTTGTTATGTGCTTTCAGTATGCTTTGTCATGCCTTGTGTTGTATTCTGTCTTGGTTTCTTTTACTCCTATTATTTTGTCGAGCCGAGGGTCAACTGAGACAACCTCTCTACCTCCCAAGATAAGGCTAAAGTCAGTATACATTCTATTCTCCCCAAGAAAAAAAATTAGGCTAATATTTGTTGGTGATTTGCTACAATTTAGGCCTTTTGTTTGTATAATTTAGTGCCAAAAGTTGTTATGTTGTATAGTAACCCAATTATTCCTTTCTTATAATTTTGGTTTTGATATTTATGATGTCATTTTCACTTGTGAAATTTTACTGGATATGTTCTTGTGCGGAATAAAGTAATCAATACAAGAATTTTTATGTGGAAAAACTCCTCTGGGGAGCACCAAAACCCCGGTCACTTTCTCAAATTGCAACTAAATTTTAGTTACAAGTTTTAAGTTGCAACCAACCAAGGAGCTATCCACCGTAGAACCTATGGAGCTAATCATTATAGCACATCTGTTTCTCTACAATTCACGTGATTGTAGCTAGCTGCTTCAACAACTCTAGCCCGTCGATGAAACCCTTACAACTCAAACCAACCTAATACAAATCATGAGAAATGTAAAGGTTCACAATTAAGAACAATGAGTGTAACTGAACAACAGGAACTGTTTTGAATAACACTTGACAGGAATAGGTTCTGCTGTATATTGTTAATTGATTCTCTCTCTCATTCGAAGACACACAGTTGATTGGTCTTCCTTGTGCACTCTCTTCTCTCTATGTGTGGGTGTCTTTAAAAACATCAAACTGATGCCTTTATATAAGAGCAGATGGTTGCTTCTTATTCTCCGAAATCAACATCGATTAGATCAAGAATTCAAGATTCTAATCTAAGTTCTACTAGGTTCTTCCTTTGCGCGTTTGACACTGTTTTGCTCTCCTGTTTCCAAAGCTTCTTCCTTGTATTTGAAAATGATAATGTTTCCATTTTCTTCCTTGTTCTTTGCATCACTGGATTAGCTGTAATCGTAATTCGTCAAGGAATCCTTCTATGCTTCTTGAAATCTGTTTTCCCTCGATCAAGTGTCTTCATCCAATCTACTGTAGAGGACATGGTTCCTTCACTTCTCTCCGGTGTACTCTTGATAACAACTCTTGTAAGAGTTATGTTGAGGGAGTGGTTCTTCAGAACTACTTTGTTATAATTATTACCAATTGTTGTTTGTCAGATGTGTGATGTCTAATTCTTGCATATGTTTGTTATGTTTTTCTAATCTTTTGTTAATCATCAAAACTTCATATTGTTAGCCGAGCCCATAGCGTTCTAGCTCATATAGCTCTTAGCTGAAATTAATTTTCTTGTATTTAGTAAGGTACATGGTCACTTGGAAGTGAATTAGCGACTTCGATTTGTTTAAGTGTAGGTACTTCAAATGTAATTTGTATTTTGAATTTAGTTTAGTTTGGTAACTTGTGAAGTGAATTAGTGACTTAAATTGTTTTAAGTGTAGATACTTGAAAGGTTAACTTTTGTTTTGAATTTAGTAAGGTACATGGCCACTTGAGAAGTGAATTAGTGACTTTGATTTGTTTAAGTGTAGGTAATTGAAATGTGAACTTGTGTTTTGAATTTAGTTTAGTTTGCTAACTTGTGAAGTGAATTACTGACTTGAAATGTTTAAGTGTGTGGGTACTTGATAGGTGAAGTTTTGTTTTGAATTTAGTAAGATACATGGTCACTTGAGAAGTGAATTAGTGACTTCGATTTGTTTAAGTGTAGATACTTGAAATGTGAACTTGTGTTTTGAATTTAGTAAAGTACACAGTCACTTGAGAAATGAATTAATGACTTGAAAATGTTTAAGTGTAGGTATTTGAAATGTGAATTTGTGCTCTGAATTTAGTAAAGTGTGGTCACTTGAGAAGTGAATTAGTGACTTGAAAATGTTTGAGTGTAGGTACTCAAAATGTGAACATTTGTTTTGAATTTAGTAAAGCACATGATCACTTGTGAAGTGAATTAGTTACTTGAAATGCTTAAGTGTAGGTACTTGAAATGTGAACTTTTGTTTTGAATTTAGTAAAGTACATGGTCACATGAGAAGTGAATTAGCAACTTGAAAATGTTTTAAGTGTAGATACTTGAAATGTAAACTTTTATTTTGAATTTGGTTTAGTTTGGTAACTTGTGAAGTGAATTAGTGACTTGAAAATGTTTAAGTCTAGGTACTTGAAATGTGCACTTTTGTTTTGAATTTAGTTTAGTTTGGTAACTTGTGAATTGAATTAGTGACTTGAAAATGTTATTTGAAATGTGAACTTTTGTTTTGAATTTAGTTTAGTTTGGTAACTTGTGAAGTGAATTAGCGACTTGAAGTGAAAACAGGAAAAGCAACCACATGTGGTCGATTTTTGTGGTCGTTTTTCTTGTTTTTTTCTAGTAGTGGTAGTTACTTGAAAATATGGTTAAGTATAGTGACTTGAAACGTATAGTAGTGACTTGAAAATTGTTAAAGTGTAGTTACTTGAAATGTGAATTAGTTACTTGAAACTAGTTAAATATAGTGACTTGAAAATGGTTAAGTATAATTATTTGAAATGTGAAATAGTTACTTGAAAATGGTTAAGTACAGTGACTTGAAATGTGAATTAATTATTTGAAAATGGTTAAGTGTAGTGATTTGAAATGTGTACTAGTGAATTGAAAATAGTTAAGTGTAGTGACTTGAAATGTGAATTAGTTACTTGAAAATGGTCAAGTGTTAGTGACTTGAAATATGTACTAGTGACTTGAAAATGGTTAAGTGTAGTTACTTGAAAATGGTTAAGTATAGTGACTTGAAATGTCAATTAGCTATTTGAAAATGGTTTGAGGGTAGTGACTTGAAATGTGTACTAGTGACTTGAAATGTGAATAAGTTATTTGAAAATTATTAAGTGTAGTGACTTGACAATGATTAAGTGTAGTTACTTGAAATTGCGAACTTGTCACTTGTAAATAGTTAAGTGTAGTAACTTGTAATTGTGAACTTGTGACTTGAAATTGGTTTGAGTATAATCACTTGAAATGTGTACTAATAACTTGAAAATAATAAAGTATAGTTACAAAATAAATTTGTTTGGTTATATGAAAAGATCTCTGCTTTGAGAATTTCTTATTGAGTAAATCTTCTTGTATGATCCATTGTAGTGTACCTGACAATGTATAATCCATTACAGTGTATCTTGTATAATTCATTTGACCAGATATGGAGTTTTAAGAAATAAGAAAAGAGTTTTCTTCACATTAAATGTTAAATACATGGCACCACTTGAACCCTTCCTCTTGTTCACTTATTCTTTTAATTTCATCCTCTGTTATCTTAATAGAACAAGTCATAACAATAGTCGCAATAATTAAAAAAACAACTTTGAATTTATGATGCAAATATGCTAATATATACATATTTATATTTGTTGATTGTTATGGTTTTATTTGATACTATAATATCATATAATTTATGCTAATAAAGTATTTTTAGAACTTTTTATGACCTGAATTAACATATTCTTATGTAGAATGAGTTTGAAAGAAATAAACAAGAAATATTAGCTGCTCAAAGTGCATCAATTGTGGACGGAGGATGAGAAAAGAATTAGACTAAGAATTAGACTTGTTGATGAAGCATGTATATAAGAAATCATCTGCAAATGATGAACACCCATTATCTCAAGAAGACAACCAAGCTTATGAGGATGGAAGTGATGGTGATTCTGACGACGTGAATGAAAGTGATAATCCTAATAACGTGAATGAAAGTGATTCGGACCCTGATGGTTGGTAGTTTTATTGAGGATTCAAGTTTAAAATATTTTGTTTTGGACCATTTAAGAATCATACATTATTGATGTGGATGTTTTGAATTATGTTTTTTTTGTTAGCTATAAGGGTTTACATTAGATTTGTATTGAATGATGATTTTGAGAATTATTGAATGTGTTGAATAGATTTTTGATTAATTGTGAAATGTTTCTAGTAATTTGCGTGTGAATTATTACTTGGAAATTTTCATGGGGATGTACATGCTAAACATTTATGAAAATTTTCTTGAAAAAATTTATTCTTGCGGATTTACTTGGGGTATTTCATACGAATTTTGTTGTGGAATAGTTTCATAAATGTCCGTAAGAAATTTTACCAAATAATTCATGTAAAATTTTGATGGTTAATCGCAAATAAATCCGCAAATAACGTACCTACAGATTTATTTTTTGCAGCAAAATTACCTAGAAATTTACTTGAGAATCTTCGTGGGGAATAATTTGAGATTTTTTCCTGAAAATCTGCAGGTAGAATCTTTTATGAAATTTTACCAAATAATTCATGCAAAATTTTGATGTTTTATCGCAAATAAATCCGCAAATAACATACCTGCAGATTTATTTCCGCAATTAAATTACTAGGAATCTTCGTGGGGGAATAATTTGTGATTTTTTCGTGGAAATCCGCAGGTAAAAATTTTTTATATGAAATTTTACCAAATAATTCATGTAAAATTTTGATGGTTAATCGCAAATAAATCCGCAAATAACATACCCGCGAATTTACTTTTGCAGCTAAATTACCTAGGAATTTTATAAATTCCCAGGTAATAATTACCTACAAAGGTATTTCTTTGGATTCTAATTGGTAAGAAAATTCGTTGGTAATCAAATTACTTGGGTATTTTACCACATTATCCCTATGAAAATCTCTAGGTAATAAGCACTTTTCTTATAGTGGAAAAAGTTATAAAATTACAGTGGCGAAAAATGCAAGAAACAAGAATTAAACCAGAAAAAAGAAATAATTTCACATCTCACAACCGTTTGATTCATCTTCTAACATCGCAAATTGCAAAAAATTAAATCAGAATAAAATTACAAAATTAAAATATACACGAATGTAGGCAAACAAACATATTTCATTAATAATTCATTACAATGATGGTGCAGAACCATATTTACAGCAACAACAAAGCAAAATGAAGAAGCTTTCATTTAACATTATTAACCATGAAAGCTTCTCCTTGCAACGAACTTAAAACAAAAAAATAAACTGAAATAAAAAATTTAAATCTAAGGGGATGGTGGGGGTAATCATCTCCTCTGGCTCCATGTTGAGCCGCTCCACAATTGTCCGTAAAAAATGGGCAATCCGCTGGAGTTCGCGGTGGAGGTTCTCCCTATCTTGTCCCAGCCCATAAAACAGCCGGTTGAGGTTGTTGCGGAGGAGGAGCAGTTAGTAGTTATGGCAGATCCTGCTTCTTGGTCTCAAATGAATGCCTGACATCTTGTCGATTAAATATGATTTTGAGTTGATGAAGATGAATTTTGGGTGCAGTACATGGGTGTTTATATAGACCAAAATAGAAACCTTTGGTTTTCCCGCCCATTGGTTGGTAGACGTGTGTATGGTGGAAATCGAAGAGAGGTAGCGTATACCCAATTGACGCAATGTGTGATTGGACGTGCAATAGTTTTTTTGATGTGTAATAAATGCTCAACTGTTCATCTGTCCCTTTAATATTGAAGGTTTTTAATAGACCTTATATGGGATCGATAATAAACCATGTGTTAAATAAAGAATAAAAGAAATAGACCGGACACACAATATATGCAATACTTTAAAAGGTCGATAATAGACGCAGAATGGAGTCGATAAATCTGGCATTAATCAGACAACTGAAGGGTTGTCAAAATATATATACTGTCATGACTTACAAAAACACAAATTCATACAAGACTAACTATGATTTGTTGTTGTTACAAGTGGTTCTCTTGTGCCCGGGTCTCTTGCACAGTGAACACTTGCTCCTCCTCTTTGACTTAAAAGTCTCTCCCACGCCCGTAACACGTTTTCTTTTCTTCCTTTCGAGCTTAGTGACCACGAGAGGTGGAATAATGTTCACGTCTAACAATTCTTGTGTTACGCGCTATTTGGACTCCAAAGGGACAACATTAATTGATTCCGAATATGCAAGGAGGTACTCTTCTACTTTATACAGGGGCGAAGAGTAATCTTAGACTCTCAAATCATAATTTTCACCGTGCTTTGATCGCAAAGCGTCCATCGCGTGATCGTATGGTATTTTGACCAGGTCAAACTTCCTACAAGAACACGACCTTTCCAATAGGTCGACTTTAGCTGTACAACCACTACCCGCTTATGTTCTCCACATAGAAGGAGTCGCCCTCACTTATTTTGTCTCTTAAGATCTTTTCGACGGCGGGAACAAATTTATTATCCTTATATTTGAGGATGTAGGCACGTCTCTTCCTGAATATTTCACCAAACCTTTTGGCAATCGAATTGAATATGGATGCCATGGGGTACTCCCTTTCGTCAATCAACATAGCGTTCACTGACTTGGCAATATTTGTGGTCATCATATCAAATCTATTGCCGGAGAAATATGCCCTGCTCCATTTCTCAAAACCTCATGCTCGAGGAAAAAGGCTGCCTCGGGACAGTAATTCTTGAATTCCATAAAATGGTCGCTAAACTCCTCGGGAGAATATGTCTTTGCCGCGTTGTAGAATAAATAGAGATGTTCCCCGCTGTGGTGATTTACCCGGAGATTTTTACCTAGGTGCCTCATGCAATACCCGTGATGAGCATGATTGTACTCCTTCGCGATGCCATAGCGATGCTCTTGTGCCTATCTGAGATAAAGCATAAATTTGATCCATCGACCACAATAGACTTCAGCTTCTCAAAGAATAACGTCCAAGATATATCATTCTCCTTGTCAACAACGCAAAAGGAAATGGGATAAATATGGTTCTCCATATCCTATGCAATTTGTGCTTAGCAGCATACCCTCATACTTGCCGTATAAATGAGTGTCGTCAACCGCAATAACCTTCCTCATGTGGGCGATCCCCTAATGTAAGGGCCCAATGATAAAAAGTAGTACATAAACCTACAATCGATCTTGTTCACCATGATGGAATAGGTAGTGCCAATATTAAGAGCGTCGATCATGTAAGAAAAAGTGGCCAGACAGGACTACCCGTGCTCTGCTGTCCCTCGAACCATTTCTTTGGCAATCACACCCCCCAACCAACATTTCCAATAGCTTGGTCTACTTTTCAAGTTCTTGAAAACGATCCTCCAAATTTCGCTAGTGTCCGGACCCTTTTCTTCGCGATACATGTTCATACATAGTGATGCAATGACTTTAGATGAGATTTTCCTATTGGAGCGGGTGGCATATTCGACGCCACAATTGGGATCTCTGACGTATTTATAGATGATAAATCTGTCCGTGTATTCATACTTCTTCGCCCGCAACATCCACTCGCAGCTAGGACAAACACATTTTACCTTGAGGAATTTGCTGCAGCTCTTCAACGTAGCATAATCAAAAGAATTTCTCACAGCTGCTACATCCATCAATATTTCAGCTCCTTTTTACTGCTAAATATTTGATTTACCTAAAATTAGTTCCATCGGAGAAGGTTTGGTTGGTTTGTGCTCCCAATTTTCACTCTTCTCCCCCTTCTTCAGAGAAAATTGAATCTTCCAATTCCATTTAATCATCTTCCGCATTCATTGGATGAGCATCCAAACTCTCATCTTCAAATGAATCATGTTCGTCGATTATCGGCAGTGGTGGCGGGATTGTCAGAGGCCCCGGAATAACATTTATTCTCAATAACAGCCTAGAGCCATCGGCAGCGACATCCAACATGTATAATGACATATGATGATCATTATTTATGAACGTGAGATATATTTTACCCCGCCCATTCATTACATAGATAATAACAATGTTTTTTGGCTAGAATTCTAATTCTCCGTTCTCAATTATTCTTCGAACCATGTCATCATACGATCTATTGCGACGCAGCGGGATGGGAACTGTCTCCTTTGTAGATGATTTCCACCTCCAACAGTTGGGACCCTCCTCCCATGAGCCTATATAATTATCACCCACGATAACTACCTCAGCTACTGCCACAATAGACCACACAAATTGATAATAGATCAAGGTTTACGTTTATAGATGATCGATGACTGGTTGGTCACTGGTGTGAATACGTCCATACAAAGATGCGAATCGACTGATTTTCGATATCATTGCCCTCCTAGCTCTGGGATGGAAAAATGTATGTGTAGGACTTCTAAACTACTGAAATATATCTAATGACGAGGTATTGAGCGGATTTGGAAAGAGTTTTGAGCTAGTAGAAATGGTGAATTTTTTTTTTTGCAGTTTTTTTCAAAAAGGATGGAACAACAATGGAGACAATGATGAAGAATGGAGATTTTCAGTTGTGATGAATAAATTTTCGTCGGAAAAATGGCAGGAATTGGAAATTATTGGTGAAAAAGGGAGCTCATATTAGTGGCTTCTTGGACAATTTTCTAAATTAAAATAGGAAATATAAAAAAATGATGAAAATATAAAAAAAGGTGGAAAATATTAAATATTAAATGGATAAGGTGGGGGACTAAAGTATAAAGTTTAAAACTTGTGTGGTAGGTTTGTATGTAAGAATGTATGATGTCATAAATGTGTCTAAACACCTAATTTTTCAAGACTTGTGTCTAAATACCAAAATAAATTTTGAAAGTGTCTAAATGTCAAACTATCCCGAGATATATTATCATGAATTTCTTTACCTGCTATTACCTTTTTCTTTCTTAGGAATTGCATTATTTTCCATTCCTCAGATCTTTCATTAGTCTCCTTTTTTCAGTTGCATCATTACTGGAGCTTTGCAAAGAGTGAGCTTTGGTTTTGCTTCGCTGTATTTCATAATTGTATGTCAGTCGACCACAATTTTTTCATAAGAAACCTTTAACTTCATAAATAACTAGTGATTTTTTTGCGCTTCGCGCGATAATAAAAAGTCACATTAGATACATAAAATATCTTTTTTAATAATGCTAGAGTACTACAATTATTATAAAATTAATTCAAAAATATTGAAATGTTTTTTTGTTCTTCAACTTCAAGTGGATAATTAGATTAACACTTAGTTTCATATTTTCCTCTAATTTTGATTATTGTATTATTAATATAATTGAAGATAGCCTTTCATTTTTCTCAAAAAAATATGTAAATGATGAAATGTCTTTTGAAAATAATTTTGTCTCATGCATCGTAGTGTATAAAGTTTATATATCTAAGTATTCATTTTTTCTGCTTTGTTATAGAGTCGAATTTGCATATTTTTATAAATTTATCCTTGTTCAATATTTAAAAGAAGCCAAGAAAATCAAGAATAAAAATAAAAAAACGTATTTCTTTTTCTAGTTTTCTACATCTTTACCATTTATTTTCCCAAAATGCACTTTATTCTGCCTCTCCGACTTCTCTTTGTCCTTCCGTAACCAACAAATCATTCCTTAGCTATAAAATAATGTCTACTTTTCCTCTAAATCATCAATCTATACTAAACAAACCAACTAAAAAATATATCATTAGCTTTAAAATTTTCTACTTTAAAAATGTAATATCATGAAAGATATATGACTTGGGGTGAGAGAATTCATAATAGGAACCTAGATCAAAATTCCAAACTTCAATTTATATAAGTAAGAAAGGCTACAAAAAGGAAAAAGAAAAAAGAAAAAGACATAGGTTTTGATTATCGATTTGGATTATATGTCCAAGAAGATCCATTTTCAGCCATTCCACATGCTATCTAGCAGAGATGATACAAGATCAAGCACACAACAAGAAAAACAAGAGATCAACAACTCTAGTTAATTGAAAAGGCCCCACACGGTTTCACTACATCAAGATGCAACAACAATATTACAAGATAAAAGATAGAAACTTGACACAAGATATTCTATAATCTAAGAACCCTAGCAACATGAAAGGACCCTAAGACTAAAGAATATCAACACCAAGTTCTTACTTAGATCAAGAGGAACTCATGAACCTCAAGACCTAGAGTTTCTAGCCAAGGAATAATACAAGTGTTACTACACTTTATTGTTCAAGTTTCGGGTTCCACTCTCAAGAACAAGAGAGAGAAATGTTTCAATATTACAAGACTTGTGTTCTCAAACTATTATGAATCAAATAAGTCTAGAAATAACCCTAATATTACCTATTTATATTACACCTTAAAAGGAAAGAAAAATGATCATTCTATCCTTGGCCTAGGTTTTTTTTCCTTAAATTAATTGGGATTTTATTAATCAACACCAAATTTAAATAAGTTTATATTTATTGGACCAACCCAATCTGAAATAATAAAGACAATGTATCAGTTACTTTGGGCTAGCTCATACCCGACCTTTCTAAAATATATATATATATAATTTAGGGTTTCCTAAAATTGACTCTTTCCATTTCTGCCTTTTGCTCTCTTCTTCAGTTGGAAATTGATGGCTGCTCCACATCCTCCTTGGCCTAGGGGTGTCTTTGGAATGTAATTTTATTACACTTCAAAGCCCTTCTTCATACTTTAAAACATTTAATCCTTGTGTTGGATCGATCACACACTCACACACGGCCAATTGCATGAACATGACTTGGAGTTTTTTAAATTCCGAGCTTGGCTACGTGTGAATGGCCTTGAAATCGTTGGACAGCTTGTTGCACCCGTATCATCCTCTCCATCTTAAGAGGAATTTGACCTCAAATTCAGCATTTGGTTATCCTTAACCGCATCCACTAGAGAGAGATCAGACATGTTGAAAATGTTGTGCACTTGATATTATAGAGGAAGGTCCATCTTATAGGTGTTGTTATTGATTATTTCAAGTACTTGGAATGGACCATCACCCCTTGGAATCAATTTGGTATTCCTTTGAGAAGGAAATCGATCCTTCCTAAGGTGCACCCACACCCAATATCTCGGTTTAAGAATGAGATTCTTTCTCCCTTTGTTGGCCCTCCTTGCAATCTCTTGGTTTTTCTTTTCAAGCCATATCCTCACCTTTTTATGTAACCTTCTCATATCTTTGGCCCACTTGCTTCCATCTAAGCTTGTCATAAGATCACTTAGCAAAGTCATTAAATCCAAAGGGGTAAGGGGTTGAGGCCGTATACACACTCAAAATGAGTCATTCCCGTGCTTGAGTGTATGACACGGTTATAAGAAAACTCAATCAATGGTAGGTGCTCCTACCAAGATGTCATTTTTATCTTAACCATGGATCGTAGCATAGAACCCAAGGTCCTAGTTACTACTTCTGTTTGGCCGTCGGTTTGTGGGTGGCAAGAAGTCGAGAACAACAACTTGGTACCAAGCCTACCCCACATTGACTTCCAAAAGTGACTTAGGAATTTGGAGTCCCGATCACTTACAATGGTCCTTGGAACACCATGTAACTTAACCACATTCTCAATAAATAAAGAAGCCACATTCAGTGCATCATCATATTTAGAGAATGGGATAAAGTGTGTCATCTTATAAAATTGATGACTATCCCAATCTCGTCTAGTCCTTGGAAAACCTAATGTGAAGTTCATTAATATATCAAGCCAAGAATAGGAAGGGGTGGGCAGTGGGGTGTACAACCCGTGAGGTAGGTGTCGAGATTAGGCTCCTTTGTAATCTACACAATAGACGCAAATCCTAGACACATCTTTGTGAATTCTTGGCCAATAGAATTGCTCCTCCAATATCCCGGGGGTATTTGTGACCCCAGAGTGACCCATGAGACCGCCATTGTGTGCTTCCCTCATAAACAACTCTCTCTACAAACTAGAGGTCATACACAATCATCTACCTTTAAATAAGTAACCATCAAACTTGGCATAGGGATTTTAACCCTATCCAAAGCCCACTTATCCCTACCCAAGTCTTTACCTTCCCTAAAAACAGGAGCAAAGTGGGGATCCTCGGGATACAACTCCGTTAAGCTCTCAAAACCCATTAACTTCAAAGACAAAGTAGACATAAGAACATGTTTTATAGACAAAGCATCGGCTACCACATTATCCTTGCCCTTTTTATATTAAATTATGTAAGGGAAGATTTCAAGAAACTCAACCCTTTGGCATGCCGTTTGTTAAGTTTGTCTTGTTCCTGAAGATATTTTAAGGATTCATGGTCCGTTCGGACCATAAATTCCTTGGGCCATAGGTAGTGTTGCCAATTACTCAATGCTCTAATTAAGCAATACAACTCTAAATCATACATGGCGTAGTTTAGAGTAGCACCTTTGATTTTTCACTAAAATAAGCAATAGGCTTCAATTCTTGCATCAAAACCGTGCCTATGCCTACCTTAATTTTTTTTATAGTGGTTATCTTGTATTCATCCTCTTCGAACCCTCTTGAGCTCACCACAAATCCAAGATATACAACTTCATTAACACCAAAAGAACACTTTTATAGATTAGCATATAACTTCTACTTTTGGAGGACATCAAACACACATTGTAAATGCTTTACACACTCATCTAATGACTTGCTATAAACCAAGACGACATCAAAGTAAACAATGACAAACTTTCTGATAAATGGCTTCATCACATGATTCATTAGCCGCATGAAAGTGCTTGGAGCATTGGTGAGGTCAAATAGAATAATCATCCATTCATATAGGCCAAACTTGGTCTTGAAGGCGGTTTTCCACTCGTCATCGGATAGTACCCGCTCCTTAAATCAATCTTGGAAAATAGACACGAACTTTTTAATTCATCAAGTATATAATCTAACCTAGGAATAGAGTGATGATATTTTACAGTAATCTTGTTGATGGCTTGGCAATCCACACACATACACCAAGTTCTGTCCTTCTTAGGCACTAGTAGCACCGGAACCACGCATGGACCCCTATTTTTCTTGATGTATCCCTTGTTGAGAAGCTCCTCAACTTGGCATTGTAATTCATTGGTGTCCGTAGGATTGATCCTATAAGTCAACTTGTTGGGAAATTAGGATCTCAACACAAAGTCAATTTGGTGCTCAATTCCCCTAAGTGGGGGAAAACCTTGTGAAAGATCCTTTGGAAATACATCCTCATGATCCTGCAAGACACGAGAATTAGAAGGAGAAATAGAAACATTAGAAGGGTTAATGTTAAAACAATGGGTCAAAGGAAGCATAGGTATGATCTCATCATGATCCATAAATAACTCTTTCTTTCTAGCCAACATCACCATGCTTCCCTTATATTTGGAGGTTAAGGCCCCCTCAGATTCCCCCACTACCCCACTCTCGTGTTCTTTTTTTTTTTCATTCTCGACCTTCTTGCCTTTTTCTTGAATTCCTTCATCTTTTGGTGCAAGTCATCAACTTGTGAAGGAAAAAGATGATGAAGAGTGACCTTTTGGCCATCCTTCTCAAGTGTATATCGATTGGACCTTCCATCATATTTGATAGACCTATCGTATTGCCAAGTCCTACCTAACAACAAATGACAGACTTGCATTGGTAAGACGTCATAAAATATCTCATCGTGGTATTTTCCCACCTTGAATCGTAACACATATTGCCTTGTGACCTTCAATTCACCACATTCATTCAACCATTGCAACTTGTAAGGACTAGTATGAAGGGTAGTCGAAAATTTCAAGAAGTTCACTATAGCAACACTAACAACATTTGCACAACTATTACTATCTATTACCAACATACACATACTACCCTTTACAAGGCACTTAGTATGGAATATATTCTCCCTTTGGCTAGGATTATCTATTGCCTTACTAATCATGGAATGACTCACCATAAAATTTGTAACAATACACTCTCCTTCTTGCAGATAAACATCTTCCCCATTATTATCATCATGTGGCTCACCCTCGGTTTTCTCTCTATCTTGAGGCTTGACTTTATTTTACTCTTTTTTAAGACCCACCTCCTCACCAAGGTAATATAATCTTCCTTTCATTAGGAATACATTACGTCGGTTAGGGAATTCGTTGGCCCTATGCCCCTAACCTTGGCACTTGAAGCATTGAAATCCCTTAGGATTAGGATACTTGTCAACTTCTTGTCATGAATGGTACCTTTGGATTGGCTTGACCTCAGATTTTCTTGCATTGGCAGGTTGGTCTTTGTTCTTGGTCCAACCCAAGAATGTTTGAGCAATCTCTTTGTTCCTCGGCCAACCCGAGGATATTTGGCCTTTGGCCTTGTAACTTGACCTTTCCTTGAGTTCTCTTTCAGCTTCTATGGCAGCTTGGAAGATGCCATCAATGGTATCAAACTTATGGAGAGTCAAATAAGTAGAAATCTCCTTATTCAACCCACACTTGAACCCGATAATGTCGTGGACAACTTGTTCTCCCCGATGATCAAGTTTCAACATGAGTTTTTGGAACTCATCATAATAGGCCATGACACTTTTGTTCCCTTGACGTAAGTTGTACAATCTAGCAAGTAACTCGTGCCGATAGCTCTTGGAAAGGTATCGTTGCCTCATAAGATATCTCAACCAAAACCAAGGTGGTGGTTGTTCTTCAATAAACTCATTTCCAAATCGCTTGATGTACTCCACCATGTGTTAGCATAGCCTTCAAAGTGGGCCATGACATAACAACTCTTCTTTTTCTCTAAGATATCATTAACTTAAAAAACTTTGTCACAAGTCGATTCCCAAGATAAGTAAGCCTTGGGATCACTTTCACCCTTGAAGATTGGAAGGATTCAACTTGGTACTGTTGATAGTGTTGATACCAACATCCCTCTCTTGATAACGGTTCAACCTTTCCCCATGCCCTCGGTATCTTCTAGGATCCACACGGCCCCTTTACTTCTCTTCCCCTTTCATATAAGCATCATCAAAGGCTTCATACCCATCATACTCCACTCCACCATATTCTTCAAAGTGGATGGGACAAATTTGGTTGTTTGGGACTTGGTTTGGAGGAATTGGATTTTTTAGATGTTGTGGTCTTTGGTTTAGTGGAGCTTGGAAGAGAGGATTCGAATTTGGTGGAGGTAATTAATTACTAAGTCCTTCTTGTGGGACTTGAGGAGATTGTGAGTGAAATAACCTATTGAAGTCTCAGCCTTGGGGGTAAGGAGTAGTTTGGCTTGTGGCATTTAGTGCTGGTCTAGGTGGATTGAGTATTGGATGTGAGGTTTTAGGGGAAATGATAGCGAAAGTGTTTTGGTCATGTCCACTTGAAGAAACACGGTAGTGTTGAGGAGTAGTAGGGTGGGAGTTCCTTTGACTCTCCGCATTTTCCAACCGCCCACTCAGGGTTGTCACTTCTCCTTTCAATGATGTTACATCCCCCTTCATCGAAGACACATCCATTTTTTACTTCCAAAAACTTACTTGCATTCTTTCCAAAGTTGGGTTGAGGCCCTTAATTTAATCCATGAGGATATTGGTATCATTGTTTCCCATGATTTGGGAGGTCATTTCCTCTATTGCAATGTATTACCTACAAAATCAACAAACAAGTTAGTGTAAACCTCTCTTCACTCACACTCTTTTGGATCACCTCACACTTTTAGTTCCACAAGTGTTGTAAATCAGATAGTAACCCGTGAATCCCTGAGGTATGAGTATGCTCTTGTCCAGAGTAGATTCTTGTTTGAAGACTCAAATAATTCTCATCGAACTAGAATCAAGAAGTAACAACGTATTCAAAAGATAAAAGCACCCAAGTAAACGTTGACAAAAACAAAAGGATTCAAAGGACTAATTGACAAAATAGGATTTTACTAGCTTGTTAATTAGTTCTGGGATCAACAAATGAATCTAAGAATCAATATTTAGAAACTAGAAATTCCAAACTTGAGCTTAATATTGACGTGTATAGTAGCAAGGGTGATGTGGCAGCATGTAATTTATCTCGGCCCCACACAATTTTAGTCACAAATTTAATTTTTTACCCTTCACACAATTTGGAATGAAAGGCAATTGGTTTTGTAGGAAAAGTATAAGTCTTGAGTCCTTTGTAAGTCCAATCCTAAAAAATATGAGGCTTGGCTTGTACTAATCCCACAAAACAAGGCCCTTGAAATAAGGAAAAGTGGTTGAAAAGTAGATGTCAAGTCTAGGAAGTGATGGGTTCAAGTCTTCTCACAAACAAACTTTACAACCTTTATCTTCACCTTTTTGAATCAATTTTGCACTTTTTGTTGGTCAAATTATAAGACTAGGTGAAAAGAAAGATGAACACAACAACAATCTTCAAGAACACCATAGCAACATACCAACAATGTCCATCCCAATGCCAAACAACAACACACAACATGACCAACTTCAATGCTCAACACACGGCCACTTTAAGTTCACAACAACAATGTCAATATTATAAGCTCAACTTTAGATCTAGACACCTTTTGTGCTAGTGAGAAAGAAACCAACACAAGAAACATACTAGACAAATAAAAAACCTACTGAATCTAGTTACAAATTCTTGGACAAGCCAACATAACAAGGCAACAAATTTCGGCCAAGGTTCAACAACAACATAATGTTTCTAACTTTGGTAAGATCTTACCAAGATTGATTTTGTTAGAACAAAATCAAGCCTTGAGCTCTGATACCAAATGATACAAGATCAAGCACACAACAAGAACACACTACTAAAAATAAGGGCTACGATAACGAATCTATAGCGACGGCTGTATAACA
Source organism: Capsicum annuum (assembly GCF_002878395.1). NCBI lineage: Eukaryota > Viridiplantae > Streptophyta > Magnoliopsida > Solanales > Solanaceae > Capsicum > Capsicum annuum. Next base: position 45,139,476 of record NC_061113.1, on the reverse strand, counting down.
GTCGCTATAGATTATCTACGGCGATGGTTATAACATCGCAATATGTAGCCATGTCTAATGGGACAATTAATTAAGATAAGCATCGGGTTTTATTTTTAACCATCCTAATAAATTGACCTATAGTAACGGTTATTAGAACCATCGCTATAGGCACCTATAACTACGATTAATATTGTACCAAAAATAAAAAGCCAGGTATTTTTCCCTTCACTACTCATTATACCCCCTTAAATTTATATAATAATTTAAAAAATAAAAAAAGAATGATAAAAGTCAAAGCTTAGGGTTAGAATCTATCGGTCTTCATTCTCCCTTGTTCGCGGCTAAAATCGACTGCAGAATTCAACAAGATTAAGAGTTGTCTTGCAATTGTTCTGGGATTAATAGTTATAAGTAACCCATTTCATCTTCCTTTTTTTTCTTTGTCTGAGCTTCAAGGGTTCAGATAAAATTGAAAGTTTATGATTGTTTGTGGTTAAAATTGTAAGCAGAATAAGAGAGTTCTCTTGATTGTTCTGGGATATAGAGTTGAAAGTAATGAAAATGGAATTTAGGGTTCACTGAGTTAATTTTTCACCCAAACAGAGTTATAAGTAACGAAAATGGTGGAAACCTCTTTTTCGCCATTTTATGCTTTGAGTTAAGGTTTATTTTTTCAAACTATTGTGTTGATTTTGATTTTATAGTATTTTTGGTGCTTTACAGTGTAAGGTGTTCCTCGATCGACTTCTACTTTTTAGATAAAGGCTGCTTTTTCAGTAAAAGGTGTTCTCAGGTAGGTGTTCTTACTAGGAAAGTGGTTATTTTTGTGGGTTTTTTTTTCAAATATCGACACTATTTTATGTAAGAATGAATAGATATATTATCTATTTTTTTGATAATATATACACTAAAATTCCTGAAAATGAGAAATTGCCTTGTCCTTTGTTGTTCGGAAAAATTTTGATTGGATTTTGTGGTCTTTAACGTTTAGATGTTTTAATTTCCAAATAATTTATGTATTAAGATATTTCTTTGTTTAATGGAAGTTATGCTTATTAGTATAATTTTAGAACCTTAATTGAGGGGAAGAAATCATTAATAGTGGTTGCTAATAGATTAAAAGACGCGGCTACTGGAGAAATGACAAGCTTTTCATTACTTTTTTCTAATTTTGAAACACTGATTTGATTCTGTTACTCTACAATCCTTGTATGCAATGTCTGAATTCTACCCAAGTCCCTCAACGTCGACTAAAAAATAGTCTCTTTAGCCTCTATATTTTGACCAGCTGTTCTATGCCGTAGGTGAAACTTGACTGCTTCTCTTGACTGCTCTCCAAATATCATAACATTTTCTTCATTGTTTTCTTTGGCTAAAATGGAATGGGTAGTTGTTGATGTACCATGACTGCAACCTACTGAGTTATCAGAAGAAGAAACAACATTGAAACTAGGATATTGAGGGAATTCAATACCAGAAGCAGTAGAATTCAAATTGATCCTAAATTTTTTATCGAGTACCCTAGAGGCTACAAAACCAAATGAGAATAACCTCAACAACACCAAAATAAAAACACTCAACTTTGTCGACATTTTTAGTACTAATCTGGACTCTTTTATTTCAGCTTCTGAAAAAGAATAAAAAAGACTATATAAAAAGGATTTAGCTTTTGATTTTAAAACTTTAAATCAAGAATGCCAAAAAACAAAATTATCGTTGTTTTATTCTTTATTAAATATATGTTATACAAATTATTTCACATACCTAATGATACTGTTTATACGTTGATACTGACTATACTCATGTCTTTTCTTCAATATTTAAATTGTGTAACATAGGCTATTTAATGGATATTGGAGATAGAAGTTGGATGTATCACTCAAGATCCGCCGATGAGTACGAAAATAGAGTCAAGGATTTTCTCAATAAGGCATTTGGACGAGCATCACTAGGGAATGAAATATTATGCCCTTGCTGATTGTTCTTTAATCGTTATTGGCATTGTTGAGATATGGTGGAGAATCACTTGTTTGTTCATGGATTTGCTCTTAATTAGACTCAATGAGTTTTCCATGGAAAAGGAGTTTCATCAACAAATATTCCACATCCAAGGCATGAAGGGCATAAAGGAGTAAGCCACGGACTATCTGATGACCAACGTGATGATTTTGATAAACTACTTCATGATACTTTTAGAAGTGTAGAAGATGAGCAGAGGCATGAAGGGCATGAAAAAGTAAGACAAGGACTATCTGAAGATGTTAAGCGATTTTATAAATTAGTGGAGGAAGGAAAACAGGATATATATCCGGGGTGTAAGAGTTTTTCTAAGATGAGTTTCACCATCTGGTTGTACTTATTTAAATGCATTCACGAGCTGAGTAATGTAGTTTTTTCAGACTTGCTAGACTTGATAAAAGAGGTTTTTCCATTCACTCCGATTCCTGAGTCTTTCCATAAAGCAAATAAGGTGATAAAAGATTTGGGTCTCAATTATGAAAAAAATCATACATGCCCTAATGATTGCATACTGATCTAGAATGACATTGAAAATCTCGATAATTGTGTTGTGTGTGGGTCTTCTAGATGGAAGAATATTCATGATGAATTGACTAATCAGACAACTAAAGTTATGGCAAAGATCTTAAGGTACTTTCTTTTAAAGCCTAGGCTTCAGAGGATATTCGTGTGGTTTAAAACATCTGTAGCTATGATATGGCATGCTACTGAACGTCTCACACTTGGAAATATAAGAAATCCTGCCGATGGGAAAGCTTCGCAATATTTTGATTTTATGCATCTTGACTTCTCCAAAGATATTCGTAATGTTACATTGGGTATTTCAAGTGATGGTTTCAATCCATTTAGAACAATAAGCATTTCTCATAGCACATGGACAGTTATGTTAATGAACTATAACTTGTCTTCGTGGATATGTATGAAGCTGGAGTACATTATATTATCAATGATTATTCCAGGTCCCTCATCTCCTGGAAATGATATTGATGTATTCTTGTAGCTGCTAATTGCAGAGTTGAATAAACTAAGGTGAGAGTGGAAATATTTGATCAATGTTGAAACTAACCAAACATTTAATATGTGTGCAACTTTATAGTGGACAGTTAGTGATTTTCCAATACTAGCAATGATTTCTGGATAGAGATCGAGAGAAGATGGATATATCCCACTTGTAATCGTAATACGTGCTCCCAATATCTCAAACACCGTCATAAGATGTGTTACTTAAGTCATCAAACAATTTTGCCCTCTGATCATCCATATTGAAGAGATAAAAAATCATTTAATGGTAAAGAGGAGCATAAAGCTATACCTACTCCCTTATTAGGTGAAGAAGTCCTTGAAGAAGTACGTGAATTCAATAATGTTTTTGGAAAGGGCCAAAAAACAAGAAAGTGAAACGATGATGGTCCTTGGAAAAAAAGATCCATATTTTTTGACTCGCCGTATTAGCCGCAAAATAAATTACTGTACACCCTTGACCCGATGGACATAGAGAAGAATTTTTGTGATAGTTTGCTTGATACTTTGTTGGATATAGTTGTAAAGTCCAAAGATCATGTAAATTCTCTCTATGACTTGCATGAGATGGGAATACACAAAGAGCTTCAACCAATAGAAGATGATAATAGTGGAAAAGTTCATCAGGCTAAAGCTTGTTTCTCCATGAGACCGGATGAGAAAAGGTTGTTTTGCACTGTTTTAAAAGATGCCAAATTACCAAAAGTGTTTGCCTCTAATATATCAAGTCGAGTGCAAATAGATGAGATGAAAGTATTGGGATACAAAAGTTATGATGCTTATTTCACAATGCATTACTTTCTCCAGGTTGCAGTTAGAAAAGTATTATCGAAGAATGTGTCTTTGGTCTTGATTAGGTTGGGGAATTATTTTAGTGCCATATATAGTAAGGTTGTAAGAAGAAGTGATCTTGATAACATAAAGGCTGAAATCATTGATATAGAATATGAGCTTGAAAAGATTTTTCCTCCAACCTTTTTTGATATAATGACACATTTGCCTATCTATTTAGTAGATGAAATTAAGATTGGGGGCCTGACTCAGTTGCGTCACATGTATCCTATTGAAAGAAATCTGTGTAACTTCAATGGATTTGTTCTCAATCAAAATATCCCTAAGCATCAATAGCAAAAATTTTTGGCTGAAGAAGGTTTGAACTTTTGATTAAGATACCTAGATGATGGGGTGAAAAAAAAATTCAATATCCAACAGAGGATGATGAGGACATTCAAATAGAGCGACCTAGTTTTCCACCTATATTTTCTAAGATAGGTCATCCAATCGAAAGTAAGAAGAAAAGGAAAGGCAAGACTTTTGATCTGGATAGTCATTAGAGGTTTGAAGAACATTGATATACTTTGTTTAATACCAGAGATGAACAAGTAGATATATTTATCAAGTAATATAAAATAATTATTTGTATTTTAACTTCCTTTATATGATATCATTATCTGTTTAAATTTTATTGATCTACATCATTACTAATTTAATTTATAATACATGCTGGCAGGGATCATAAGGATTTAGTTGATAATCGTACTAGAGAAAATGCATGGTTAAAAACATAGATTCATAGTTGAGAATTTGGTGATTGGTTTAAGAAAAAAGTTAAAGATGTTGAAGTGCAAAATCATTTAAGATGGCTAGCTATAGGGCCTAATTTTATGGATAAAAGATATACTGGATATTTCGTTAATGGATATTGATTCCATACAATAACACGGGACATCACAGGAAAGACTCAAAATAGTGGAGTGACTTTGTAAGCAACATTAGATAGTTTTGCTAGTGCTAGAGACCCAAATCCCATTGATGGAGTGGTTATATATTATGGAGTTATTGAAGATATCATTGAGATAGATTATTGGAGTTGCTTTAGTATTGTACTATTTAGATGTAATTGGTTTCATAATGAAGTAGATGAATATGGGTTGACTAGTATAAATTTCAATAGAAAATGCAACACAGATGACCCTTTTGTACTAGCATCACAAGTGCATCAAGTGTATTATGTGAAAAATCCAATTGAGAAAGGGATTTACTATGCAAGAAATAAAGTCCCTGTTAATTTGTATGATTTGGAGGAAGAAAGTTGTCCCAATATTAAGGAAACATTTTGGAGGGAGCCTAATGATGACATTAGTTCATTAGAAAGAATAGTCGATATTGATGTCAGATGGTCGAGAGATGATCTTCCTGTTGATGTCATTGATATTCCTTCCCTTGCCCAACATTTAGAAGATGTAGAAGCATCAGAAGAGGAGTATGATATTATGATACCGATTGGGATTGTATGGAAGCTGATGACTGACAAAATTAAGCTGATGACAAGCTGATGACATTCGATCTTTGTGCATGCAGGCAACATTGGTAACCTAATAGCTATCAAAACTTGAAAGACATAAGGAATGCAAAATCTAAAGGGATTTTATTTATCGTAACACTTGAACTGTAATAACTTCAATCAATTAATCTGTAAAAAGAAGAAAATAAAAAATAAAAGGAAGAGTGAAAGGTAAAAAAAGAAGAATAAGAAGGTTATGAGTTTAGTAAATCTTCAATAAAAACTTAGTGTCACCGCATCCCTCAATATAATTCACCTTCTCTCAGGTCACCTCCTGAAAAAATAAGTAAATAAAGCGCTCAACAGAAATAGGATTTGGAATGAAGTAGTAAAGTCTTCATTTTTTGGATTCAGAATGAGTCATTTGTTGATTTTTATTGTCTTTGGAGATTTGGGTATTTTCATCTCTGTAACTGCCAATGAGGAATTACATTATTCTGTTGTGCAATAGTTATTCTTATGTACTCTTCTTTTGATTAGAGATTGTAGACTAATCTTGGTTATTTTGAGAATTTTTGTGCAGCTTGGTTTGGCTGAAAGTACAAACCGTGACATGATTTTGTTTTCCATTGGTGTTTCTATTTTCTTTGTAGATGCATATTTAATTCCTTATATGTTGTACTACTGAGAACATACCAGTGTTATCCGCCTTTCATGATAGTCCGTCCCTCTTCATATTTAAATTGTTTAACTCTGCCATGGTGTTGGGGAAGGAGGTTATAATTTCCAGCTCCCAATCATTCAAGTTTCTTCATAGCTGTAAGTTCTAAGCTTGTCTAATCTACATTTTAGCCATAGGAAATTGACTATTATATTATTTGGTGTGTTTCTTCGAGTAGCTTTCTTATGGTAGTATTTGATGTGCTAACTTCTATTGTATATTGTTCTTTTCCTATTCATACTATTACTATACCATCTTAAGAAACATTAAAGAAAATAAAAGAAAGAGGAAGAAAGAAAATGTGTTTCTGTTTACCTAAAATGCTCATTTCTGCAATGAAGCTTTGGTAGGAAAAATGTGTATTTCAGCATATACATAATGTGGTCGCTGTGCTCTCTTGATTTGTGCTTGGGAGTGGTAGAATGTATAAATTAGTCTGAAATGTTAACTGGAAGTAGTTCCTATTTTGTTTCTAGTAGGCAATGGTCATTGGTAGAATGTTAATTTATGTGGGCCAGTTTGCTTTTTTGACAAAGGAAACATAGAAGGAACTAATTTTACTACTTGATCCTTTGATCATTAATATCGATATGCCCAAATTATGACATTTTGTTGTTTGGAGATTTGCACTGGCACTAAACCTGGCCAAAAAGTTGTCCTAAAAAAGAAAGGTAACAACTTGAAATTACCATTGTATCAATTTACAGTCTGTTATGTGATAAAAAAAATAACTACATAGTTTGCAAGGCCTGCTAGCTTCTCAAATCATTTTTCTTTAGTGTGTACACCGAGTTAGTTACCTTGTTTAACTCTCGAAACATTATAAATTTTTTATTCAAGTTTATAATACTTTTGTGTGCTTGTGCAGGGATAAAAGGATGGAATTCCTACTCATTTGGAGATCAGTTTGTCTACTTCAATGTCAGCATTCCCACGTAAGTGCCCTTTGTGTAAACTATGGAAATGGTTTTCAATTACTTCACTTTTTACTATCCTAGAATCTTTTCTAAGCCTAATATTGAGAAAATTAGGACGTTTTATAGTTTGGTGGCCTCTAAATTAATTCTTAGTACTTCTACTGGAGAAGGGTACACCTGTGCAATACCCCATACTTCTACCTACCTTAAATTCATCCCAAAGATGTTAAAAACATGCCTTAAAGATGAATATACCTTTATACATGTGGCATTTTCAAGATTTTCACTTTTTATCATCTGGGAAATTGAATAAGCTTTTCATCGATACCAAATTCGCCTAAATCCGACACCCGGACGAAGAGTTAGAGCCTTTTTAGTGAGACAGTGTATCACCTGAGCTATCAACGCATCGCAAAGCAGGCTAAAATAGAAATCATCAAAATCTAGTGAGCCTTCGTGATTATAGCACATCGCGCCAGGGTTCAAATTCAAAATTGTCCTTTTCCCAGTGTCTCGGTGTGATGTCTCTGCGTCGCGCCAAACTTTCAGGTCCCATCCTGTATTGCAACATAATTTCACTGAATCACGTCGTCAGCCCAGTTCCCAGTGGCCAAATTCCAGTGAAACGACACGATAGCGCCGCGTTGCGCCAACCTGCCAAATCAGGAAATTTTGACAAAAATCAAAATTATGCGTCTAGGGTTAAATGGGTCTTTTATCATGATTTTAGTTCAGCCTTAAACACAAAATTTAACCCTACATGACCTAAGGATATCATTATTCACTCTATTTTTCCCCAATTTCTGCATACACTCTCAAAGCCAAGAAACCCTAATTTTAAGAATTCAAGGACAAAGATCAAGAATCTCTCTAAGGATCTTTACAGAGTTACATTCTAAGGTCTGTCATGTGTTGATTCACGGGTCTCTTTCACCTATGAATCTCAAGAATCTCTTTTGAAAATCTAAGATTTGTATATTTATGAATGTTCATGATTTGATTGAATAGAAGATTGATGTTCATGTTGTTGGTTGGTTTCATTCCGTGTTATAGACTATTTATTTCCAAGAATTGATTCTAATATGTGATGATTTACACCATATTCATGATAAACCCTTAAATTTACAAGTTGGTTTATGTATCCATGATTATTAGATATGTTGATAATTATATAACCAAAGCATGCTCCCCATATGTTTGATTAAATGCCTATGTGAAGGAAAAGTGCCATACTAGTATGATAATATGAAATCCCCATTCATGTACAAGTTATGTATGTCAAGTGTTTGATGAAATGCCTTAGCCAATGGATTATGTGTTGTTGATATCGGTCCTGTATTCAAGAAAGTCATGCTTTGGCAGTTTCCTTCTATTGAGTCCTGAGGGTACTTGTACCCAAAAAATATAGCTGTGTACCTAGAGTTAGTGACATGTTTCATGATATCCTCAGTCAACCCATGATCTATAGAATTCAGTCAGTCATGTAACTCAGGAAAGCTCAGTAATTCAGTAATCTCAATAGCATTCCATCAGTTAATGAAACTCCATGAATTTAGTATAGTCCAGTTCAGTTAATCATGTTCAGTGTCTATTTAGATGGGAGTAAGATTAGTACCGAGTGAACTCAAGGATGGGAACACACACTGTCAGATGAGGGTGTGATTCTTAGAATTCAACCTTGCATCCCAGAACTATGTAGCCAGCATAGGTTGAGACATCAACACTGTTAGATGAGGGTTGATGAGGTGGATAAACACTATTAGATAAGGGTCCCACCATTCTCTTTTGGGGACACTGTCAGATGAGGGTCACTTACAACTTTTCCTTACAGGTGGTACGGTATTGACACCATTCCAATTGGGGTTACAGATTAGACCCCAACTCAGCTATAATGCATTATTTGGGGCATACCAATTAGATAACTACTTCCCTCAGTCTTAGTCTTAGTTTCAGTAATAGAACTCAAATAGTTCTACAATATTCAGGACTGTTAGATATATTTAACTCAGAACAGTACGAAACTTAGCTAGTTTCATTAGAACTTAGACTGTCAGATACAGTCGCTTAGTATCAGTTATTTTCAGTTATATAGTTATCAGTATCTCATGCTATCAGTAGTCAGGTTCAGTAATCATGTTATCACGAACTCAGTTACAGTTATTATGTATTCATACATGCATTCTCATGTGTATGTTATATAGTCAGTTAGTTCAGTTCATGCATATGTACCCTTTGCATTCAGCCTACCTCACATGCATACCAGTATATTTAATCGTACTGATGCATTTGTGCTATGGTGTTTTATACTATAGGTTCAGAAGCATTAGCTCCAGAGCATCAGTAGCCTCCAAATTTAGTAGTGAGTCCTCATCATTTGAGGATGATATTATTAGTTATTTCATTATCTTAGTTAGCTTTCAGTAGATGGAGTTAGTTGAGGATATGTCTCATCAACTTCTTATTCAGACAGTTAGAGGCTTTTAACACTACCATGTTCAGATAGTTTATTTCAGTTGTTTTGGATATTTCACACCCCATCTAGATGTTATGTTTTATCAGCTATGTTACAGTTTTGTACTTTATGGCCTTTCAGCCTTTATTTCCATATTATATAGTATATTTTGCACTGTTTAGGTACAGATATTAGTCATGGGTTAGCTTATGGTCCTTCAGGGTCATGAGCACCGTGTAGCATTTTGGGTACCAGATTCAGGGCGTTACAAACTTGGTATCAGTACTTAAGGTTCAATAGAGTCCTAGGAAGTCTGAAAGTTGCATCTAGTAGAGTCTTATACATGGGTGTGTTGCACGCCACATTTATGTGCAGTAGGGTATAAGATGTTTTATGAACATTTTCCCTTTTTTCAGTATTCACATCGTGCTAGTGAGCCTAATCTCCAGTAAATATTTCAGTATGTTCTAATTTGTTTCCCCCTTTCTTCTATAAAACATGCTTCTTAAAAGAAGAAATGGGAATCACTCAGCCCCTCAAGCCGAAGATCATTTGGGTGAACATATTTCTCATACAAAGTTTTGAGCTGTATTCTCTACTCTTGCTAACTCAGTTGCTACTTAAAATGAACGACCAACTATCGTTCTAGCTAACTCAATGTCCAATTCAGCTGTAGCCAAGATTCGGGACTTCACCTGAATGAATCCTCCATTCTTTTTTGGGTCTAAGTCAGATGAGGACCCTCAGGAATTCATTGATCTGGTTTAGAAGGTTATAAATATCATGGGGGTTACTCCTATTAAGAGTGCTGAGCTAGCTATATATCAGCTGCAGGATGTTGCTCACACTTGGTACAAACAGTGGAAGTCAGAGAGGTCAGTTGATGCAGACCTATTGGGTGGGAGGAGTTTGTCACTGCATTCTTAGATAGATTCTTTCCCCAAGAGTTGAGAGAGGAAAAGGTGTTAGAATTCATCAACCTCAGGTAGGGCAACATGACGGTGAAAGAGTATTCTCTTAAGTTTACTTAATTAGCCAAATATGCCCCTTATGTGGTTGCAGACAACAGGGCCAAGATGAGTAAGTTTGTTTCTGGGGTGAATGATAGTGTGGTCAATGAGTGTATGTCTGAGATGTTGAATATTGACATGAACATATCCAGGCTTATGCCTCATGCTCAACAGGTAGAAGAGCAGAAGATTAAGATGAGGGAGAAGCGGAATAAGAGAGCAAGGACAGGTAGTTTCAACTTTCCTCAGCCCAAATCAGAAGGACAGAATTGTTCTTAATTTCGTCCTAAGTCATTAGTTCCAGCTCCTTCTTTAACCAGTGCTCTAGCTCCTAAGTTTAGGAATGGTAATAGAGATAGAGAGTAAGGCTCTAAGTCTCAGGGTAGTGTCAGCAATGCTCGAACTAATCCCTTTTGTCAGACTTGTGGTAAGAACCACAAGGTTGCTTGCAGAGCTGGTAGCGATGTCTCTTTTGAATATGGCAACCCAGGACACAGATTCAGAGATTGTCCCCAGTCAGGCTATTAGGGTCAGTACAATCATTCCTCATCCCAGTCTGATCGCCCAAATCAGCAGGGTGCCACTTCCAGTGCTACTAGTGGGCAAAGCCCAAACAGACTTTATGCTCTCCAGTCCCGGCAAAATCAGGAAAATTCTCCTGATGTAGTTACTGGTACGTTACAGATCTTTCACTTGCATGTTTATGCTTTGCTAGATCTAGGAGCTTCTTTGTCTTTTGTTACTCCTTACATAGCAGGCGATTTTGGAGTTAGTCCTGAAATTCTAGCAGAGCCCTTTTAAATCTCTACCCTAGAGGGTAAAACCATCATAGCTCGGTGGGTATACAAGAACTGCCCGGTTATGATATTTCAGAAAGTCAACTCAGCAGACTTATTTGAATTAGAGATAACTGATTTTGATGTCATTCCCAGCATGGATTGGCTTCATTCCTACTATGCCACAGTCGACTGTAGAAACAGGATAGTCCAGTTCTAATTTCCAAATGAACCCGTCCTAGAGTGGAAGGGTAGTACTTCTGCGTTTAGAGGTCAGCTTATTTCCTACCTTTGGGCATGAAAATAATATCTAAGGGGTGTGTCTATCATCTTGTTCATGTTAAGGACTCTAGCTCCAAAACTCCCAGTCTTGAATCAGTCCTAGTAGTGAATGAATATTCAGATGTCTTTCCCAAAGATCTTCCAGGAATTCCTCCTGAAATAGAAATAGACTTCGGCATTGATCTTCTTCTAGATACTCAGCCTATATCTACTCCGCCATACAAAATGGTACCCGCAAAACTCAAAGAACTGAAAGAGCAGTTGAAGGATCTCTTAGATAAGGGGTTCATCAGGCCTAGTGTATCCCCGTGGAGTGCACCAGTTTTATTCGTGCGCAAGAAAGACGGTTCTCTCAGGATGTGTATTGATTTTCGTCAGCTCAATAAAATCATGATCAAGAACAAGAATCTGCTTCCTAGAATCAATGAATTATTTGACCAACTTTAGGGTGCCAACTATTTCTCTAAGATAGACCTCAGATCAGGCTACCATCAGCTCATAGTTAGAGAATGTAACATTCCAAAGATAGCCTTTCATACTCGGTATGGTCACTTTGAGTTTCTGGTCATGTTCTTTGGTCTTACTAATGCCCCAGCCGCTTTTATGGACTTGATGAATCGGGTGTTCAAGCAGTACTTGGACATGTTTGTCATAGTCTTCATAGATGATATTCTGGTCTATTTCTATAGTGAGTGTGATTATGCAGACCATCTCAGAATTATACTTCAGACTCTCACATCCCATCAGTTGTTCACCAAATTTAGTAAGTACAAATTTTGGTTAAGGTCAGTAGCATTCCTTGGTCGTATAGTTTTTGGTGATGGCATTAGGGTTAATCCTCAAAAGACCAAAGTCATAAGAAACTAGCCTCGCCCTATCTCTCCATCAGATATCAGGAGTTTCTTGGGTTTGGATGGCTATTACAGATGGTTTGTTGAGGGATTTTCTTCTATTGCATCCCCCATGTCTAGATTTACTCAGAAGAAAGTCAATTTTTAATGGTCAGACCTTTGCGAGAAGAGTTTTTAGGAGTTGAAGACTCAACTCACTTCAGCTCCAGTTTTGGCTCTTCCAGATGGTTTAGATGGTTTTGTAGTGTATTGTAATGCATCCAGAGTAGGTTTAAGGTCATAAACTACGCCTCCAGACAGCCTAAACCCCATGAGAAAAATTATCCTACTTATGATCTTGAGTTAGCAGCCATAGTATTTGCCTTAAAGATGTGGAGGCATTATCTTTACGAATTTTATGTAGATGTATTCACAGATCATAACAACCTTTAGTATGTCTTTTCTCAGAAAGATCTCAATCTTTTTCAGAGAAGGTGGTTAGAGCTCTTGAAAAATTATGACATGAGTGTCCTTTATCATCCAAGCAAGGCTAATATAGTGGTCGACGCTCTCAGTAGACTGTCTATGGGTAGTGTTGCTCATTTTGAGGACAGTAAGAAGAAGTTAGCTCAGGAAGTCCATCAGCTTTCCAGACTAGGTGTTCGCTTAGTCGATACAGAAAAGGGTGATATATGGGTTCAGATTGGTTTAGAATTATCTCTAGTTTCTGAGGTGAAGAAAAAGCAAGATAGAGATCCCAGTCTAGTCAAGTTGAAAGAGTCAGTTAAGGATTAGAAAATAGAGGTTTTCTCCCAAGGGGGAGATGGTGTTTTGCGTTGTTAGGGTCGTCTGTGTGTTCTAGGAGTAGAACACTTAAGGCAGGGCATTTTTGTAGAAGCACATGGTGTGAGCTACTCTATTCATCCACGGGCCACAAATATTTACCACTAATTGTGGGAGATCTATTAGTGGAGTGGGATGAGGAGAGATATTACAGAGTTTATGTCTAAGTGCTCTACATGTCAGCAGGTTAAAATAAAGCATCAAAAGCCTAGTGGGTCCATACAGGAGTTTAGTATTCCTACTTGGAAGTGGGAAGAAGTGAATATGGACTTCGTTATGGGTTTGCCTCATACTCATCATCAGCATAATTCAGTTTGGTTCATTATAGATAGGATAACCAAATCAGATCATTTTCTTCCAGTCCATACCTCTTATTCAGCTGAGGATTATGCCAAATTCTACATCAGAGAGTTAGTCAGATTGCATGGTGTTCTATTATCTATTATCTCAAACAGAGGTACCCATTTCACCTATCACTTCTAGAAATCATTCCAAAAGGGTGTTAGTACCCAAGTTTATCTCTGTACAACCTTCCATCATCAGACAGCTGGTCAAGCAGAAAGGACCATTTAGACTTTAGAAGATATGCTGCGAGCGTTCGTAATTGATTTCAAGGGTAGTTGGGATGACCACTTGCCTTTGATTGAGTTTGCATACAACAACTATCATTCCAGTATTAAGATAGCTCCATTCAAAGCTCTCTATGGTAGGAGGTAAAGATCTCCAGTCAGTTGGTTCGAAGTTAGTGAGGCTTCAGTTATAGGGCCTGGCTTAGTATTCGGTGCCTTAGATATGTTGGTCACTTGGGAAGCAGAAGCATACATTTGTACCAAGTATCCTCACCTTTTCCCCGCTAATTCAGATCAAGCTGAAGGTAATGGTTCTCCTTAAGCTTTTCAGTTTTCATGTCCAGATTTCAGTTACAAACTTGGTATCAATTTCATGTTCAGAATTCTATTATAAAATTGGTACTAAGTACCATTTTATATTCAATCATATGTTAATGCATCATATTAACCATGTGTTCATGCATCAGACATGTATTCTCCTAGTGGGAAACTCAGTTATCAAAAATCTCAGGCATGTGTTCATGAGTCAGTTAAGTCATGAAATCATGCATCAGATATGCACGCTGAGTATAAATCTCAAAAATGTCAGTCATGTTTCAGTTGTTCATGTTTAGTATGTACTTCAGATTATCATTTCTCCCATATTAATCAATCCCATTCTAGAACGAATGTTCCCAAGGGAAAGATATTGTAATACCCCGTACTTCTACCTAGCTTAAATTCATCCCAAAGATGTCAAAAATATGCCTTAAAGATGGATAGACCTTTATACATGTTGTATTTTCAAGATTTTCACTTTTTATCATGTGAAATATTGAATAAGCATTCCATCAATACCAAATTCTCCCAAATCCGACACCCGGGCGAAGAGTTAGAGCCTTTTTAGTTAGACAGTGAATCACCTAAGCCATCAATGCATCGTGGAGCAGGCCAAAATGGCAATAATCAAAATCCAGTGAGCCTCCCGATTATGGCACGTCGCTCCAGGGCTCAAATTCAGAATTGTCCTTTCTCCAATGTCTCAGCGTGATGTCTCCGTGTTGCGACAAACTTTCACGTCTTATCCAGTATTGCAACGCGATTTCAACACGTCGTGCCATCAAACCAGTTCCTAGTGACATAACGCGATAGCACCACATCGCGCCAGCCTGCCAAATCGGGAAATTTTGACAAAAATTAAAATTATGCATCCATGGTTAAATGGGTCTTTTTCCATGATTTTAGTTCAGCCTTAAACATAAAATTTAACCCTACATGACCTAAGGATATCATTATTCACTCTATTTTTTCCTAATTTCTTCAAACAGTCTCAAAGCTAAGAAACCCTAATCTTAAAAATTCAAGGGCAAGGATCAAGAATCTCTCCAAGAATATTTATGGAGTTACATTCTAAGGTATGTCATATGTTGATTCATGGGTCTCTTTCACCCATGAAGCTCAAGAATCTCTTTTCAAAATCCAAGATTTTTATATTTATGAATGTTCAATATTCAATTGAATTGAAAATTGATGTTCATGTTGTTGGTTGGTTTCGTTCCATGTTATAGAGTATTTATTTACAAGTATTGATTCTAATATGTGATGATTTACACAATATTCATGATAAACCCTTCAATTTACAAGTTGGTTTATGTATCCATGATTATTAGATGTGCTGATAATTGTATAACCAAAGCATGCTCCCTATATGTTTGGTTTATGTATGTCAAGTGTTTGATGAAATGCCTTAGCCAATGGATTATGTATTATTGATATTGGTCCTGTATTCAAGAAAGTCATGCTTCGTCAGTTCCTTCTATCGAGTCCTGGGGGTACTTGTACCCGAAAAATATAGTTGTGTGCCTAGAGTCAGTGACATATTTCATGATATCCTCAGTCAATCCATGATCCATAGAATTCAGTCAGTCATGTGACTCAGGAAAGCTCAGTAATTCAGTAATCTCAACAGTATTCTGTCAGTTAACGGAACTCCATGAATTTAGTATAGTCTAGTTCAGTTAATTATGTTCAGTGTCTATTCAGATGGGAGTAGGAATTAGCACCGAGTGAACCCAAGGATGGGAACACACATTGTCAGATGAGGGTGTGATTCTTAGAAGTCATTCTCACATTCCAGAACTATGTAGCCAACATAGGTTGAGACATCAACACTGTCAGATGAGGGTTGATGAGGTGGATAAACACTGTTAGATGAGGGTCCCACCATTCTCTTTTGGGGACACTGTCAGATAAGGGTCACTCACAGCTTGTTCTTACTGGTGACGCGGTATTGACATCCTTCCAACCGGGGTTATAGATTGGACCCCAACTCAGCTATAATGCATTATTTGGGGCATGTCAGTTAGATGACTACTTCCCACAGTCTTAGTCTCAGTTTTATTTATAGAACTCAGATAGTTCTACAGTATTCAGGACTGTCAATTACAGTTAACTCAGAATAGTATAAAACTCAGATAGTTTTATTAGAACCTAGATTGTTAGATACAGTCGCTCAGTATCAGTTATTTCAGTTATATAGTTATCAGTATCTCATGCTATCAGTACTCAGGTTCAGTAATCATGTTATCATGAACTCAGTTACAGTTATTATGTATTCATATATGCATTCTAATGTTCATGTTATATAGTAAGTTAGTTCAGTTTATGCATATATCCCCTTTGCATTCAGCCTACCTCACATGCATACCGGTACATTCAATCGTACTGAAGCATTTGTGCTATGATTGTTAATACCATAGGTTCAGAAGCACGAGCTCTAGAGCATCAGTTGCCACTAGATTTAGTAGTGACTCCTCATCATTTGAGGATGATATTATGAGTTATTTCATTATCTCATTTAGCTTTCAGTAGATGTAGTTAGTTGGTGACTTGTCCCATCAACTCCTTATTCAAAAGTTAGAGGATTTTCAGACTACCATGTTCAGACAGTTTATTTCAGTTGTTTTGGGTATTTTATACTCCATCCAAATATTTTATTTTATCAGTTATGTTACAGTTTTGAACTTTATGGTCTTTCAGCCTTTATTTCTGCATTATACAGTATATTTTGCAGTGTCCAGCTATATATATCAGTCATGGGTTAGCTTGTGGTCCTTCAGTTTCGTGAGCACCGTGTAGCATTCTGGGTTCCAGATTCGGGGTGTTAAAACCTGTGAAGCTTCCTGTATATTCTTTGATCTAATAATTAAATTTGCAACTTAGGTGCAGAAACTTGACACCAAGATAGTGTCAATTGATTGAGGACTTTTCCAAGGAAGAGCAAGGGGAATACGATAAAGGAGCTGCAGTAGGAGCCTTGAGATGAGGGCACTATACATGAGGTAGGTTAGTGGATA
This sequence comes from Capsicum annuum, assembly GCF_002878395.1. Lineage (NCBI taxonomy): Eukaryota > Viridiplantae > Streptophyta > Magnoliopsida > Solanales > Solanaceae > Capsicum > Capsicum annuum. The sequence goes on along the minus strand of NC_061113.1, from coordinate 45,122,436 downwards.
TAGACGGGAGTTAAAGTATGTACTTTCATGTATTCTTTCTCACTGGGAAACTTGGCCAGAGCAATTTTGGGGTTTGGTCATCACCACTACTTGCTTATTTTGATTTTGTTTCATTTGATGGTCTTTTTGTATTTTCTATGGAAATATGGATGATTATAGTTACATATTTTAGTTATCCTTTCGGTTTATTCAGTTTTGGCTATCTTATATGTTCATCAATTTTTCTTGTTCCATCTTAAATTTGTACAGGTTTGTATACAAATAAATCAACAAGAGCCTTCAAAAAATAACAAAAGAGCAAGGAACAGGACATTTAGTAAACTTGGATCATTATCATCCATGGAAAATAGAAAACAACGTATGCTAATAACAAAGGAAACTGTTCAAGCTATACCATCGGAGAAAGATAATCTTCTAAAGTTAACTGAAAAAGAGCAGCCACAAGTAGCACTACCAGCACCACCATCTAGACAAATTGAATAATCTGTAGTGAAGCACTATGTTATAGAGGAGCAACATGCAAAGGATGAGCAACATGTAAAGGATCAGGTGCAAATGATAGATTCAGCCACTCCTACAACAATTGAACATTCTAAAGTGCAAGGTAATATATAGCTTAGAAACTTAATGAATTAATTCATGACCTCTAATTTCTTTTATTTTCTTATAGGTGAAAGGCCTTCAACTATAAAAACAAGAGGCAAAACACAAATGCACAAGGTATATGCCCGACAAGAGAAAAAATTGATCACATTAAACCAGAACAACCAACCTATTGGTCCTACAGATGAAGTTGTAAGTGAGTTGGGTAGCTTCCTAGGCACATTGGAAAGGAAAGTGACCCTTTGCCTATTGGATATATTTTATTGGAGGAATACGGATACTAAACAAGAGTTATGGGAGTATACCCAGGTTTATGGTTCTGAATATTTGATATATTTTTAGTTGAGTGGTTCATTATATATTTGATATATTTTCAGTTGAGTGGTTTTGTGTCTATAAATATGGTGGCTGTATTTTTTAGCTTTATCTTTTTTTTTTTTGGTGTTATTGTTGACATTTGAATATAAAGATACATATCATTATTTCTAACTGAATAGAACCAACTTATAGGCAAAATATGATATTCCTGATATCATAAAAAATTGGGTTTTGGAAAGAATTTGAGAATCTTCGAGAAAGCATAGCTCTAATTTGAAGAGAGATCATTGAGATCCATATGAAGATGATGAAGTTCGACTGAAGAAAAATCCCGACAGTGTTCCAAAATGTCAATTTAAAGAGCCCATCCTTTATTGGAAGTCCGAAAAATTCCAGGTAAAATGTATTTCACCATCTGCGATGATATTATTGTTAGTGCTACAGATGGATCCCTTTATTACTATAGTTAACGTTACTGATTCATTTTTTCAGAAAATGTTCAAAACCAATACTGAGAATCGGAAGAAGCTTTTGAATCCACACACTACTGGGAAGAAGAGTTTTGCTTTAGTTTGTAACAAATCGCTGTGTTGTCTTGTTTATTATTTGGATATAACTATTCATTTAAATAGTTTTTGATATTCACTAAATATAATATGAATAGGAAAATGAGAAGGGGGAACTTTGTCTCTAAAGGAGATGTTTGTGGCTACATAAGCAAGAAAACCTGATCGTACATACAAGTTGTCTAATGAGGACACCACCAATAAAATTGTATGAAACTTATCTTTTCAAGTTTATATTGACATAAATGATCAGTTCTTTATTTTTAATTACTTGAATGTGCTTTTGAATATGATTATTAGGTTCAAATGGAGGGAATTGAAACACAATAGGGTGCAAATGAACAGCCCTGTTGATGCATTTTCAGTCATCATGGGTGCTGAACATCTTATATGTGTACGACTTCTTGGAGAGGGAGTTACAAAGACTTCTTTGAAAATATTAAATGGCAGATCTGGACAAACTTTAAAATACTACAAATGATGTTGTGTAACAAATGCAAGAAAGGATGCAAAAAATGAAGGATCAAATCAAGGAGAAAAAGAGAATTATTCAACAAGAAGTTGTTGCAGATGTAATTTCTCAACTTCAAAATGTAGGAATAGTTGATCCTAGGATACTGGAGGCATTGTCCATTCCTTCACCAACGGAATCGACTTCTATACTAGCAGCTACAGGGAGAAACAGTCAAAACAGTCAAGGTAAGTGTTTGAAATTCTGAATTGTACTTCAGTTCATTTGGTGGATGATATTGTTATTGTTTTTAGACTATATTAAATGGTTATTTGTGGTTGGTAACTGGTTATTTAGTGGCTGATATTGTTGGTGGCTGATATTGTTGGACTATATTAGATGGTTATTTATGGTTGGAAACTGGTTATTTGGTGGCTGATATATTATTGTTGTTGTTCAAATTTCTCAGTTCATTTGTTAAGTGATTTATGGATCCAGATTTTGGGTACTAAAAAGTATCCACGATACTTGATGGATGCGCTACCATAGATAGTAAGTGTTATTTGTTGTCTGTATTCATGTCTAAGCAACAAGCCATGGAGCTTTGCCAAAGAGGTCTGTTCAGACCTGAATGTGACAGAAACAACAAGTATGTCGTACTCAAGCCCTAAACCACCTAGAATATACAAAATCAGGTCGACAGTGATAGCTAGTTGGGCTGCTAGGTTCTGTGCAAATGTATTTTTCTTCTTCATATAGTCAACAATGGATATAATACCCTTCTTTGTGGTCTGTAACTGCAGACATAGTTGCATAATCCTGGCCCTAGACTGGGACGTAAACATGTTTATAGAGAAACTATTATTTATCTGTAACAGTATAGTCCTCCTTTTGTTTATCTTTTAAAGAAGGTTATGAGAAAATGAAGTTTATTGGACTGGTGGCAATGGTACTTGGTAAAGTTTTCCTTCTATTTTCCCACTTTTATACTTGTTTTGAACAACATAAAATTTCAGGACCCTTATACTTCTATAGTTGATTGATTAACCTTGCTCCTGCACATCTCTATAATGAATTCCCCTTTTTCTCCCTCGTTTAACATGGCTTTTTCCTCATTACTATCCTCATGATTGGTTGATTTTTCCTCTTTGCTTTGCAAGACTTCTACTTCTGTTACTCTTTGAAGTTGATGTTTTGTTTCCTTCATCACTGTGGAATGACTTAGTAATCCAATCCTTAGTGTCCTCATCTCTATAATGTTTTGTTCTCACACTAATATACCTATTTCGCTCCAATGCTTAATATGGTTGATTTTCTAACTCTAAAAATTATCAGTATTTTTTATAGTGTGTGTGTGTAATTTTTAATATAATTTTCTATATATGTGTGTTTATATAAACTGTCATACTTGGTAAATGGTAGTACTAAGACGATTACAGCAGAGCTTCTACTCTCATTTTTTCTTCCAAGGTCTGTTGATTTTACATGTTGAATTATGTAACAATGTAATATATTTGAGTATATAAGGATATTATTCTAGTCATAACTAATTTTCTTTTAGTTAGCTCATATTTTGAGCATGATGTAAGATCCCTTATGTCAATAATAAAATAAACCATGGGGACTGGCTTAATGGTATATTAATTATAAAATCTTGAAATTACTCATTAGTTACCCTAAGGTTTGTGCTGGATGCTCTACACGATATCACAATCTACTTATGTAATTGGAGAATAATGGTTCATTATTAGATAATAAGCCAACTTTTGTTGTTATTGTTGTGTAGTTTTTTGCTCAACTTTAATTTTTTTTTTGTTGTTGTAGGTGATCATGACTTAGAAGATGGTGGGAACGAAATTGATGAACTAGACCTGACCTAAGAGATCGATCGCATTGGCTTTATGTCACACTAGTTGTTGGAAAAACTTGTGTATGTTTTGATTGAGATCGATCACATTTGACCGAGTATACATAGTTCAAACATCTTTTATTTTTGAACATTCAAAACTTGTGTATGTTTTGATTTTTTTGAATGGTCAAAGAATATTTAGTTTCTTATTGGTTGACATTTTGGGAATTAATAGTTACTAGTACTCTTGATGATTAATATATATGTACATTTTGTGTTATGGTAGCTTTATAAAATCATTGCAATAGCATAATATAGTATTGTTGAATAGTTTAATAATAATTGTCTTAATAGCCTAAAATAACTGTCCCTATAGCCAAAATTAACTGTTGCTATAGCTCATCTTTAACCGTCGCAATAGCTTACAAAATAACCATCTTATAAATCTTTTAGGACGGTTTATAACTGTCACAATAGGTAGCCTTCCCAACATAAATTAAACTGTCACAATAGCTTAAAAATCGTCGCAATAAGTTTTATAGGGATGGTTGAAAACCATCCCAACATGTAATAAACTGGTGCAACAATCTTTATATGGACGGTTGAAAATCGTCCCAATATATAATAAACCGTTGCTATAGCCTCATAACCATCGATATATAAGGATAATTTAAAGCCATCTCGATAGCCTCCTAACCATCGCCTCAACATACTTATAACCTTCGCTATAGTTGATATATAAGGACGGTTTGGAACCGTCCCAATACCATCACAACCGTTGTAATATGATCAATGTAAATAACCGTCTCTAAAGGCCAAGTTATAGCGACGGTTTTACTAACCGTCGCAAAAAATCGTCGCCTGTGATCTAATGTAACGCCTCCAGTTGTATCGGTTCTCTAACTGTTACTAAAGGTCTATTAGGACGGTTATGGTAACTATGAAGATGGTATGAGAACCGTCACCACAGCCCAATTTTCCAGAAGTGACACCAAGAGATCAACAACAATAGTGAATCGAAAAGGCCCCACACGACTTTACTATATCAAGATGCAACAACAATATTACAAGATAAAAGATAGAAACTTGACACAAGATATTCTATAATCTAAGAACCCTAGCAACATGAAAGGACCCTAAGACTAAAGAATGTCAACACCAAGTTCTTACTTAGATCAAGAGGAACTCATGAACCTCAAGACCTAGAGTTTCTAGCCAAGGAACAATACGAGTGTTACTACACTTTGTTGTTCAAGTTTCGGGTTCAACTCTCAAGAACAAGAGAGAGAAATGTTTCAATATTACAAGACTTGTGTTCTCAAAATATTATGAATGAACTAAGTCTAGAAATAACCCTAATATTAACTATTTATATTACACCATAAAAGAAAAGGAAAATGACCATTCTATCCTTGGCTTAGGGGTGGCTTTGGAGAGTAAGTTTATTACACTTCAAATCCCCTCTTCACACTTTAAAACATTTAATCCTTGTGTTGGATCGATCACACACTCACACACGGCCAATTGTATGAACATGGCTTGGAGTTTTTGTAACTCCCGAGGTTGGCTACATGTGAATTTGAACTCGTTGGATAGCTTGTTACACCCGTATCAAGAGACCAGATTATCTAAAGAGGATTCTCTCTTTGTAATAGATGTTGAACCTATTGTGCCCCTTTGACTAAGAAGAGGGAAAACAGGATATACATTTGGACTATTTTGTTATTTTAAATTCATTGTTAGATATAGTATTTTATTATTTACTTAGTTTGGCTCACCTTTATTCCTTCTTCATATTCTCCTCTATTCTATATTTATCACTCTTTACTTCTTCGTCTTTTTTCTTCATCAATCTATAGATAATTAATTATCACATCAGAATCATCAAAGAAAAAAATAAACTTTTTTTTGAAAAAAAAAGTAGATATTATGTGAGAAAAAAAAAAAGAAAAAGGAGGAGGTGATTGAAGCTAAAGTGCAACACAAAAATTGCAAGTATGATACTACAAATGTAAAGTCTCAACTCTTGTTTGTTGCCTTCTTTGACTTATACAAAAAATTTTTAAAACATTTCACATTCCAAATGAACATCACATTCATCATTATATATTAAACTAGTGATAATGGCCGCGCTTCGTGCGGTTAGAAATAACATTAGTAAATTTATATTAATAATACATATTGTTGCAGATTATTATAAAGAAAATTATTTGTTTTATCTTACAACTGTGATAATTAATTATATATAGTTAATTAAATTAAAAATTCTTCCTTGTATTTATGTATTTTGTTGGATAATAGAATTTTTGTTTGTCTATAATTTTATTTTATATATTTAAATAAAATAAAGATGAGATAAGAGTTTAAAAAAATCATGATCAATGAATACAAATTAAAAGAAAAAATTTTAGTTATTGTTTTGTACTTCGTAATTAGTTATGTCAACTATTATTTCATAATTATGTTTTTGTGTTAGTTCTAGTTATCCATAGTTTAAAGAATTTGATATAATAAAAATTAGCATTGCTTCGAGTTTGAAAGTTCTATCTCAGCAAGAAAGATTGCAAGTTCTATTTCACTAAGAAAGGAGCTATAAATAACATATATTGTTATCCTTCAACCTTTCATTGTTGATTGTTGCTCAAGTAAAAAGGACCTCCCCCCCCCCCCCCCCTGCGCCCCCTGCTCATTTGAGAAATTTAGAAAAGTTAGATAACGTTAAAAAAAAATACTTTAAAAATTGTACAATATATTTAGAAGAAAACATAACAATGCCATTAGCAGCTATCTACTTCTCTTTCATCCTCTTCCATAGTTACAAAGTTGGGTCTATGTGTTTTATACACCACATTCATGGAACTAATGAAATAAACTACATAAAATTTTAAAAAAGGCAAAGCGTTCTATGTGACATGAAAGGATATCAAAACAAATGAAGTCTCCCCTTTTAATGAAAGGATATCTAACTTCATGTACATCAATCCTTTTATAAGATGATGAGAATACACTTAGAAATTAAAGATATAAAATAAAATAAAAAGAAAGAAAGTAAACAAAAGAGAAAAAAGAAATAACACACCATGAGATCCCAAAATTATATGAAGATATACTGAAATATAAATAGGCAGGACAAACGAATTGTGCACTTAAGTATGAGTGATTAATTATATTTAAAAAAAAAACTATTTAGGCATACTATATAAATGAGTATTGATACTATGTGGGTGAAACAATGATATAATTAGATTTTACTGCATATAGTAGATAATTCTTTTAGATTATATTTAATTAGTCTTTAGACACGTACATTGTACGTGTGTTTCACGTAGTAAATTTTTATAGATTCATAAAAACGATTAAAATTCTATAAAAATATGTGTGCAATGAGAAATACAATGCAACAACTATAAATAAATCTTTATAAGTATGATAAAAAACACCAAATAAGGGGTGCATTTGAATGTTTAAAATTAATTCATAATTTTAACCAACAAATGTAAATTATGAACTTTATTTAGTTATTAGCAAACCTTCAATAAAGTAAAAAAATGACTAATTTGAGCCTAAATGAAAATATAGATTTACTGTAATTAAAAATTTATAAGAACTTAAATTAAAGAAGTTTAATGAGAAAAAAATAAAAGAAAATAACACAAAAGGAACCAAAAAAAGATAAAGGGGTCAAGTAGTTAAGAAACTTAGCACACATTGAACTTGTATTAAAAAATTAAAAGAGTAAACAAACCTTTTCATGATAAACAACAATTGTTTCATTATAATTGATATTTATATTCATTATATTTTAAAACTTTATGGCTTTAAATGTAAAAGAAATAAATGTACCAGAAAATATAACCACTTTTGTAGAAGCCTAAAGGCACATATGACCATTTGAATAGATTAATATTTATAATTTTTCATCCAAATTTTTATTAGGAGTAAAATAAAAATCCAACTTTACACTTTGAAACTTACATCGTCAATTGACAATAAAAGCATAGAAAATACCATTCTAAACTCAACAATTGAGAAAGAGAAGTAACAAATATAATAGAAAAAAATGTAAATAAATGAAAAAAATAAAGAAATCCTACCTTTGAAGAGTGTCATCTTATCTTCCACTTTCTCTTTAATTGAGCAATGAATGTGGACAAAAATTTATTGATCATTAAAGAATTATTCTTTTTGACTTTTTTTTCACTATTTTTCTTCTTTTCATTATTCACTCTAATTCTCTTGATTTTTTATTTTTATTTTTAATTAAAAACTCAATTTTTACATTTAAACTTTCTAATCAAACATTTTTTCTTTTAAAGATTAAAAAAAAAAATTGCCATGCTGTGAAACTTTTGTCAGGTTATTTTAGCAATAGATTCTTTATACAAATGAATTATTTTGGCCAAAATAAAATTTTATATATATATATACTTTTTGTATTAATTGACATATTTTTAAGTTAGGTTGTGAGATGTTAGATTTTTTTTTTTAATTGCTGAGACTTGAAGAAAACGAAATACTAAATTGAGATGCTTAATTATGAAAGTCGAGTGGTATATAGTTCGAATTAAAGAGAATCGAATAAAAAGAAGATCCAAAAATTAAAGAAAAGAGACAAAAAATAATGAATCATTGGCCAAAAAAACTACGAGCCAATAAGTTCTACGTTATCAACAAAGCAATAAGTTGAAAATATTTTTCGTTGACCACATAGTGTTAAACTTTGTAATAAAGTCTTGTTCTTGAAGGGTGCATGACTTGCATTTGACGAAATAGCTAATTGAAACTACTAAATTAAGCAATAAAAATGTATGCATCTATATATCTATCTATCTATGAACACACACACATAGAGAGAGAGGGAGAGATCATTCAAACTTCTATACTTCGCCATACTAATTAAGTTGATAATCTCTCTTGGTGAATCTTCCAAGACATAATCTCTCTTAATGAATCTTCCAAGACCATTGAACTTTTTTCTTTGTCATGATAAACTTGTATCAAATTAAATTAATTCTCTCTTTGATGAATTTATACCAACATCAAACTTGGTTCTTAATCTTGATAAACTTGTGTATGTTTGACTATTATTATACAAGAAGAAATTCTAAAGAATATTTAATGATTTTCATCAAAATGATGATTACCATATTATCACATGAAAAAGATGTAAAAAAAAAAGAAGATAAAAAGTACTATTAAAGAAAAGAAGGAGAAAATGAAAACGAGTATCCAACAATTCCATAGATGAATGGTATTTATAGATTGATTAATTCATAAGAACTAAGCAAAATGAAGTTGAGAAGACATGTTATTTAAGCGGAGAATACAAATAGATGAAAGTTTTTTTTATAACTTATGAATATAATTACATATAGTAAATATGATAGAGTTTTTCTTTAATTAATAAACAAATTAATTAGTGAAAGAATGAAGAAAAAAATTCAAAAAAGGAAAAAAAAGATAAATGAGAATGGAGGCCTCTAAGACATGCCACATAGGATTGTCTTAGAGTCTCTTTATATATATAGATTCATTATAACAAATGGGGAAGAAAAGTAAGATTGATAAAAAGAATTAAGATAATGGTTTTTGGAGTTGTTAGTAACGCACAATTAACCATTAAGAAATCATAACGAAGGAAACAACCTAATGTTATGTCACATAATGATATTATTTAGGCACTTAAGTAATTTTATTTATAAGATGATGTTTCTCTAATAGTTTAATCTAATAATATTTAGAGTTAGGTTTTTGATGGAATTAAAATATCATTAATTTTCTATTTAAAAAGATAATACAACATACAAGTTCATAAATAAATGTAGAAGAAACTTAGCGATTCTTAAATTTTTTAAAATTAAAACAATAAAAAGTCTAATGAAAACCAAAACAAAATGAAATCGGACAAAAGCATTGTCTAATCAAAGCGTTCTTTTCTCTCAGGATGACCAAAATACCAACAAAATTTAAACAAAAGTTTTGTTATGGCCCACACAGGTGATATTATGTCAATTATAATGAGGAGAGAGCTTGTAAGTGGAGTGACTTCAAAAAATTGTCAATCTAGAAAAGATAACAAATCAAGAAAGCTACACAATTCTTCGAACCACAATCTATGAAGGAGTTCTAAGAATAACAGGCAAAATCATCAATAAATTTGACCCAAACATTATAAACAAAGCACAATTCCAATAGACATACATGAATAAATATAACTAAATAAGCTCAATGTCTTGCTCCAAATTAATAGTGAAAGGGCTACTGTATAGAATGCCACAAGACTTCACATAGTCAATTCAATACTCCGTCAAGACGAAACGTAAAAGAATCATCTAATGATTATATTATCGTTTAAAGCAATTTGAATGTGTATCATAAAAATATTATTAATCTACAATAAAATTAATCTTTATATCAAAAGTAAATTAAAATAAAAGAACAAAGAGAGATACTTGTTAGTCCACAAACCTCAACGATTAGATAAAGAAAACTTGTTGCCATCTAATTATAATCTTTACAATTCTCATTAATATGTCTTGCTCCAAATTCAAATAGAACTTGTGAAAGCTATTAAAATAATCAAATTTTCATTAAGTATTTCTCCATAATTAACAATACTCCCTCCATTTCGGAATAAGTGAATTGTTGGGGTATTTATTGGTGTTTCAAAATAAGTGAATCATTGATTATTTTTTTTTCAAATTTACCCTTGTGATTTGACAACCAATTAACTTTTGAAAAGGTATTACAACGTCAGCTTTTTCTTTTTTTTGGGATAAAAATAGAAAGTGGTGTTAAATTTATGTCTTTAATGTTTTTTTCTTAATCTATGTACCAAAATTCAACAATTCATTTATTATGAAACGGAGAGAGTATGATACAATTATTCAAAGAAAATAAGTCAGTGATCAAAAATCTTCAAAAAATGAATTAAAGTACTCAAATTAATAATATAACTTCAGAGAAAATATATTAACCTCATAAGAAGAAGATCACTGAAGAAATTTTCTGAATTTAAAACTTCCAATAATTTCTTCTTACTATTTTTTATAGCTTGGGCTCGCCAATATGACATAAGTGGGAGATAGGAGTGATAATTTAATAAGATAAGATGTAACATTCAATAGTTTGTTTCATATTCTGAAAATGTTAAAAGACCCACGTTTATTATTTTCAATGTGGGTTTAAGTGCTACATTTATTATATGAGGCTTTTATTATTTATTTAATTCATAGCTTAGTAGAAAAGAATAAACCAAAAAATGCAATAACATGAGAAAATATCAAAAAAAAAGAGAAAAAAGATAAATGTGAATGGAGGCTTTAGAGAGGTGCCACATATGGAGATTAATGCTTCTTAAAAGCATGGAGTTAATGCTTCTTAAAGCATTTTGGTGTAATGCAATGAATAAAGAAATATGTTTCAACCTAAATGAACCTACATATCCATTCCAAATGAAAAAACAAGTATCGGTAACATTTGATTTTAATTATACTTTGAGTTAATGGTTCTTTAATGCCATTAAGTTTCATTAATAAACTCCATTTTCAAATACTATACAAAAGTTGTCTTTGGAGAAGATAAACACACCACAAAAGAAAGAAAATATTTTTCTCCTTTCCTCTTCTTGAATTATTTTGGGCAATTGGTTTAGGAAACCTCCAAAATTTCAGTGATGAGTGCACGTAGTTGGAAGTAGCTGTGGAGCCTTTGGGAGAGATCGGCTAGAAGAATTTATTCCGGAGTCGGACCAAAATCGCTTTCAAGGCAGTGGCTTGCCACGACACAATAGTTGTGACTATTTTAATACTATTGTTAATTCCATGTCCATATCAATATTGTAGTAATTGTTTCCAACAATTTAAAAGCAATTTCCTTACATACAATATTAATAAATGGCTATTTCTTTGAATATTTTTTTTTGTCAAAACTTGAGTCATTGACCGAATATAACTTAAAATGTTGGTCACAAAATTTCTGACTTTCTTAGAATAGTTAGATATTGATTATATTTTATTTAATAATGGTTCCAACATTATTACTAGTTCTAACACTATTATGATTGCTGATGAATTTGTTAAAAAGAAGGTTAAAAAGAATAGCAAAAATGCCAGAGGACATTTATTGAGTCATATGATTAATACTTTATTTGATTTAGTTGTTACTTACAACTCTACTAAAGAAATATAGGATAGTTAACAAAACTCAAAACAGGGAGGACAAAATGATTTCCATGTTCATCTTGTTGAGGGAGATAAAGTGATCGTTGTTGTAATCGTCGAGACGAATCTGATGGCTAACAACACTGTCTGGGTGTTGGACACGGGGGCTTCAAGGCATTTCTGCGTCAATAAAGAGTGCTCCATGACTTTATCGAGTCCATTAATGACGAGTGCGTCTACATGGGTAACTTTACTACTGTTGGAGTTATGGGTAAAGAAAAAATTTCTCTTAAATTAACTTATGGTAAAACATTAGTATTGAATAATGTTCTATATGTTTCCTCTCTCCGTATAAACTTAGTTTCTGGAGCACTTCTAAATAAAATAGGCCTTAAACTTATTTTTGAAGCTGATAAAATAATGAATTTTATACTTTTAAGCTCGAATCTTCCTAACTATATGTGTGAGTGAAGCTAACTTGTTTTCATGTTATATTCTTAATAAAGACCCTGATAAAAGGTTAGACAAGACCTCATATGAGTTATGGAAATTGTTTGCTCCTAACTTAAAATTTTTGAAAGTGTGGGGGTGTTTAGCTAAGGTTGGTATACCTCATTTTAGATAGGTAAATATAGGCTCTAAGACTTTTGACACTCTCTTTATTGGTTATGCTCAAAACAGTACTACATATAGATTTATGTCATTGAATGATTATTCTATTTGTGAATCTAGAGATGAAGAATTTTTTTAGCATATTTTTCCTTTGAAAATGATGTACCTATTGATGTGAAAAATAATACTTCTATGTTTGTTAACTCTCAAGTAATACCCGCATCTGATGTTATTGCTAATGAGCATGAAAATAAACTTAGAAGGAGTAAAAGACGTAGAATTGAGACTAATTTTGGTCCTGATTTTATTACTACTTTTTTAACTGAGGATTTTGATATCGATACTTTAAATGATGAATTAGTGTCTATCTACTTAATAGAAGAAGAAACTAATACATATGATGAAGCAATGAGTTCAATCGATGCGATATTTTGGAAAGAGGCTATTAAAAGTGAATTAGACTCTATAGTCTCTAATCATACATGGGACTTTTATGATTTGCCTAAAGATTGTAAATCCATAAATATTAAGTGAATACTTAAGAAGAAATTGAGGCCTGACGGTACAATTGATAAATATAAGGCTAGACTCGTGATTAGGAGTTGTAACCAAAAGAAAGATGTTGATTATTTTGATACTTATTCTCATATGACTAAAATAGAGGCCATTAGGATTCTTATTGCTCTATCCTCTATTCATAGTTTAGTGGTACACCAAATGAATGTCAAAACTGCATTTTAAAATGGTGTGTTAGAGGAAGAAATTTATATGACTCAACCTGAGGGTTTTATTGTCTTGGGACAAGAGGATAAAGTATGCAAATTGAGAAAGTCCTTATATGGACTTAAGAAGGCACCTAAGCAGTGCTATGAAAAATTTAATTTCACATTAATGAATAATGGCTTTATTGTTAATTCATCTGATATCTGTGTTTATTCTAAAATGATATGATTGAATTGTGCAATTATATGTTTATATGTGGATGACATGTTAATCTTTGACCCTAATGTGAATGTTGAAAATGAGAATAAGAAATTTTTATTTTTTAAATTTGAAATGAAAGATCTTGGAGAAGCTGATGTGATTTTAGGGATAAAAATTAAAATAACTGTTAATGGTTTCTCTTTGTGTCAGTCTCATTACATTGAAAAGATATTGAAAAGGTTTGATTGTTTTGATGTATTTTTAGTGAGAACTCCTTGTGATCCTAGCATACACTTGAAAAAGAATAAAGATTCTAGTGTTTCTCAAACTAAATATGCTAAAATAATTGGAAGTGTAATGTTTCTCACGTACTATACTCAACCTGATATAGCTTATGCTGTTAATTGATTGAGTAGATATACTAATAATTCCAATAATGAACATTGAAATGCTCTTTATCACTTATTAAGGTATCTGCGAGGTACTATAGATTGGTGTTTGTATTTTAATAAATATCCTGTTATTTTAGAAGGTTTTGTGATGCAAACTAGGTGACTGATAATAATGAAGTTAGCTCTACCAGTGGCTATGTGTTTACTTTGGGTGTAGGTGCTATTTCATGGAAGTCTTCAAAGCAGACTTGTATAGCACATTCTACTATGAAATCTGAATTCATTACTCTCAAGTTGACAGTGCAAGAAGCTGAGTGGCTGAGAAACCTTTTGGCAGATGTGCCTTTATGGGGAAGATAAGTGTCACCGGTCTCCTTACATTATGACTCATGGGCAGCAATTAGGATTGCTAAAAATAGTGTATACAATGGTAAAAAGAGACATATTTGCATCAGACATGGTGCAGTTAAACAATTGTTAAAAGATGGTGCTATTTTCTTAGAATATGTAAGGTCTGAAAGAAATTTGATGGATCCTATGACCAAAGGTTTGGCAAGAAAAATGATCTTTGAATCGTCGAGGGGGATGGGGATAAATCCCATGGATTGAGGTAATATGGTAGATACCCATTTGTGGTCAAACGAAGCCATATAGGCCATCAATAAACACTCCATATCCTATTTCTATGGTGTAAGGTAGTGTATTATAAGGTTGAGCTTATTTTTTCTCTTAATGATCCATAGCCTTAAGGTGGTCTACGAGATAGACTTGATGGATCACCTACGTGAGTGTAAAAGGTTGGTCACCTTTTTATGAAAGACTTGGGTTGTCTTTCTAGAGCACTCATGAGACCCAAGGTTTGTGTGCATGACCATAAAAGTACTTTGTAGTATCACGGAGGTTGCTTAAAATCAAGGGTATGATATGCGTTGTGGGGTCCTCAACTTATGTTCATCTAGTTCAAGAGTACTTCACTTTTTAGATATTTGTTGTTGTCTCATAGTCTTTGTCTTTGCATTAGTGAGGGATTGTGGAGATTAATGCTTCTTAAAGCATTTTGGTGTAATGCAATGAATAAAAAAATGTGTTTCAAACAAAATGAACCTACATATATATCCGTTCCAAATGAAAAAACAAGTATCGGTAACATTTAATTTTAATTATACTTTGAGTTCATGGTTCTTTAATACCATTAAGTTTCATTAAGAAACTCCACTTTCAAATACTATATAAAGGTTATCTTTGGAGAAGATAAACACACCACAAAAGAAAAAAAATATTTTCCTCCTTTCCTCTTCTTAAATTATTTTGGGCAATTGGTTTTGGCAAGCTCCAAACTTCCAGTGACGAGTGCACGTGTTCGGAAGTAGCTGTGGAACCTTGGAGGGCGATCAGTTAGAAGGATTTGTGCTGAAGTCGGGCTAAAATCACTTTCAAGGCAGTGTCTTGCCACGACACAATATTTGTGACTATTTTAATACTATTGTTAATTCCATGTCCATATCAATATTGTAGTAATTTTTTCCAACACCACATAGGCATATCTATAACCCTCATTTATATATATACTAGTATACATACCCGCGCGATGCGCGAAAAAAATATTATTTTTAATCTTTTCGGATTGTGATGTTCGATCATGTTAAATCATATTACCTTAAGTAAAATCTAATTATCATATTGTTCCTTAATGAAATAAATCTCACCCCAAATTTCATCCCCCCTCCCCCCACCATTCGATAGCCAAAGCTATACACATAGTGACAATGAATCATAAAATATTAAAAACTTTTATATTTCATATTTTATTTATTATGTTGCTCACTATTTAAATTTATTATTAACTTGTTAATATTAATTTTTAATAGCTTATCACTTGGAATAATGTAGTTATTAAGCGCACTTTTGATTAATATGAAATAGATATATTAATTTTGTTTACCTGTGACTTTTTTCATTTTAAAAATTTTATTCTACTATTCACATCTTTTCAATTCAAAATTTATAGATAGTAACATATGCATTATCTAATTACTACATTATATTCTCAAAATTAGCTCAAAATATTACCCACACCCCACCCCACCCCCACCCCACCCCCACTCCCCCATCTTTATATTTTTTTTCTACTATATTTAATTATTTTCTCTTGTATATTTTGATATTTATGTTCTTGCTTATTTCAAACATACAATGCTAATTTAAAATTTAAGTTACTTAAATTTTTAGATTTTAATATTCCTTTAATTCATTATTTATCAAAATTTTAGTTACATTGTATGTATTATTTAAGCTTCAGCTTATTATAGTTAAAAATACTTTTTTATCTAAACAGAAAGTCACAACCTTCAAATTTTTTACACTATGATTGTAACTTATATTCTAGTTTTCTCTTGACTTATAGTTATGCGTTATTTATACTTGTAAATAACTTACTAATTTGCTTAATATTCTTACTAATTATTTGTTTTTAATGTATAAATAAGTATGTATTTTATAATTCTTGAAATTTAATTTACTTCTTAACTTGTATGATTCATAATTTTTTCACTATTTGAATTTATCTATCATAATTTATTTTAAATTATAGCTTTATGTTACTACAAAATATAAATAGAGATATAATTTGAGTATATTTTTAAAAAAATTATAATTTTATATTATTATTTTATATAAATATAAATATCGGTTGATTGTTTATCTATTCAAATTTCTATAATTAATAAGTTTTGAATTACGTGAAATTAGAATTGTGAGGTTTTCTTTTTATGCGTAACATAAATAATAAAATGAAATATAGAGTAGATTTTACCAAAAAGAAATATATAATAGATGAAGACTCTAATATAGCCTAATTTAATTTTTTGGAGTACTTATTATTTAAAACTTACTCTAAATTCTTATTTAAACTAAATACTTCACATCTATGAGATAATTTTAGCTCATATTTTATTTTAATTTAGATTTTAAAAAAATATTACCTTTGTCTATAGGATTAAAAATAATTCAATATTATACGGAACTACTCAAAAATGAATGAAAACATATCACTTGTTATGTAATATAAAGGATACACAAATTGGTAATAAAAGTTTATTCGTAAATATAATTGCAAGTAAAATTATGGAGAAAATAAATGAATTGAAGTATTTAAATACCTACAAATTTATTTTGATAAACCCCTAAAAAAGTAGGTATGTAAATGTAGTATTGTTCCAGAGTCGTCTTTATGCTTAAGAGAAATTTATTAAGATAAAAAGTTGTGACATAATAATATTCATGCACATACAAATATATTTACATTCATTCTTTATGAAACTAACCTGGTAAATCTCCTTTATATATTTCGAGTCTCCATTTTACTTGTTAATTTCTCAAATATTCATTTGCATTTTAAAAATATTTACGTACATCATATCCGTGAAAACTTCAAATTCCTTAGATGCATCTATGACAAAAAAATAAATATAATATTAATAATAAATAGTAATAAAATAATTAAAAATAAATTAAGCATAAAAATATATCTTGATATATTTGGAGAAATCTGATGATGAACATAACATGTAATCTTTATATCCATGATAGATACATCTATGATAAAAGATAAATGCAATATTAATCATAAATACTAATCAATAATTAAAAAGCTAAATAAACATAAACAACATACCTTGATTGATACTAAGAGAAATCTGATGAACATTACCTATAATCTCTTTATACATGATAAAAATATTCTATAATAAAATATAAATATATATTCCACATAAGTGATTATTGCTAAGAAATGATAGTCCATTCAATCAAATAAAGGCATTTCATAAACGTACTAACAAAAATAAATAACTATAGCAACTACGTCAAAAGTTTATTCTATACTGCTCTTTTACATGTATCTTAATTGAAGATATAAACACATTACAAATGTATCATGCTTATTAAAAAAAATTATAATATCGATATCAACAATAATTTTTTAACGCTCTTTGCTATATCTTTTTCTAATTTTTTTTATAGTATTACACATAAAAATAGGATAATCAAAGAAGTCCTCCGTCTGCATAAACTTATAAATTAAGAATTACATGAACAAAATAAATTAAATTCCATACCAACTTAAATTTAACACCAATTTGCACAAAGTATCAAGTGATAAAAGGTAAGCCAAATATCATTAGTACACGATTCTAACAAAGAACAAAAAATAACCAATAATGATTGCACATAGAATACACCAAATAACGGTTGATTGCCTCTAAAATAAATCAACTTCATAATGACTAATATATATATATATATATATATATATATATATGTATATATATATATGTATATATATATATATGTATATATATACCGTAGAATAACAATATAAAAAATTATAATAAATACATGTTTACATCCAAATGATAATATTTAGTGGCCTACTTTTAAGTTTTAATATGTCTACTCATTTAAGAAGAGAAAAAAAAGAAGAGGAAATATGAAAAGTAGCAAGAACATATTTGTGTGGAATGATGAATGTTGATGACTTTATATAGATAACGATTTAAATTTGAAATTTCAAAATTGAAATAGTCAACTTATTGATAAACTTAAATTCAAAATCAAAATGAAACTACAATTATCTTATTAGATGGAACATGGATGACCTATAACCGATAGGTTTCTCTACATTTATCTTTCAATTCTTTGGGTTTAAAATCATCTCCTTTTTCCAATTTAAAAAGTAAAAATCAAATTTAAAATGTGCATTTGCATGATTGCAGATATTATCATTATTACAATTATTATTATTATTATTATTATTATTATTATTATTATTATTATTATACTACTACTATTACTACAGCTAACAACAGTACCACGTGTGTAATATTATTATTACTTCTACTATTATTTACTTATAGATTATTATTATGATGATGATGATGATGATGATGATGATGATGATGATGATGATGAT
>NC_061113.1:44947220-45100590 GCF_002878395.1 Capsicum annuum | reverse complement strand
TAGGTGGAAAGCCATACTAAGACTCACCTTAGTTCCCAAACCTTTATGAAACGACTGTAAAAAATAAGATGAAAACGGCGTACCACAATTCGAGATAATAGAAACAGGCACTCCATGCAACTTTACAATCTCGTAGAGGTACAACCTTGCATAATCCTTAGTCGAGAAATTAGTCCTTGCTGGAAAAAAGTGAGCGAATTTTGTCATCCTATCCATGATGACCCAAATCGAATCAAAATGATTCTAAGACTGAGAAAGAGCGGTAACGAAGTCCATATTGATCACTTCCTACTTTCACTCTGACAACTCAATTTTTTGATACAATCCTCCAGCCTCATGTCCTCAACTTTCACTTGTTGGTACACCATGTACCTAGCCATAAAACTATCCACATACCGCTTCATATTATTCCATCAATACATCTCCTTAAGGTCATGGTACATTTTTATTGAACCAGGATGAATAGCGTAGCGTGACTCATACGCCTTAGCCAAGATCCTCTCTCACAATCCATATATATCGGGAACAGATAACCTCCTTTGGTACCACAAAGTATTATCACTATTAATCTCAAAATCCATCACCTTCTGCCCATAATATCTCCCTTTATCCTCATCAAGACGAGATCTAACATCTGCTTCTCCTTGATTTTAACACTAAGAAATGACTGCACCACTTTCTGCAAACTGCACCACTAGTATTAGAGTCCAAGAGAGAAACTCCACGGTTAGCCAAACAGTGAATATCCTTCACTAACTCCTGGTTCTCCTTATCCACATGAGCCAAACTCCCCATGGATAACGTACTAAGAGTATGAGCAACCATATTAGCTTTACCTGGATGGTAGTAAAGACTCATGTCATAGTTCTTGAGAAGCTCAAGCTATCTCTTTTACCCGAGGTTAAGCTCTTTCTGAGTAAACACATATTGCAGGCTCTTATGATCGAAAAAGATATCCACATGCACTCCATGCAAATAGTCTACAATAAACTGTAAATCCTCACACGGGACACATCACAATAGACCACAAAGCCGTCAGTGCCTTTAGGCAAGGTAAAGACTAGAGCCAAAGTTAGCTTATCCTTCAACTTCTCAAAACTACCCTCACAAGCATTTGACCATAAGAACTTTACCTTCTTCTGAGTTAACTTAGTCAACAAGGCATCTATAGAAGAGAAACTCTCCATAAACCTCATATAGTAACCAACTAAACCCAAGAAGCTCCGAATATCAATTAGAGTCGTAGGTTTAGGCCACCTCTTAACCACTGCAACTTTCTATAGATCCACCACGACCCCTTAACTAAAAATGACATGACCCAAAAAAGTGAGAACGTTCAACTAAAACTCTCATTTTGAGAATTTGGCATACAACTGCTATTTTTTAAGTGTCCGCAGTATAATGCAAAGGTGATTAGCATGATCCACCTTACTCTTTGAGTATACCAGGATGTCATTAATGAACACAATGATGAACAAATCCAGAAACTATCGAAAAACTCTATTCATCAAATCCATTAATGCCGCTGAGGCATTGGTCAACCCAAAAAACATAACTCGAAACTCAAAATACCCATACCAGGCATAGAAAGCTATCTTAGGGATATCCACCTACCTAATATTTAATTGATGATACCCAAACTAAAGATCAATCTTGGAGAAAAACTTAGCACCCTAAAGCCGATCAAATAAATCATCTATCCTTGGAAGAAGGTACTAATTCTTTACCATCACCTTATTCAGCTATCAATAATCAATACACATTTGAAAGAAACCATCCTTCTTACGCAAAAACAAAACTGGTGTACCCTACGGGGACACACTAGGATGGATGAAACCCTTATCTAAAAGTTTCTCTAATTGCTCCTTAAGCTTCTTTAAGTCAGTTAGAGCCATTCTGTATGGAGGAATAGAAATAGGACGTGTGTCTAGAACAAGATCTATCCCAAGATCAATCTTCTTTTTAGAAGGAACACTAGAAAGTTCATTTGGGAAGACTTCAAGAAATTCACTCACCACTAGGATAGAATGCAAAGAAGGACCCTCCGAGTTAGAATCCTTAACTCAGACCAGATGATAGAGAACTCCTTGGAGATTAGTCTCCAAGCTATAAGATATGATATAAACTTCCCCTTAAGAGATAGAGAATCACCCTTAAATTCAATAATTGGCTTATTTGGGAATTTAAAAATGACCTTACGGGTTCAGCAGTCTAGATAAGCATAGCACGAGTGCAACCAATCCATCCATAATATGACATCAAAATCAACCATGTCTAATTCAAATAGATCCACTGAAGTCTCCCAACCACCCATAAATACCACGCAGCCCCTATAGACTCTTTTAGCTACCACAAAGTCACCCACTGGGGTAAAAATAAAAAAAGGTCTGAAATACTCTCGAGATCGAAACCAAGATGCACAACCACAAATAGGGTCCTATAAGAGAGAGTGGGACCTCAGATCAAGTAAACAGTACACATCATAGGAAAAGAGTTTCAACATACCAGTAATGACATCAGGTGATGCCTCAAATTTCTATCGGGTAGTGAGAGCATAGAGACAATTTCGACTAATGCCAAAACTAGATGGTGCACCCTTTGGTGCCATAGCTAATGAAGATGCAACTGGAATCTTGTTTGACCCAGAGGCAACCTTACCAACAAAATAGTTTCTAAGAATATACCTTACCTAACCATAGTTGAAGCACCTATACCTCCCTTCATCACAGAAACCCCAATGTAAGTGACCATAAAATCTACAGAGAGAATATGATAGAGCTTACTAGGCCCCACTAGCCTGAGATTGGGCATCCTATGCCCTATAATTATTACCACTCTAAAAATATCTGTTACCCAATGGATTTGGGTATGGAGTACTAGCCGTCGAGTAAGACCTAGAACTGCCCACTTCTTCTTAGGCCACTTTCCACCATCCCTGCTACCCTTCTATTGGCCACCACCCTACTCAGAGAATCTAAATTTCTTGACCTATTTCTTCTTATCTCAACCTACTTCCTTTTGTCTTTCTCTACCTGCTGTATGTACACAACTAAATTAGAGATATCCATGTCCTTGTTCAATATGGCAACCTTACTCTCCAAAATCAAGTCTCTGGACAAATTAAAAACAAGCTTTCTTATCCTATCTCTCATGCTACAAACCAACTTTGGAGCATACCGTGATAGCTAGTGAAACTTTAAGGCATACTCTTTGACTGACATCTTACCTTTTTTTTAGATTAACAGACTCTTTTGTGTTTGCATTCCTCAACTTCTAAGAAAAGAAGCTATCCAGAAAAGCACTAGACAAATCTTCCCATAAGGCTGACTTAGCATCGTCACCCCTAGTCTGCTCTCATTGCTCATACCATTGGTATGCTATATATTTTAGTTGACAGGAAGCAAATCCCACACCCTTTACTTTAGTAGCATGCATAACATGAAAGATATTTTCCATCTCATCCATAAAAGCTTGAGGATCCTCCTTAACCTTAACATCATTGAACATAGGAGGGTTCAACCTCATGAACTGGTCAATCCTTGTGGCCTCAGAAGATGGAGTAACAAAAGTACCATACTCAGTATGAGAATCTGCCAACTGTGCTAACATATGAATAAACTGACAAAACTCAGCATTCATCATAACATCCTAAAGAGCTCGAGAAGGGTTGAAGGGAACTAGTGAGAGTCTAGGAGAACAATCAAGAACTGGACCCCTAGACTGGGTCTAGACCCTATAAGTAGAATGGATCCCATCAACATTATCCTCGGGTAGGATAAATGAGTGTTTGTGAGCTTCAAATCCTTGAGGAGTCATGATTTATAAAGCGAACAAACAAGGATTAGAGAAGATTTTAGGACCTTAGACTCTGCGGCTAAAAGATAAAACATAAGAAAGATAAACATTCCTTAATTCCTTGTAGCCTCTTATTTTTGAGTGTAAAGCACTACACACCCTTAAAAGAGACTCTACTCAAAATAACTTTGTCGGATACCTAATTGAACATGAACTGGGCTCTGATACCAATTTGACACGACTCAAATCGGGGCCTAGTCGTGTAAGGCATCTCAAGTTCGATCGAGATTGAAGACCACCCTTAATATTATAATAGCATGTAAGTTGAATTTTGATTCTCTTATATTGAAACCCTTGAATTATGAAGTCATGATGTATTAACATTATTGTTCATGCCCAAGTATGAAGCTACGCCTATCATGTGTTTGATATAATGCTAAATTGAGATTATGGTGCTTTTATGATCCTTTGGTGATCTAAATGATGAACTTATGCTATACCCACATGTTCAAAATGTCTTCCATGCTAAATCTATACCTTGTATGTATTTGATAGAATGCTCATAAGATTGATTTAATGAAATTATGATGTGTTAGCATGCATTCCTATTTATGTGCAAGTTCATGACTTTCAAGTGATTGATGAAATGTCTCATAGATTGTATTGTAAGTTGTTGACTATCGTCAAGTATTTAAGAATTGTCATGTCTTATTATTTTTACGCTATCGAGTCCTGGGGGTATTTAATACCCAATAATTTAGCTATGTGCCTAGAGCTAGTGTCAGTTATAAAACAGTCTCAGTTATGTCACGATTAGTAATACTCTAGTTCAGTTATAGAACTCAAGAAAAATCAGTAAACTCAGTATCAATCTAGTCCGATTCAGTATTTAGTTCAGTCCTCAGTAATCTCAGTCAACTAATAGAACTTAGTAGTATTCCGTCAGTCAATGAAACTTAATAAAATCGGTTCAGTCAATCAGTACAATTAGTAACATTCCAGTGTCTATTCAGTTAGGAGTAGGATTCAACACCGAGTGAACCCAAGGATGGGGGGCTCACCCGTCTGCAGAGGGCGTGATCCTTAGAAGTAGTCCTTGTATTCCAGAACTACGTAGCCAGCATAGGTTGAGATATAACCCTACGAGTCTAGGGTTAATACATATCATTCGAGTTATCCTACTAGCGAGGGGTTGAAAGAAGAGCTCCCTATCAGAGAGGGTTAACTCACAATTTGTCTTTACCCATAGCACGATACTGACACCTTTCTAATTGGGGTTATGGGTTGGACCCCAAATAGTTTAGAAAGGGGCATGTTGGTTAGATGATTACCTCCCACAGTCTCAGTCTTAGTCATCAGTAAAGAACTCGAATAGTCTACAGATTTTAGGACTGTCAGATACAGTCACTTAGCTCAGTATGGGACTTAGCTAGTTCCATAAAAAATAGGACTATCAGATACAGTCACTCAGTAATCAGTATATTAGTTATCACTTACATCAGTTAAACAATATTTAGAATTAGTATTCAGTATTATCATGATCTCAGTTAAAGTTCACGTATTCATGCATGTACTCTCATTCAGTCATACTCATATTATTTAGTTGTTATTGTTCATGCATATGAACCCTTGTATTCAGCCTTACCTCACTTTGCATACTAATATATTCACACGTAATGACGCATACTTTTCTTTTGCACTATGGTATTTTATTCCATAGGTTCCGACGTATAGGCTCCAGAGCACCCTTAGTAGATCAGACTATTAGCAGACAGAGTAGTGGTGAGTCCTCATAGTTTGAGGACATATTTATTCATTTAGTATCTCAATTTATTTTTAGTAGTTGGAGTTAATTGGGGGCTTGTCCCATAAACTCCACAGTTTAGACAGTTTTAGAGGCTTTTCAGACTAAATGTTTAGACAGTATTCAGTATTTTAGATTTTGATATTTTATCAGATTTTATTATTTTTCTTTATCATTATTACCGTTTTGAGCCTTATGGCATTTCAACCCTTTATTCTACATCATACAGTATTATTAATTAGTTATTGCAGCAGGTACCAGTCATAGGTTATCTTATGGTCCTTTGGGATTATGAGCATCGTGTAATAGTTTTCATTAAATTACATGGTCAAGAAAGGGGTTTTACTTATCATATTCTCATTTCATGTGTTATATCTACTGATATTCCATGTGAGTCCTGTATACATTATTTTAGTTAGCCCATGGATTTAGTGTAGTCTTATTTACAAAGGAAACTCTAGCAGTTTTTTTTCCGGAAATTCTACTTAATCAAGTCATTAGCTATACTTTTCATTCGAGGATGAATGATCCGTAAGGGGGGATGATGTAACACTCTGCACATTTTCAAACATAGACCAACTTAACATAAACAAAAGTATTTAAACTCGATATAGGTGTTTGAGCTTAAAGTTAAAGGTGTTAAGTTAGGTAGAGGGATCAAGATTTTGGAAAAACAAGAGGAAACAAGTGATGTGCTTTCTTGACTTAAATAATCTAGTAGGCATATCACCTACTTATACTATTGGACCGAATTAGGGCCTATATTGTTGGATATATTAAAGGCCCAAATTAAGTGAAAGAAAAAGAGAAAGATGACCAGCCCAACACCTAATCTATTTAAGGCCCAAATGTCCAGCCCAACACCTCTTCTATTTAAGGCTCAATATAATGTGATCCAATCAGAAATAAACCAAGTAGGTGCATTACCTACTTGTACATTTTGAGAAGCTTAAATAGCTAAGTAGGTGCATCACCCACTTGGACTATTTTTCACCAATATGTGGCTGGAAATAAGCTAAAAAGAGGCAGTTTAACATGACCCTTTTTAAACTCAAGGATCAGCTCATTCTCAATTATTCCATTACAAAAAAATTAGTTTTTCTATGCTTTCTTTCTCTCTAACTTCCTCAAATCTCCTGACAACAGCCCTAAATTTCCATTAGGGTTCTTCATGATTTTTCCTCCTCCAAGCTAAAGGTAGGTGAATAATTCAAGTGTTTAACTAAATTTTACCATGGGATACTATGGAAATAATATTATTTATGCGTATAGTATAGGTCATCCCTCTTTAAAGCATGATAGTCACAAAGCTTACTTCTAAGAGAATATCTTCTTCTTTGGTTAAACATGAAGAGAAGTTTAAAGTCTTAAAGAATCTAATTTAGGAGGATAAATTTCAGAATTTTGAGGTAAGGTTCTGCCCTTATTTTCATTCCTCCTTATGTATATTATGGTGGAGAATTTTGTACATGTCACTTGTAAAGAACTTATAGGGTGGTGATTGAAAATACTCTCCTATTATGCCCAAATGAATTTTAGGGAATGTTTTAGGCTATTTTGTGTGTAGTGTCATGGCAGTATTTGGGTATCCTTATTTAATGGTTGCAATAAGGTGGAAATGAAGGATGTGATCTTGGGTGAATGGTTTGGTGATTTAGTAATGTTGGTACAGTCACAAAGTGTTTCCTTTAGCGTTACTTGTGAAATAAGCTTTTTAACTATAATGTAGATGAAACTCACGGGTCGATAACTATGTAATCCGCGAGTTCATATCGCAGGCCATATTGTGATGTTTAGGTACAGTTTTGTATCAATAGGACAAGGAGGCATAGTTGGAATGGTGGAGAAGTCATGACATCATTCTAAGGGATAAAAATATTGAAGGTTGTGGTGGTACACCACCAATTTGATGTTGCATGAGCTTAATTCCCATATACTTGTACACACTATTTTATATGTGTCATGAAGCCAGAAGTGTTGGAGAACCTTATAAGAAGGTTGTATGGCGTATAGATGAGATTAGATAAGAAGAGGCTGAAAGAAACACCCTTGATTTGACAAGTTGACGCTTACTGACCAACTACTATTTTGGTGAGTCTAGGTAGTCCAAAAAGTATTAAATAGCTACTAATACTAGTTTTAACACTTACCTTATTGTTGATAAATAGTCTGAAAGAAAAAAGGTTAATTCATGGTAATATCCAAATGTACAGCAAGGTATGTGAGGCTATTCTAGTTCATATTATTTGACATGATGTATTATACTCGTGTACCATTAAAGTGAGATTCATAGATGATCTTTCATGTTAAAAGATACATTGTGATGGTATACCAACCCTACTTTAGTTAAATGACCTTTTATTTACTGCCCATGGTCTAAGAGTATGTCAAAGTGTCACATGTTTCTCTTATATGAGTCAATAAGATCCAAGATTATACAAGTTAAGAGTGTCACATGCTGGATTATAATCTTTCCAAAATTGCTTCAATTGATCATATACTTCTGTCTACACATATTCTTTTTTTGAATATCATTCCCATCGTGTTTGGGCATAAGGTGACCTTATAGAGTCTTTTACCTATTTAGTATAAAGTTTATATGTCCTTATATGGGATATATATGTGTTCTTAATTAGACTCTGCCCACGTGCTTCGATAGTACCCATTCTCACGTACCCTTCTGTTTGTTATTACCTAGTAAGTATTTATTGCACAGTCCAAACTTCTTTAGTTGAGGAGTTACGTATCTCAGCTTGGTATGCAGATATTCCCCCATTTGAAATGTCTAAATTTCTACACTTGAATTTGCCCCAATTGCTATATGCTAGGTAAGATCACTAGAATCTACCACAACCCATATATGAAATGTAATGTCACTTGCTTACTAGTTATACACCTTTCTAGATTATTTGTTGTATGTCATCTTCTCCTCGCTTGTCACATGCCTTCTTGTCTCATTAGTGAATATGTTTTATGCCTAGTGAGGCTTATGGTATCATATAAGTTCCAAAGTATTACCCTTATTTCCTATATTATTGTTCTTGTCTCTATTATATGCCTTCTTCTATTGGTTCATGGCTCTAAATCTCAATAATGTTATGACCATAAAAATAACAATCTAATAGAATAAAGAAGTGATGTAAAGTAAATACTAAAGAAGTAATGTAAAGTAAATATACTTATATGTGAGTGGTAGCTCAGGGGCGAGAGCCTAGCAAGGGCCGATCTCAATTTATTGATTTATGGGTGGTATCCCAGGGGTCAAAGGAACACCTACTATGGTTTGATCCCATTATCGGGTGGTATACCAGGGGTGAAGGAAAATCCTAGCATGGGTCAATCCCGATTTGTGTATTGATGAGGAACATATCCCAGGGGTATAATACCTAGCATGGGTCATCGTCTTTTACCACTGATCAGCTAGACATATGTATTACATGGCTTACAAAGATTATAAAGCAAAAAAAAAGTAAAGAAGAGAAAAGAATGTAATGTATAGATTTCCATAAGTGTAAGTAAAGGTGGTCGTTTACCTTATCTATAAGTTTATATACATTGACCCCTAGTTTCATTGATTTCTTATTTCACTTATAGTTATCTCATGCCTTACATATTCAGTACATTACTTCGTACGGACATCCCTCATGGGGGACCAACATTGTATGTTGCAGGCATAGGTTTTTAACGAGTAGATCTCCCCAATAGAACACAGGATACTCAGCGGCTGTTGGTGAGATCCAAGTTGATTCGGGGCCTTGTCGAGTTTTTAGTATATGCATTTTGATGGTTTTACAGTCATGGATTCCATTAGAGGCTTTGTAGACATTGTAAAGCAATCATATGTATTCATAGATTCACATGTCATCTATATCAGTTTTACTAATTGGTTGGTGTTGTATATATACCATTTTATCAGAGATTCCATTTGTTTAGTGTTCATTTTCTCATCTAGTTTATTTTTATAGTATATGTTCCTATAGTTGTTGTCCGCCTCATCTAGTATTGGGGTGTGAGAAGTTAATATGAGAAGGCATATAATGATCTGCCATACTATCAGGGTCAACTGTCCAGAGGCAATTGAAAAGTATTTTAAAAGGAGATAACCACTTTTATATCAAATTACCAAGGCCTTCACTAAATGGGAATGTGTAAATGAAAGATAAATCTGGACATTAGGCAACGATATTATAATCAGACTTAGGAATTTCAAGATAAAGACCCATTTTGTCCTATCTTCACTCTTTGAAAACATGGTCTATGGTGTTCTCATTAACAAAAGAGCCCAGCTTATACATGGGCACGACGCAGGGATCTTTATTCTCTTGATTGGAGAAATCCTCTAAGGATTTGAATGAACTAGACACTTCTTCGTCAATAAGAAACCTAAAAAGAGGCATGCTACCTTTTATTCCCCTTGGAAGAATTACATATGAGCGAAGGACATTTTTATTTCGTCGATGGAGTAGGCATGCAATGCCCCCAGTCTGTACCCCTGAATGCCACACAATACTTACAACCTTGAAGGACCATAAGCTAACCCATGACTGGTGCCTACTGTGAGCACTGAATAATAATACTAAAATAATGTGGAAGTAAAGCTGAAAATTCCATAAGGTTCATAAACTGAATGCTAATAAATATAGAAGATGAATAATAACATCTGAAAAACTGAATACTGTCTTAACTAGTCTAGTCTAAAAAGCCTCTATCTAAACTATCTAAATGTGGAGTTGATGGGACAAACCCCCAACTAACTCCGACTAATAAATAATGAATTGACTGTAATACTAAAATAAAAGAATATCCTCGATAGATGAGGACTCACTACTGAAGCTGATACTGCTGGCTGAATCTGGCTAAGTGTGATCAGAAACCTGAGCGTCCAAACCTATGATACAAAACATCATAGAAAAGAGAAGGTATGCCTAAGTACGTGGAATGTACTGGTAAACTAGATGAGGTAAGGCTGAGTGCAAGGTTTCAAATGCATGACTAGTAACTGACTGAATAATATGAAGTAACTGAATAAGAATACATGGATAATTGAAACCACAGTAAAATACTAAGTATGCAATACTGTGCATAAACATGTATACTGTATTTGAGCTTTTACTAAAACCGAGTACTAACTTTTGATACTGAGTAACTAATACTGTGATTACTAATAACTGAATTACTGATACTGAGTGACTGTTTTTGATAGTCCTGATTCTGTAGAACTGAATTGAGTTCTAGACTGAGATTGAAACTGAAAATGTGGGAGGTAGTCATCTAACCGACATGCCCCTCTTTGAATAGATTGGGGTCCAACTTGTAACCCTATTTGGAATGGTATCAGTACCGTGCCATGGGTAAAGACAAGCTAAAGAGTCACCCTCATCTGGCAGGTGCCCTGAATAAGAACGGTGGTACCCTCAACTGGCAGGTAAAACACCTTATCAACCCTCAACTGGCAGGTTGATATCTCAACGTACGCTGGCTAAGTAGTTCTGGAATGTAAGGACTTCTTCTAAGGGTCACACCCTCTACTAGCAGGTGAGACCCCATCCTTGGGTTCACTTGGTGCTGAATCCTACTCCCAACTGAATAGACAGTGATTATTAAACTGAACTGGACTGAGTTGAGTTTAATTGAGTTCTATAACTAGCTGAGTACTACTGATCATGACACTTCTAAGACTATTCTGTAACTACTGTAGCTCTAGGTAAACAACTAGATTTTTGGTTATTGAATACCCCAGGACTCGATAGCATTGAAAATAAAGCATGGCATAATCTTGAAAGCATGATGATACTGACTTGTTAACAATGCATTCATTTAGACATTTTGTCAAACACTTGATATACATGAGTTTGTACATGAATGGGACCTCATAATAACATGTTATGACTTCATTATTCAATTCACATAAGAAATTTATTAAACACTTGGGGAGCATGATTATTTCACATAATAATAGTCAACACATGAACATCATGGATACAATATCAATTGTAAATTCAAGGGTTTATCATGCTAATCACATATTCATCACACATGCTATTTAATTTCATGATACTTGTATTTTAATCATGGATTGAAACCCAATTAATATCATGAACATGAATACAAGCAATTTCAAGCATGGAAATCATAAATCTATAAACTTATATGTTTACATAGGGTTCTTGGACTCCATGGGTGAAAGGAACCCATGAATGAACACCTAACATACCTTGATTGTTAATTTCATGGAGATTGTAGTGAGTTATTGAGACTTGATTCTTAAGCTTGATGAAACTAGGGCTTGTTCTCTAGAGGATTTTATGAAAAAGGACGAGCAATTATGCTATTGGGGGCTTTAATCCCATGTTAAACGCCTATTGGGTGAAGGGAAAATATCCCAAAACTACAGAAATTACCCAGATCGGACTGGCCAGGGCGCCACGAGCTTTGGAACGCCACTCTGGGCAAGGTACGAAGGTCTGCATCGTGGGCTCCCCAACATCGGACTGGGCAGGGCGCTGCGGGATAATCTTCCTGAGCCACTACTTTTGAGTTTCAAACACGCCGTTACGCTTGTTCGAAAATTCCAAAACTCACCGGAGATGTGCTATCGACTTTACCGATCATGAATTAACTTAAAAACTAACTTTTTGAGGTCAGGAAGATCGTAAATAAAATCCTCAAAGTTTGAGGGCTTTAGAAATAACTAAGTCCTAACACTTAGCTAAAATTTTCTAAGTCTGGGACCTCTTTTGGCATGCTAAATAGGACTGAAATGACTAGAATTTTACGGGGTCTTACAATATCTCCCCCTTGGGAACACTTGTCCTTAAATGAGACTGACTGAACTGAGAGGAACTAAGGAACTGTACTTAAACTGACATGCATAACTGAAGCATGACTAAACTCTGGAGACATGATACATGAATGAACTATTTCATGAATGCATGACTGATAAAAGGGCATTATGCAACTGTAACTGAGAATGGAGTAGAGTAAAATCTAAGTAAAATTGTTACCTTAAGCTGAATCTGAATTTGTAGAGAAGAGGTGAGGAGCTCCCTCAACTGACTGATTCCGTCAAAGAACTTTGACTAAAGGAACTTCTTTGTTCCTCATCCTGCGAATCGGACGATCAAGGATTTTGACTGGGATTTTCTCGTAAGAGAGGCTATTTTGAACATCTATACTCTTTATAGGGACTACCACTATTGGGTCACTAATGCATTTCTTTAGCAAGGAGACGTGAAACAATGGGTGTACTGAAGCAAAGTCTGAAGGTAACTCGAGCTCATAAGCTACCTTTCCAAAATGACTGAGAATACTAAAAAATCTGAGATCATTTACTGGTCATGCACAAATGGGAACATGGGATTCCAACTACGTTTGAAATATGACATATGAACTGAATATCATGGATTGAACTGATTTCTTGAACACAAGCCATGACATGAGAATGGTTATAAGGCTGAGATAGGAACGAGGGAGCCAACCTATAGGTAACTACTACCTCTTGTTGGATATGGTTTTCATAAAGAAAAGATGATAGATTTAACACATGAAGATCTTAGGGGTGTTACATTTCCCCCTTGAGTTAGTTCATCCCTTGGATGATATCGACTTGGCTCAAATATTAAAGAAAACCAAAATGATGCATGGGACTCTTATGAACTTAATCATGACCGAATATACAGAATTGAAACTGTTGCATGATGCGTAAAATGAGCTGAATTTTCAATTAATATGGATACAATTGTCTGAAGAAGAAGTTACAATATGGCTTGAATTCCGTAACGTGGAACATAGGCCTACGAAAATAATCTAGGATAGAATTGCTATACCTTAGACCATGTAACTGCCACTACTAGCTTGTGATCTTAGCCACACTTCTCAACTACTCCTTAAACCATACTCCCTACTTCAACACCGCATCTTACTTGGTGCTATAGAAAATATTCATATAGGCACTGACAACTCTGCTTACTGAGGTCTGAGCTGATCTAAGTCTTCCCATTATGTTCAAGCCTACTTGAATCTACAAAATGCTCATATCACTCTGTAAGACTAGTCTGAATCCTAAATTTGCCACACCCTACATTCTTCATATCTCCTTCTCTAACGAATCATTATTATTACTTCCTCAATAACTACATATGAACGGTTGACCAACTACCCATCAACTTAATAAGGATACGTTACTGAAAGGTTGACACATGAGGACCCAAAACATGAATGAACATTACACTTAACTTGAAACTTAATTAAGGGTTGCAAAATAGATTACTAACATCATGGATTCATCAAAAGGATCTGGACTAAGGACATGCATGGAATGAACCTGATATCACTGATCATTAGGTGTGCAGGGTAAGTACTGGAACTGAGTATACTATAAAACATGAATACACGAGTCATAAGTTTCACGACCTGATTTCGCAGTTTCTAAATTCGTGGAACCTGGTTCTTACTGCTGAGCAAACTAGAACTACCTATACTAGGGGCTGGAAGCATACATAATTCTTGATGATATGTAGGGACATGAGCTTCGATTATGGAACTGACATGTAAGGCATGAGTAGATAATGGTGATGACTGAGAGACCTTACACTGAGGTAGGAACGGATCGGGCATCATCCCCTCCTATTGCTTTTATACATATTCTGGAATCACTACTAGGATTTGAGAGCCTGACATAGTTACTTGTTCTACTATTTCCCCCTAGCTTAAAGTCATCATTCTAGGTTTGGGAACTACTCAATCAATATATCTAACTGAGTTGCTACCACTTTACTCGAGAACCTGGGAATAGTAATACGCATAAATTGATAAACCCACCTTGAGGGACTACACCTGACAATATAAATCTTGTTGCCAGCTCTAGATAATAGGTGGGGTAGTTCTTTTTATGAGGTTTAAGCTGTCTAGAGGCATAGGCTATGACCTTACCTCTCTGTATTAAAACACACCCTAAACCAACTCTGGAAGCATCACAATATACAAAAAACCCGTCTCAACCATCTAGTAAAGTCAAACTGGGGCTTTGGTGAGTTGAGTCTTCAAATCCTGAAAATGCTTTTCACAAGAATCTGACCACTGGAATTTGACTTTCTTCTGAGTCAATCTATACATAGGGGATACAATAGACAAAAATCCTTCAACAAATCGTTAGTAATGGCCATCCAAACCCAAGAAACTCCTGGTATCTGATAGAGAGATGAGTCTGGGCCAGTTTCTCGCTGCTTCGATCTTTTGAGGATCAACTCTAATGCCATCACAGGAAACTATATGACCAATTAAAGGTACTAACCTTACCCAAAATTTGCACTTACTAAATTTGGAAAATAACTAATGGGCTTTAAGGGTGTGCAATACTATTCTGAGATGGTCTGCATGATCATGTTCACTGTGAGAGTAGGAAAAATATCATCAATGAAGACTATAATGAACATGTCTAAGTACTACTTGAACACACAGTTCATCAAGACCATAAAGGATACAGGGGCATTGGTAAGACCAAATGACATGACTAGAATTCGAAGTGACCATACCAAGTTCTGAAATCTATTTTTTGAATGTCACATTCTCTGACTCTGAGCTGATAATATCCTGATCTAAGGTCTATCTTAGAAAAGTAATTAGCAACCTAAAGTTGGTCAAACAAGTCACCAATTTTGGTAAGTAGGTACTTGTTCTTGATGGTGACTTTGTTCAACTGATGGTAAACAATACACATTTTGAGAGAACTATCTTTTTTGTGCACGAATAGAACTGGTGCACCCCATGGAGAGATATTGGGATGATGAATCCCTTATCTATGGGGTCTTTCATCTATTCTTTTAATTCTTTAAGTTCTACTAGAGCCATTCTGTATAGTGAAATAAAGATGGGCTGAGTATATGAAAGAAGGTATATTCCGAAGTCAATTTCCCTTTCGGGAGGAACTCCAAAAAGATCTTCAGGAAACACGTCTGGGAATTCACATGCCACCAAAACTAACTCAATATTTAGGGGTCTCTAAACTAGGGTCTTTAACTTGAATGAGATAATAAACAGACCCCTTAGATATCATTTTTTTTTACCCTAAGGTAGGAAACAAGCCGACCCCTGAGTACTGAAGTACTACCCCTCCATTCTAGGATAGGTTCATTTGGGAACTGAAATTGGACAATTTTGTTTCTGCAGTCAACTGAAGCATAGAATGAATGAAACAATCCATGTCGAGAATGAAGTCAAAATCTATTATCTTTAACTCTACTAAGTCTGCTAAAGTTACTTTCTGAGATACCATAACCGGACAGTTTTTGTATACCCATTGGGCTATGTTAGATTTACCTACTTGGTTAGAGATTGAGAAGGGATCTTCTAGGATTTCAGTACTGACTCCGAAGTCAACAACTATATAAGGATTTACCAAAGGACAAAGAAGCTCCTGGATCTAGCAAAGCATAAACATGTAAGTGATAAACTTGTAACGTACCAGTGACCACATCCGAAGAACTTTCCTGATCCTGTCGGGACTGAAGTGCATAGAGTCATTACTGGAAATTACCCCTATAGTAACAAACTTTTTGTCGACATTTAACAATGCATTGCAATAGGTGGTCTATTGCAACGCTTTCAAGCGTTGCCAAAAATAATTATTCTATTAGCTATAATTTAACACTATAACCGCCGTTTTTGACATTAAGCATTGCAATCGATAAATAAAATAAGCATAGCAACACTTATTTTATTCCCTCTATTTTCATAGAATATTTTATTAAGTTCGCCAAAATAAAAACATTTTAATAAAACTTTTCTCTAAATCTTAAGATTAAATGACTTTTGTGGACACTAAATCCTAAATCGAGGATTTCCTTAATTGCTAATTTTGCTGCATAACTCTGTGGGAGAACGGCATAACTCTGTGGAAGGAGATCTATGTAACTCTGTGGAAGATCAGTCGGCGATGAATTTTGGAGATTTTGCTATAACTCTGTGGGATTTTTGAGGATTTTGTTGTAGCTGTAATTAAAGTATTTTTCCAAGGAATTTTTTCATTCATTATCAGTAAGTTCTCACCCCTTTCCTTTTTTTTCTTTCAAAATATCCTTGGTAGTTGGTCGAGTTAGATGTTAGTGATTTTTTAGGATTTTTCTGTAGTTGTTACTGATTTATTTTGACAATATCTTTGATTCTTTTTTTATTGAATGTTTGGTTTTAGTGATAAAGTTGAGTTTGGGTTTAATTTGTGGGCCTATTAATTTGTTGCAATTTTGTTGCTTTATCATTGGTATGAGATTTTAGTGATAAAGTTGGTCCTAGGGGTAGTGTTGTAACTTTTGTAATGCATTCTGCCATGTCTTGACTTAACAACTCAGACTGGATTTGATGTGTGTGTGTGTGTCACACATATACTAACAATAAAGATCTCCCCTATTAAAGGTGATGGTGTTAGTGTTAATGGAAGATCTGGCATTATTGTTGGTTTATTTAACCTATTAAGCGCTGCATAACTGTTAGGATGATCGTGTACCTTCTATACAAACTCAAACATTCTTCCTAGAAAATATTCTTACTAAACTTGAGATGTTGTTCAAGGACAATAGTGTAGGTTTTGTTATACTCTTTCTTTTTTAGGATTCAAGAGCCTCACTACTCTAATAAATAGTCCTTTTGCACGACAATAGGTAATCTGTTTAATGGAAACTAATATGGAACTTGGCCATCTAGTTACTTCTGGTTAATAAATATTCTTACCACTCCGGCTCTTGCTATTTTGTTCCAGGTCATTACTTAAGACTTCATCTCAAAGTCTTTTTCTTTGGAGTGCTACTGCTAACATATGCAGGCCTTTTGCCTAAAATATAATTGTTTCCCTTTCAGAATATAGTAGTTTGATTTGAGAGGTATGCAGGAGAAAGGTCAAGCCTCTAGGGTCTTGTCTTATGATTTTCATGTTTTTCGTGGGTAGCAAACTTAGGACGACGAGTTGAGAGCGATTCAAACTTCCGACCATGAATTGAGTGCGAACTGTCTTAGATTCTCTAATTTGTCAAAAGTAAGAGGAAAAGACCCTCCAATACTATGAAAATTAGAGAGAAAGACCTTATTCAAGCCTCTTTTTTTAGGTATAAAACTCATGTTTTGGGGTCTCAAAACCATCCTCATTCAGTTATCTCTTTGTAAATAGCTAAAATATGTGAAGTGTCATTCTGTGATAATCTCTAACTCCAAGGTAATATGCCATTATTCAAATTCACATGCACTACAGTTCCATAAGGTAATATGTCGTTCACTAGATTTACATATATCACAGTTCCCTTGGGTGGGTATTGCGAGAACAACTTTACCAAACAATAGCTAGAGACTTGTACATCACAGTTCCCTTATTTAGTTATCTCTCAGTAAATAGCTAAAAAATGTGAAGTGCCATTCTATGATAATTTCATTGATACCAGGAATGTTTCTGTTGTTCTTGATGTACTTTGGTTCAATAATAGAAAACATATGATAATTTTCTGTTAGATGGGTCCTTATTAAACAAAAAAAACTCATGTAATTTTTGAAGAACTATTTTTGTTGGAATTTCTTCTGCTTTCACTTACCTCAATAATTTGTTCAATTCATAGACATTCTTTGTGGAGTTAATCCTGCCCACCTAGGCTGGATCATATGGGCTTATACCAAGTTTGTAGCTAGGATACATACCTGGAATTTTCAGGTTGTTATGCC
Organism: Capsicum annuum; assembly: GCF_002878395.1. Classification (NCBI taxonomy): domain Eukaryota; kingdom Viridiplantae; phylum Streptophyta; class Magnoliopsida; order Solanales; family Solanaceae; genus Capsicum; species Capsicum annuum. The sequence continues at coordinate 45,082,292 of NC_061113.1, read as the reverse complement.
CATGCCTCACTCGTGGAACCACTAGAACATCCTCCTAGGTACAAGGAAAACTATTTCTTTAATGAAATGAATTCAATTTCTTATAGTTTTGGTTTTTTACTCCATCTGCTATTTGTATTATCTTAGGGTCAATCTAGCATGCAAATAGAATTTTTTTGTTAGCATAGCTACAAAACTCTATTTGGCAGAGTGAGTCTATAGGGCAGTTTAGAAGATAAAAGAAAGAATAGGTTTACTGGCCCAAGAAGGAAAGACCTCACTTTAGCCATGTATTTTGATGTATTGAGGGGAAACTAAGTAAAGTTGCTTCATTGTCATTTGCTGATTTGATCTAAATCATGTCATTTAATTAAAAGGTTCATCATTTTTCTTTTGGAACTTAAAAGCTGGGAACTAGATCATTGGTTCAGCAAGGTTAAATTGAGTAGTTGAATAACTTGGATGTATCATTGTCTCATTTGTTCCTTACTAATTCCATAATTCAATTATTTAGGTATTTCTAATGAAGATTTTTTGGACTTTGGGGTTGTTAGGTGCTGCCCCTAGTTAGAACTGAACTAGAGCATCTAGCTTACTTGAATTTATATACTATCGATATTAGTACTCATTTCTACATATTATTGCTTTTCACTGCTATACACAAATAAGCTTTTTTTATTTTTGAAAAGATGACCTAAGAAACATTATTGTAATTTTAACAGCAACTATGAAGGAGTGCTTTCCCATGATAAAAGCGAAATATATAAAGATACTCTACTAAAATGCAATAATCATTCAAGATCTGGTCCTTTACTCAAAATAAAGTGATTTACTGACTAATCCTTCTTGATGACAAGAAAGACATGACATAAGATTTGAAGTTGTTGTCAACAAGTAAATTTTAAATCACAAATTGTACTACAACCTTTGACTTGATAATTCTCGCAATAATGCTAAGGACATACTGCTTTGATTATTATCCAACTATCACAATTTAAACTATGGTTGATACCTGAAGCATAAGAGACAACCACCTTTCTGATTGACTGTTCAAAGTTAAGTATGTTAAATATGTAGACTCCTTGTATAACTACTATTTTGCTCTAAATCTCAACTCATGTACTCATTCCATTCCCTTGTTTATTCTATTATCCATTGTAAGTATATTTTCTTAATTATAGTTTTTTTTTGGATTGATTGCTTGTGGGTTATAGTTATGCTACTTGGGTTTATTGATATTGTTATTGTTGGATCACATTTTTGAAGAGTCTAAGCAACCTAGATAAGAGATATTGTTAAGTTTTCAATCTCAAAAACCTAATAATTTTGTTCTTCTATTCGGTGAAGTGTTCTTAGTATGAATTGCTTATGTCTATTAAACTTGTTAAAATTTTTGTGCAAATTTCTTGGCGGCCTATTTCACATGGTTGACAATGTTCATATTTTAGCTTAGCATGAATCATAATTTTGGTGATTTTGTTATGTTATATATGTAGGATCTTAATGGATAGTGAAGATAAAAGTTGGATGAATTATTAATATGGTTTGATGAGTTCGAGCGTGTAATGAAATACTTTCTTAAAAAGGTGTTTGAATGAGCTACTCAAGGAAATAAGATATTATGTCCTTGTACAGACTGTAAGAATCAACAATGGCATTATAGAGATATGGTGGAGGATCACTTGCTTTCTAGAGGGTTTCTTCCTAGTTACACCAAATGGACTTTCCATGGAGAAAGCGCTTCCTCAAGAAAGACACATCATCCAATCAATAATAAGGAAGGTTCTAATATGCGTGATGATATTGATGGACTACTTCACGATACTTTTAGAAATGTAGATGATGAATCGAGGCATGGAGAAGGAGTTGGAGAGAGATTACCTGAAGATGCAACTAAATTTTTTAAATTATTTGAGGAAGGAATACAACAATTATATCCGGAGTATGAGAATTTTAGTAAGCTGAGTTTCACCATTCTGTTGTTCTTGTTTAAATCATTGCATGGGTTGAGTAATGCAGCAATTTCAGATCTCTTAGTGTTGATAAAAGAGGCCTTTTCCTTTGCTCAGATACCAGAGTCTTTCAATAAGGCCAAAAATATGATAAGAGATTTGGGTCTTGATTATGAAAAAATACATGCATGCCTTAATGATTACAAGTTATTCTGGAAGGACAATGAGAAAGCTGAGATTTTCTCTATATGTGGGACTTCTAGATGGAATAGTATTGGTAGTGCCTCAACCAATGCAAGCTCTAAAATTCCTGTAAAGGTTTTAAGATACTTTCCCTTAAAGCCTAGGTTTCAGAGGATGTTCATGTGTCCTGAAATAGTTGTTGCAATAAAATGGCATGCTAATGAATGATCGAATGACAGAAATCTAAGGCATCCCATTGATGGCCAATCATGGAAGAATTTTGATCATTTGTATCCAGACTTCTCTAGAGATACTCTTAATATAAGTTTAGGTCTCTCGAGTGATGGTTTCAGTCCATTTCAAACCGTGAGTATTTCTAATAGCATGTGGCCTGTTATGCTGATGAACTATAATTTATCACCATAGATTTGCATGAAGCCGGAGTATCTTATGTTGTAAATGATCATTCCAGGCCCATCTTCTCCTGGAAATGATATTAATGTGTATTTCCAACCACTACTTGATGAATTAAATGAACTATGGGAATCTGGAATAGATATATATGATGCTGAAACCAAACAAAGATTCAAAATGTATGCAACCTTAATGTGGACAGTTAGTGATTTTCCATCATTAGAAATACTTTTAGGATAGAGCACTAAGGGAAAATTGGCATGCCCTACTTGCAATCATAACACATGCTCTCAATATCTTAAATATAGTCGAAAGATTTGTTATTTGGGTCATCAGAGATTTTTTCCACTTGATCATCCACTGCGAAAAGATAGGAAGTCATTTGATAGTAAGGAGGAACATAGACCCATACCCATTCCTTTGTTAGGTATACAAGTACTTGAAGAGTTGCACGAATTCAACAATGTTTTAGAAAAGGGAAAAAAGAAAAGGTCTCGTGATAATAAGGGTCCTTGGAAGAAAAGATCTATTTTTTTGAATTGTCATATTGGCCGGATAACAAATTGATGCACAATCTTAATCCAATGCACATAGAAAAGAATATATGTGATAATTTGCTTGGGACTTTATTTGAGATAGATGTATAGTCAAAGTATCATGTAAATTCTCGTTATGACTTACAAGAAATGGAAATATTGGAAGAGCTACAACTGGTAGAAGATAGTAACGAAAATGTAAGTTTGGCTCAATCTTCATTCTCCATGGAATCGGAATAGAAAAAATTGTTTTGCAACGTCTTGAAAAATGTCAAATTACCTAAAGGGTGTGCTTCAAATATATTAGATCGTGTGCATATGAAGGAGATGAAAATATTCAGGTACAAGAGTCATGATGCTCATTTTATAATGCATCACTTGCTATAGGTTGTTGTTAGAAAAGTGCTACCTAAGAATGTGGCATTAACATTGATTAGGTTGTGCAATTTTTTTATAGCCATATGTAGTAAGGTAATTAGGCCGAGAGATCCTAAAACTGGAGTCTGAAATTGGTGAAATTACATCTAACCTTGAAATAATTTTTCATTCGGCATTTTTTGATATAATGCTACATTTGTCTGTTCATTTAGTAAATAAAATTAAGCTTAGGGGTCTTATTCTTCTTCGCTGGATGTATTCCATTGAGAGGGCCCTATGTAACCTTAAGGGGCTCATTCGTAATCGATCATGTCCAGAAGCATCAATAGCAGAAGGTTATTTGGTTGAAGAGTGCTTGACTTTTTATTCAAGATACATACATAATAGTGTGAAGATGCGATTTATTAGGTACCAAACTGAAGATAAGGAATCCATTCTGAATTTGCCCCCTATATTCCCTAAGAATGGTCATCCAATTGGAAGTGAGAAGGAAAAAATTGCACTTTTTTATGGATGCAAAATTATGTTATGAAGCACATCGATATGCACTTTTTAACACTGGAGATGAAGAAGTGAAAAAGTTTATCGAGTAAGATATTTATATATTAAACTTTATTTATTTGTTTATGATAAGGTACATAAACATCTATTTATAACAACCTAGTAATTATATTTTCAATATTCTTGATTGCGGGGAACATAAAAACTCATTGAGTAATCATACTAGATCCAATGCATAGGTAAGAGCAAGGAATCATAGTCGTGAATTCAGCAATTGGTTTGAAGAGAAAGTTAAAAATGTTGAAGTATCCCATCATTTAAAATGGTTATCTAAGGGTCCTAATATAGTGTCCAAGAGATATAGTGCATATTTCATCAATGGATATTGATTTCATATAAAAACTAGGGATGTCCCACACAAGACTTAGAATAGTGGAGTGACTTTATCAGCAACAACTGATAGTTTTACTAGTGCTATGGACCAAAATCCCATAGATGGAGTGGTGGTTTATTATGGAGTCATTTGAGATATCATTGAGATTGATTACTCGGGTTGTTTTAGTATTGTATTGTTTAGATATGATTTGAATCAGAATAAAGTAGATGAGTATGGGTGCATTAGTGCACTGGATGCATTTTTGTTTTAACACAATCAATGTCCCTGATAAAATCTTAATTTCTTAGTTGTGTTCTGAAATAATTGCATTACTAAGTTGAGTAGTTAAGAGCCCAGTTCTCATAAATATGACACTTTGTCACCTGTACATTGTTGGTTAGCAGAAATAATTTCATGATTGCTCTTCCCAATTGCTTTTTGTTCTGGTCAGTAGAAATAAGTTTTTTTATTATTATAACCAGCTTGACATTATATTTTTGTGCTTGATCTTATAGAGACTTAAAGAATTATGAGTCAACAAGGGTGTTTGAGCAATCATCAGAAAGCTAAAAACTTTATTTCAGCTAGTCACTAGCAGCTCTACGAAACAAACAAATACTAGAACACAAGAAAAAGAAAAAGAACACAGACTACATAAATACAAAGGAAAAGAATCAAAAATAGAACGAGAAGTCAAACAAAGTTCAACCTATATCTCAAGAATTAGAACAAGTGCAATAGGTACCAGCTATATCTCAAGTATCAGAACAAGTACAACAGCTGTGTCCAGATTCCACCTCTCTTGCAGCACCAGTAGAGAAGCAAGTGCAACAAAAATTGCCAGACTACTCTATTCGTGCATCAGAATCCACAGTTGAACGAGTGTAGCAAGATCAGTTACAACTTTCTAATTTACAAGTAAATGAACAATCTAGAGAAGGCAAGAATATATATATTTTAGTTCATACTATTTCAAAACTTGTTTGCATTTAAGTAATTTTGTTGTTGATATTATTGTAGACCCTTCAACTAATAAAAGAAAAAGAGGTGCTACACATATGCAAGCAGTACATAGATGGAATGACCATCAACTAACAGTGCTAAATGAGTTTAATCAGCCTATTGGTCCAACTAAAGCAGTGGTCACTGAATTTTCCAACTTTCTTAGCACATTGGCAAGGAATAGGACATTTTTTCCTCTTAATCTCATTTGGACAAATTTGAAGACACACGATGATATATGGAGCTATATTCAGGTTCTAAGTTCTCAATATTTTGATTTCTACTTGAATGTTTTTCACAGTTTTTACACTAACCCAATTCAACCAAATTATAGGAGAAATATTACATTCCCAACAACAGGAAAGATTAGGCTATGAGATTAATTGATGCTACATTTAGAAGGTATAAGTCTAGACTTAAGAAAGATCACTTTTATGCCTACACCAATCATGAAATTCGAAGGGCTAAAAGGTCTACCTCTGTTCCAGAACCTGTATTTGAGGATCTCCTTAAGCATTGGAATTCCGAAAAAGCTGAGGTATGATATCAATAAGAACAACTATTATATTATTATTAGCATGAATTTATTATTGAATTCATCATGCTTGATCTTTCTTTTTACGTTGTTCTTTCTTTCGATATAAGGCATCAACTTCTATGTGTTTATCTCTTCACTACCTCTATCTTTTTATTAAAAACTTATTCATAAATATTGACTTGCAGGATACTTTCAAGAATAACAAAGAAAATAGAAAAACGTTTAAGTATCTGAACACTATGGGCAAAACAAGTTTCTCTTTAATCCGTGAGGTTTGGTGTTTTCTCATATTATTACTATGAACTTGTTGAGTTTACTTGATAATATTATAATGCTGACTTGCATATAACTAGGAAAAAAATGAAATTTTGGTGCTTTGTCAAATAAGGAATTTTTTGTAGCTACTAGAAGAAGTAAACCTGATCGAGTATATAAGGGCACATCTGAAGAGATTACAAATAAAATAGTATGAAATTTTCTATTTCAAAATTGATCAAGATCATTGTTTTCTTAAATATTGAATCAACTAAAGTTACTTAGTTTTGAATCTGATGTGTAGGTTGAAATGGAGAGAGTAGAGACTCAAGAAAGTGAAGACGGTACTCAATCAACTGATGCATTCACAACAGTTATGTGGCCTGATCATCCTAGTCGAGTAGGACTACTCAGATGCGGGGTTACCAAGACTCTTTTGAAAAAAAAAGCAAGTGATTCTAAATCCTCTTCAAAAGTTGATGAACTGGTGGAGAAGAGATTGGATGAGCTAGAAGAGAGGATACAAAAAATAATGCATGAAAAATTTAATGCTCAAAGAGATGTCATTGAGTGAGATGTTACAACAAACATCATTGCACAACTTCAGTGTCTAAATCCAGGATTAACACTTGATCCTAATATGATAGCATTAAATGTTCATTCATCAGGAGAAGCGGTTGCTAATCAATCAATAAACCATCCATCTGTTGATAGTAACAATCAAGGTCAGTCTCCATTTCTTGATCTATTGGTAGTAACAATCTGTTGGTAGAACTCAAAATGAATTATCTAAAGGTTAGATCATAGTATGATGAATTATCTTAATCTAAGCATTTTCACATCATGTTAAGTACAAGCCAACTAATGATTATTCAATCTAAAGGTTTATGTTTCTTTAGGAGTAATCGGATTAAGTGGTGATTAGCTAGCTTATTTATGCTATTATTATCTAATTTTAATCAGAGGCAGGCATATAATTAAACTTATTTTGATAATTTAGTTGAATTAGATGGATGATGATTAATTTCTTGACTTATGTCTGTGGTAAAGTTAGGAGTTGGGAGACAGAAATGCTGCCTCTATATCTATGTATCTTCTTTTTATGCTTTTGTATGTTTTAAGTCTTAAACAAATCCTTTTGTATAATGAAGCTTCTATTTAACACAATACATATCACTACATCTAATTAAATAAAGAGGCCACTTTTGATAGAAAAAAGTTGGCTAAAGATGTGATTTTGTTTTATGAGCTTCCATGTATTTGTCTGTGTGCACTTCTTGCTGGCGTTAACCTGTGGGGTTTTGTGTGATTCCTTGTATCAGTGGAAAAATTCTCAAAAAGCTTTTATTTTTAGACTGTTTGTTCATCTGTGAATGCCTCTTGTTGGCGTTAACCTGTGGGGTTGTGTGTGGTTCCTTGTAAAAATGCTCAAAAACCTTTCATTTTTGAACTGTTTGTTTGTCTGTGTACGCCTCTTGTTGGCGTTAAACTATGGGGTTTTGTGGGATTCCTTGGATCAGTGGAAAAATGCTCAAAAATCTTTCATTTTTAGACTGTTTTTGCATTGGGGCTTCTCTCTACCTTACCATTGACATAGAGGTCCGAGGATACTCTACCATTCCTAGTTTCTATTTTGTGCGACTACACTGGGTTGATGTTATTATTGTTGATTTCCACTCCCCATGGTCTTATTGATACCAAATATTTCTCCTCAGTTTTGGGGTGTTATCTAGTTACATCTAGTTATTAATGTCTGTTATCTGGAGGTCCTTATTTTAGAAGCATACACTGTGTTTAGATTTTGTAGGTTATTTATTTATGAGAAGAGGTTCTTGTAATTATTCTTTAGAAAACCTGGAGAAAGATGTGACATAATTTTGTGAGCTTTTGTGTGTTTGTCTGTGTATGTTTTTTGTGCTAAGAGCCTTAGAAATTTTAGTCCTGCTCATTAATATATACTATCAAAAAAAGGTGGGAGCAAAGATTTCAGTCCTTGGAATTCTAAACTTCTATGGTTCTATTAAGAGCAAAGATATGTATATCAATTGGTATAAGAAGATACATAAAATAAAACTGAGACTTCATCACAGGTATTTTAATCATGCATAGTCAGAGCTAGCAAAATCAAGATGCATGCTGAGAAACAATAAGATCTTCTCTAATTTACCATTCACTTTAAATTGATTTACAACTCATGATCAACTCTTCCATATCATTTTTGTATATGCACACCTGAATTTTCCCCTACAGGATGTTATAATCTTATTGTGCAAACTTTAACCTATAGTAAGTTGGTCGTTGTATGGAAGAAATCAAAACTGCCATAGGATAGCTTAACCTTCTTCTAACAACGTACTTGTTATAACCTACTGTATGGTCGTTGTATGTTGCTTGTTATAAGCTATTTTTTTATGGGATTTTCTTACATTTAAGTTCTAATTTATATTAGTTTGTTCTCTTTTTATAGGTGTCCAAAATGAAGAAAGTGATGAAGACATTGACCTTACTTGAGAAGATTTTTGGGTTGTGGATAAATCCTCTAATATCAATAGTTTTGTGTTGACTTTCTTGAAACTTATCACCACTCAAACTTGCTACTATGTTAAAACTTTACTAATCATTTGGACTTGATTACATTTTGCTTTTGGGTTTAAATTACTAGCTTGTTGCATATTTTGAATTATGAGATTATTAATAAATGATTTTGTTTTGTGATGTGGATATATTCTGTTATAATTTATTAAGTATGTAAATAAAAATTTACATTAATACGAGTGACTATTTATATAAATTTACATCTCGTCGCAATAGATGCTATTGCAATGGTTTAATGTCGTTGCAATAGAATCTCTTGCAATGGTTTAATGTCATTGCAATAGAATCTATACTAACCATTGAAATATATGAAAATAGGCGCCCCAATAAGTAATAAAATAGTTTTAATAGGTATTCAAAAAGCGTTGCAACAGAATAACAAAAATGTCGTAATAGATGTTGTTGCAATAGTTTAATGGCGTTGCAATAGCTTCTATTGCAACGGTTAGTAAGTGTTATAATAGATGAAAATAGGTGTATCAATAGGACAAAAAATAACTATCTCCATAGGTCAAGCTATGGCAACGGTTGTCTTAAACCATCGCCATAGCTTGACCTATGGCGACGGTTCAGATAACCATCACATAAACCATTGCCATAGACCTATCGCAACGCCCATCTATAGGATTCTTACTGAACCATTATGGTAGAGCTATCGCAATGGTTTTTCTATCTATTGCAATGGTTTTGTAACCATCACCATAGGGGTAATATCTAGTAGTGAGTCTATTCGGGCGTTGCCTAATGGTGGCACTGGAAGCGGCACCCTGCTGAGACAGGCGACCGGACTGAGCTGGAGGGACTATTATGATGACTTTGTGAACTTGACTGTGGACAATCTCTGATCTTATGGCTTGGATTTCCACATCCAGAACACAAACCACTACCATCCCTACACACCCTGATAATTCCTACCACACTTCCTACAGAGAGGATTAGTACAACCACCCTTTGTCCTTGACGTTTTGACCCTTTTATTCTTTCTCCTTTTTTCTCTATGCCTCTCCTCCACACTTTGCAGAGCATGAGTCATAAGACTATATAGGAAAATAGCTAGCTGATTGTTCTGAGCAGATACTGAATAAGCTAAGGCAATAAAAGAGGCCCTGAGTTCGGAGTGAGAGATGTGCTCATTCAAAGGATCTTCCTGAACAGGCGGAGGTGCTGAATGGTTTCCAATTCTTCTCCCATTAGTCTTTTTGGGAGGCATATTCTATAAATGAAAGGAAAACTTGAATTAGACAGAGAGTTTAACTTGAGATCATGCTCACTCGCATGATATAAATACTAAAAGAAGGGAAAATTTTTCCAAAAAATGACTCATAGCCTCTTGTCCATAAGTATGGCGCGCTACACACCCATGCACAAGACTCTACTTGATGCTGCTTTCAGACTCCCTAGGACTCTTTTGAACCTTAGGCTCTGATACCAAATTTGTAATGCCCCTAGTTTGAACCTTAGGCTCTGATACCAAATTTGTAATGCCCCTAGTCTGTACCCCCGGACTCCACATAGTGCTTATGACCCTGAAGGACAACAAGCTAACCCATGACTGGTACCTGCTGTGAGCACTGAATAATAACACTGAAATAATACAAAAGTTACGCTGAAAATGCCATAAGGTTTATAAACTAAATGCTAATAACTATAGCAGCTGAATAATAACATCTGAAAAACTAAATATTGTCGAAACTAGTCTAGTCTAAAAATCCTCTAGCTGAACTATCTGAATGGGGAGTTGATGGGACAAACCCCCAACTAACTCCAACTAATAAAATATTGAATCAACTATAATACTGAAATAAAAGAATATCCTTGATAGATGAGGACTCACTACTGAAGCTGCTACTATTGACTAAATCTGGCTAAGTACGGTCAGGAACCTAAGCATCCAAACCTATGATATAAGATATCATAGTACAAAGAGAAGGTATGCACTAGTACGTGGAATTACTGGTATGCTAGATAAGGTAAGGGTGAGTGCAAGGGTTCAAATACATGACCAGTGACTGACTGAATAATATGAAGTAACTGAATAAGAATACATGGATAATTGAAACCACTGTAAAATACTAAGTATGCAATATTGTGCATATACATGTATACTGTATCTCAGCTTTTACTGAAACTGAGTACTAACATCTGATACTGAGTAACTAATATCTATGATTACTGATAATTGAATTACTGATGCTAAGTGACTATTTTTGACAGTTCTGATTCTATAGAACTTAACTGAGTTCTATAGTGAGATTGAATCTGAAACTGGGGGAGGTAATTATCTAACTGACATGCCCTTCTCTGAATGGATTGGAGTCCAACCTGTAACCCTAGTTGAAAGGATGTCAGTACCATGCCACGGATAAAGACATGCTGAAGAGTTACCCTCATCTGGCAAGTGCCCTAAATGAGAATGGTGGTACCCTCAACTGGCAGGAAAAACACCTTATCAACCCTCAACTGGCAAGTTGATATCTCAACCTATGTTGGCTACATAGTTCTGGAATACAAGGACTACTTCTAAGGGTCACACCCTCTACTGGCAGGTGAGCCCCCATCCTTGGGTTCACTCGGTGCTTAATCCTACTCCTAACTGAATAGACACTGATTATTAAACTGAACTGGACTGAGCTGAGTTTAACAGAGTTCTATAACTGACTAAGTACTACTGATTGTGACACTTCTAAGACTATTCTGTAACTACTATAGCTCTAGGTAAATAGCTAGATTTTTGGGTATTGAATACCCCCAGGACTCGATATCATTGAAAATAAAGTATCACATAATCTTGAAAGCATAATTATACTTGCTTGTTAACAATGCTTCATTTAGACATTTTGTCAAATACTTGATATACATGAGCTTGTACATGAATGGGACCTCATAATAACATGTTATGACTTACTGTTCAATTCACATAAGCATTTTATCAAACACTTGGGGAACATGATTATTTCACATAATAATAGTCAACACATGAAAATCATGGATATGACAATTAATTATAAATTCAAGGGTTTATCATTATAATCACATATTCATCACACATGCTATTTAATTTCATAAAACCTACAATTTAATCATGGATTGAAACCCAATTAATATCATGAACAAGAATACAATTAATTTCAAGCATGGGAATCATAAATCTATAAACTTGTATGTTTACATAGAGTTCTTGGACTCCATGGGTGAAAAGAACCCATGAATGAACACCTAACATACCTTGATTGTTAATTTAGTGGATATTGTGGTGAGTTTTTGAGACTTTATTCTTAAGATTGATAAAACTAGGGCTTGTTCTTAAGAGGATTTTATGAAAAGGATGAGCAATTATGCTATTTGGGGCTTTGATCCCGTGTTATGGACCTATTAGGTGAAGGGAAAATGACCCATTTGTCCTTAAACATGTGAAATAAAACTACAGAAATGTAATGCCCCGAGATCCCATCCTAAGACGTTACATGGTGCTTATGACCCCAAAGGACCACAAGCTAACCCTTTACTGATATCTATACATGTACACTGCATAATATCTAAAATAAATGCGGAAACTAGCCATAAGCTTCAACACATTTATGAATACTCATAATACCAAAAAAACTGAATACTAATACATCCGTCTGAAAAGCCTCTAAACTTTCTGAACTGTAGATTTGAAGGGACAGGTCCCCAACTAACTCCCTCAACTAAAAATAAACAAAGTCTGAAGCAATAATAGTAAACTGAGATTCTTCCTCAAAAGAAGAGAACTCACTGCTACTGCTGCTGTCTAGGACTGAACTGCTGATGATACTCTGGATTATGTGCCTCTGAACCTATGGTGTCAAATAGAACACCATAGCGTAAATGCGTCAGTATAAGAATGTACCGAGTATATAGACGAGGTAGGCTAATGCAATGGCTCATGCATGCACAATATCTAAATAGAATAATCATGAAGATGACACATGAGAACACATATATGAATGCACAGACCATGAACACAATCATCGTAACTCTAGATACTGAAACTCGGATACCACTTTACTACAGACTGAACTCACTACTGGCACTGAGATACTGAATCATTGACTTATCTGATTCTGATAACTGAGAGTTTGGACGTACTCACATCAAGGACTGAATTCTGAGCTTACTACTTTCGACCGATAGGATTAGAGATCAAATTTTCTAACATATTATTTCGAAAGTGATTATCAATGATAAGAAGTATGATCATGGTTGAATCTAACAATAAGAGTACCCAACAGAATCTGAGATGGAGATCAAGCCTATCTGACGGGAGATCTCTAGATATGATAATAAGAATAGTCAACATGGTCTGAGACTAAGATCAAGCCTCTCTAATAGGACATCTCTATATATGATAATAAGAATCTGTATATAAGACCAAGCCTATCTGACGGAATGGTCCATGAATCAATGAAACTATCTGAATTCTTCACTGAGATAGATGACTGTACCATACAATCCTGATTTCTGAAGATTGTTACTAAAACTGCAACTGTGGGAAGTAGTTACTTAACCGAAATGCCCCAACCTATCACAGGTGGGGTCCAACCTGTAGCTCCAGCTGGAAGGGTGTCAATACCGTTCCACGGGTAAAGACCTCTCTGGTCAAGCCTCTTTGATGGGATGACCCTCATAGAAAGTCGGTCTGAGGTAATACAATAGTCAAACCTCTCTGATGGTGACAGCTTCTACTGATGGGGGCTCCTACATCCTGCGTTGGCTATGCAGTTCTGGAGTTTAGGGATTGCTCCTAACGACTCGGCCTCTCTGACGGGAGAGTCGTCATCCCTTCCCTTGCTCGGAGCTAGCTTCTACTCCCAACTGAAAGACTCTGAATTGAATTCTCAACTTAACATAACTAAACTGAATCTAACACTGATCATGTTTCTCAAAAGATTTGACTGATTTATGCTGAGATTACTTAGTTCTGTATCTGACGAAAAAGGTATCGAATTATGGTATCTGACTAACGATACAGATCTTGAATAGATTACTTGAATCACTTCTGAGATTAGAATTGAATACTATTAGATCTGAGATGATTACAGGGCTGAGGCTAGATTACTAGTAATATAGATATTACAGAGTTAACTAAGATTATTGAGCTTTCTTAAGTTCTGCACTTGTTTGAGGATACAGAGTTCTATAGTTCACTGAGTTCTGAGAATCATGGATCTACTGGAATTATCAACAAACTGACATGGGATCTAGACAACAACTCTATTGTCGGGTATAAATACCCCTAGGACTCGATAGCATAAAAGTAAAGCACAATCATTCATTCATCATCACGACCATTTATATATCATCACGACCATTTATATATCATCACAATCATTCATTCATCATCATAATCATTCAAGACATTACCTCAAGCATTTAAGGATCACAAACATCTTATTCATCATCACAGTCGTCGAGGGGTCACTTTAAGCATCTCAAAAACATAACCATATAATAACGTAGGGGAAACATGCTACTAGATTGTACTCCATTCAACAAGGTTTTACCTCAACTATTTCATACCTATATCAATCTTGACATGTGTTTGGATATCACATAGCTTGAGGAAACTTCATACTATCATGGAATAATTCATTCACTTGGGTATTTTATCAAACACTAAGCATGCATAAACTAACTCACAATTTGGGGTTTCATCTTCAACATGCTACAATGGCCTTTATGCTTCACCTAAGCTCTTTATCAAACCTAGGGGGAACATGCTTCACTTATTCAACCATCTCTACACCTATTTGACATGAACACATCACATAGAAAGCAACATAAGGAAGATTCATCACAAATATCACATGGATTCCACCTTCTAGGGTTAAGGATCATGAATCTTGTAAAAAAAATATGAATCAAAACTCAACAACACATTGAACTTCGATTTCAACTTGTACAAATCACTAATAACTCATAAACATAAAAATCTTTGAGTTTTGAAAAGGGTTCTTGAGCTTCTTGGATGAAAGGGACCCAAGAATCAACATCTACATACCTTAATCTTTGAAATTTGATGAATTCTAATGGTTGAGACTCTATCCGCACTTGTAATAACTGATTCTCGAAGCCCATACTATGAGGAACTTGATTCTTGAAGAAATCTTGAAGAATTATGGATGAATTTTTGGAAGATTAGGGTTCTTGAATGAAACCCTAGTTATATCTTCTTAATAGAATTGAGAGAGAAGATGGAGAAATTAGGGTTTAGAGGTGGATGCTCATATTTATAGAGACCTCTAAAAGGTGAAAAATGACCAAAATACCCTTAAAAAAACATCCTTAAATTGCTAAAAAAAAATAGCTAACAACATCCGTGACAAGCCGTCAAGTTGGTGATAGGCCGTCACGAATTGTCGTCACAAAAGGGTGAAATTTTGAGTTTCTGGTTAAGGTTGACGACATTGGTGATAGGCCATCACAAGCGTGACGGCTTGTCATAAAATATCATCACCAAGGTCAGAAATCTACCTAGGTCTGACGACATTGGTGATAGGCCGTCACAGGCATGATGGCTTGTCACAATTGTCATCACCAGTTTCCCAGCTAGACATACTGGAGTAAAATGGGGATAACTCTTTGTTCCGATATCGATTTTTGGCAAAATTGGTATCATTGGAAAAATAATTCAAAGAGATTTCATTTGATATATAGTAGATCCTCTAATTCGATATATACAAGGAGTTATGGTCGATTGAATTTGACCTAAATTTTGACAGTCACTAAAACTTGAATCATAGGAAAGATTTCAACTCGTCCTTGAGTTAGGGGACCTCTATGATCTTAATTCATGGTCAAATAGATTCTCACACGATTCAAAGTATTTCATACTTGGGAAGGTATTTCTGAAATATTTAGACTTGAATTTTTTGCTTTACCAAATACACTCTAAGGTTCAGACTGGAAGAGAATTTTGCGGGACATTACAAGAAATTATCCGGACCAGACTGGCCAGGGCGTCACAGGATCTAGAGTGCTACTCTGGGTAGGGTGCCGCGATCTGCATCGCAGGCTCCCCCCAATACTGGACTGGGCATGCCGCCGCGGGATAATCGCCCTGAGCCACTATTTTGGAGTTTCAAACACGCCCTTACGCTTGTCCAAAAATTTTGAAACTCACCTGAGATGTACTATCGACTTTTCCGATCATGAATCAACTTAAAAACTAACTTTTCGAGGTCATGAAGGTCATAAATAAATTCCTCAAAGTTTGAGGGCTTTGGAAATGACTAAGTCCTAAACTTAGCTGAAATTTTCTAAGTCTGGGACCTTTTTTGGCATGCTAAATAGGACTTAAATGACTAAAATTTTGTGGGATCTTACAAGGAATCAAGCCAAAAACCACAGAAGAGGAAAATGTTTTACTCTAGAAAGATGGAGGAGAAAGTAAAAGGCACGATGTTAGAAGCAAGACCATCGGTGAAGTATACATGATAGGAGAAGCAAGCCAAAACAGCTGCTCGAGAAAGTCACCTTCGATTGAATTCGAACACTCAACGTAGTTTGCTGTTTTAGAAGATGATTGATAACATAGAGGCATATAAAAAGTTTAGATGAGATATTAGACAAACTTAGTAGTTGGAATCATTGGTTTTTCCATCTCTCCCTCATACGGAAAGGACAATATGTATGAGGTAAAATAGGGTTAACAAATATGATCCATCTTAGGTCAGGTAAAATTAAAAACATTCCATGATTTGATCACCTCAGGAATGATACCAAGATGGGAATATGCCCTTCTGATCTAGAGAAAGATAAAAAAAAGTCTAGAGGAGATTGGGACTATGCATTAAATGATAGACAATGGATTAATGTGTCAAGGTTCTTAGATGCGTGGATGATCCTCGGAAAGTCTATGCTAGATGAGGTATATTTGGTTGGCATCTCCTAATAATTCTATAAAAATGGAGTTTAATCATTGGTCGTGGTGTTATAAGGTTCAAGTGTCACACTCTTATTGGTCATAAACCAACTTGTACACTATAAATAGATTCTTCCCCATGATAAAATATCATCTAAGTTATCTCCTCTCCCCCTAAGAAATAAAATTCTTTAGCTTTGTCTCCAAGTTTTCTCTATTTAAGATTTTCTCCTTCCATTGTAATCTAATCTTATTCTCGTTCGAAGTAAGCTCATGGCTAGTGAACCTTGATTACATGTTTTCTGTCGTGCCTTAGATTTGTTCTCTAATTTTAACTTATTTATTACTTACTATCTTTTTATCTTTATTTGTTGTTTTGCAAACTTTCCCTACTAACTCGAAGTTAAGTTGTAATGCATGTTCTTGACCCATCTATAAATTTAATAGTTTCAATTCATCGGTAAAAAATTCATTCTTTAACCATAAGAAGTAACACATAATATAGTACTCCACTACTTTTTTAGTATAAACATTAAGTTTAAGTAAGCTTTCTTTTAGTAAAATTCCTTGGACAAAAGCACATAGGCTTTCCACAGTAAACTTGATGGGATGTTAGATTTGACTAGTGAATGGAACCTACAAGTTGGGCCAACTCCATGTGTGTCAGGTACAGTATGTTAGAACAATAATGATAATTGTACAAAAAATTCAAAATAAAACTTGCTTGTCTTAGAGGCACATTAATATGCGTCTTGAAGATAGTTGGAGTCTCTCTAATAACAACTCTATCTCCAGGATTCAACTAAGCCACAAAATAAGTAGCATTCAAGAATGTTGCTCTTCTATTCTTGGATTGGTGATTTTACCATTTGATCAATGTCTCTCAAATGTTTTTCAAGGGGATAGTGTTTTTTTAGTGCTTGTCTTTCCAAACAAAAGAAACACTATTTATAGGATAAAAGTTTCATGCAAACAAAAATTAGTAATTAATTAATAGTTAACAGGTTCATGATACTTTAAAACAAAAGGTAACTTTCTTGCAAGAACCTAAAACGTAAGATTTAAAGAAGAATGAATTTGTGAAATTTATGTTCTTTGTAACTCAAAACTTTTAACAGATGCATTTGTTTCAAAACTAATTGATACATAATTCCAAAAAATCTTTAGCCAATGTATTTGTTTCAAAATTTATTGAAACACAATCTTTAACAACAACAATCCCCCACTTGTTTCAAGAAATTTTATCTTTAAGAACAAATTCATTTGAGACATCAATCTAGCAACATTCATCAATAATGGTGTCTTTTAGACTTGAACCATTAGCTAGTGAAGACTTTCTAAATCATTGACTAATTAGTGAACAAATCTTGAACTAAGTGGTTCATTGAATGAAGTAGAAAAATACTCCATGCATATTACTATGTTTCAGTAAAAATCAAAATCCTTTGACACATTACGACTATGTGTCCTGAATCCTTTTAGCTAAGTGCTTTATGATTTTCCTGTTAAAATCTTATTAAAGCGGTCTCCACTTCGCACTTAGTGAGGTGAATTCATCAAAATTAACTTTGCATACTCCGACTAAATAGTCTATGAATTTCATTAAGAGAAATTAATCTCATCTGCCTTTACAAGAAAGTATCAGTAAATCTATCAAGAGTGTTCCTACATACTCCAACTGAAATTAGTGTATAGACTTATTAAGAGAATATAATCTGATTCTTCTCTTTTAGAAATACTTTCAAATCTATTAAGAGTATTATCATTTACTCCAACCGAGATCAGTCTTATAGATTTATCAAGAGAAAAAATCTCAACTCAGGCACATCTACTTACTCTCTAGGAAAATTTTTTTTATTGATGTGCCTCACAATTGTATCTTTACTTGTTTTTCCCTTTGAAACACAGATTACATCATTCGGTAGGGTTTTTATAAAGTACAATCAATCTACAACAAGCTTTATTCCCATTCCATTATAAGTTTGTACCACCAATT
This sequence comes from Capsicum annuum, assembly GCF_002878395.1. NCBI lineage: Eukaryota > Viridiplantae > Streptophyta > Magnoliopsida > Solanales > Solanaceae > Capsicum > Capsicum annuum. The sequence continues at coordinate 45,063,702 of NC_061113.1, read as the reverse complement.
CCTTGCCTAACCCTTTAGACAAAGGATTTGCTAAGTTGAGTTTAGACTTCACATATTGAAGCGATATTATTCCATCTTCCAATAATCTTCTTACATGATTGTGTTTGAGATGAACTTGTCTTGACTAGCCATTGTAACAATCACTTGAAGCCCAAAATATATCAGCTTTGTTATCATAATAGATAGTCAAAGGTGGTATTGGCTTATCCCATAATGGAATATCTATTAGCATACTCCGTAGCCAATCAACTTTTTCTCCAGCAGAAGATATAGCGATAAATTCTGACTCCATTGTTGAGTGAGTAATACATGTCTGCTTCTTTGATATCCAAGATATTGCTGCTCTAACTAAAGTGAAAATTCAAGCAGTAACAGATTTAGAGTCATCCGAATCAGAATTCCAAGTAGCATCACTAAAGCTTTCAAGAACAACTGGAAAGGTATAATAATGTAGGCCAACATTAATTGTACCCTTTAGATACCTTAAAACACGAATTAAAGAATTCTAATGCTCAACTCCAGGGCTACTAGTAAACTTGCTCAAAGTTCTTGCTGCATAACCAATATCTAGCCTAGTATAATGCATGGCATAAATAAGACTCCCAACAATTTGAGAATATGTCAATTGATCAAGAATATCACCAGAGTTTTGCACTAGTTTGATGCTAGGATCAAATGGTGTAGGAGCAGGCTTGTCGTCAAAATAACCAAACTCTTTAGAACCTTCTCAATTTAACTTGATTGAGGAAGAGTCAAACCACTAGCCGATCTTACAATTTTGATGCCTAAAATTACATCAGCTTCTCCAAGATCTTTCATTACAAACTGAGAAGAAAGAAAATATTTTGTTTCTTTGACTCTTTCAATATCAATTCCAAAGATCAACATGTCATCTACCTAAGGAAATATTATAACTCCAAAGTTTTCTTAAATTTTACTAAATATGCAGATATCTCCACTATTGATTAAGTAGCCATTAGAAATCATAACTTTTCTAAATTTCTCATGCCATTGCTTTAGAGCTTGTTTGAATCCATAAAGAGATTTAAGAAGCTTACAAACTTTATGTTCTTGACCAGGAATGACAAATCCTTTTGGTTGTTTCATGTAGACTTTTTCGTCTAGATCTCCATTTAGGAATGCAGTCTTCACATCCATCTAATGAATCATAAGACCATGAATTTCTTCTAGAGTAATTACGAGAATAATAGAGATTATCCTAGCTACAGATGCAAAGGTATCAAAATAATCGATATCTTTCAATTGAGTAAAGCATTTAGCTACCAAGCGGGCTTTGTACTTATCTAAAGTACCATCAGATTTTAGTTTCTTCCTAAAAATCCATCGGCAACCAATTGATTTACATCCAGGAGGAATATCTAATAATATCCATGTATTATTAGATAGTACAAAATGCATTTCATCATCAATGGCTTTATGCCAAAAAGGAGCATCATGTGAAGACATAGCTTCAGTATAACTTTCAGGATCCTTTTCAACCAAATAAGCTTGAAAATCAGGCCTAAAGTCTTTTGATTTGGCTGATCTTGAACTACGTCTTGGTTGCCTTTCTTCCAATAGCTCAACTATTTTCCTTTTAAGAGGAGAAATGGAAAAACTTGCATCTTTTTCAAAAGAATCTTTTTTCTTAAGCAATATATGCTCAAAAAAGTTAGCATGTAAAGATTCAATAACTATGTGAGGACGTGGGGTCTCAAGATTTAAAAGTCTATAAGCCTTACCAGTTTGTGAATAACCAATAAATACACAATCTACTCCTCTATAGCTAATCTTAGTTAAATGTTGATTTGATAATCGAACATGAGCCAAGCAACCCCATACTTTAAAATAATTTATATTTGGTTTTTGATTATTCCAAAGTTCATATGGAGATGCATCATGCTTCCTGGAAGTAATTCATTCAAAATATAACATGCGGAAAGAAAGGTTTTAGTCTATAAATTTTCAGACATACCAGTCCATAAAGCATAGAATTAACCATTTCTATGAAAGTCCTATTTACCTTTTGGTACACCATTTTGTTGTGGTGTATAGAACATGGTCAATTGTTTTTCAATGCCTTCTTTTTCACAAAAATCAATAAAATCTAACTTTAAGTACTCTCCACCTCTATTAGACCTAATTGATTTAATTTTCAAACTTAATTTGTTTTCAACTTCTGCTTTATATGTTTTGAAAGTCTTAAATGTTTTATCTTTAGTAAAAGTGATAAAATACCTCTTTCCATGATGTGACAAATAATCCATATCATAAATATCAGTGTGGATTAATTGCAAAAATGTAAAAGTCCTTACAACTATCTTAAAGGGCTTCATTTTAATCTTGTATTTACTACAAGTAAGACACTTAGTAGTATGATTCTTTCCACAATATTTTATTAATCCATTATTCATCATAAGTTGAATGGATCTAAAATTCACATGTCCAAGACGTTCATGCCATAAGTCTAGAGACTCCACAAGATAAGTAGAAGTATTTTCATTTTCAATATTGAGTTTAAATATTCCATTTGCGACATAATCTTTTCCAACAAACATGCCATTTTTAGACAAAATAAACTTATCTTCCTCAAAAACTATTTTAAAACCATGCTTCAAAAGAAGCGTACCCGAGACCAAGTTTTTTTGAATATCAGGAATACGTCTATCAATATAACTATCTTTCCAGAAGTAAATTTTAGTTCAACTGTTCCTTTTCCCATAACTTTAGTAGAGGAGGAGTTTCCCATATATACAATTTTACCGTCCCCCACTAATTCATAAGTCTTGAAAGAATTTCGGTTACCTGATATCTGACGAGTTATGCGGTATCTATCCACCATTCCACTTGATCTTTCGCTACAAATGCTTATGTGACCATTGTTACGAGATCATCTTTTTTATTTTTATTTTCTTTTTCTTTCTTATTTTTGGATTTGAGAATTCTACAACCATACGCATAGTGACCAACTTTGTGACAATGGTAGCATTCACCAGATTTAAAATTGGTACCATTACGCTTGAAATTTGTAGTCTTATTTTTCTTTGAAAAATTCTTATTTTTAGGTTCCTTCTTGGTTGATTTTTCTTCAACCATATGAGCTTTCATGACAGGTTCCTTCAAACTATTATCGCAACATTGTGTCTCTTGTTCAATATGCAAGTGGTTCAACGATTGTTCAAGAGTCAAATCTTACTTTTTGTGTAAGAGTTTGCTTCGGTACTCTTTACAAGATGGGGGAAGTTTTGATACAATAGCACCAATATGAAAGTTTTCATCAAGAGCAATTCCAGATATAGAAATTTTATTAGCTATAAGTTGGAATTCTTATACTTGTTTAGTGATTAACTTGTCATCAACCATTTTGAACTTTATATAATTTGAAACGAGAAATTTCTTAGAACTCACCTCTTCTGCTAAATAAATAGCTTGAAGTCCCATATCTCTTTAGCATATTTGCATTTAATATAATATTGATCATAATATTTATTGTACATTCCTTCAAGAATATAATTCTTGCACAAATAATCATCATATTGCCACTTGGTAATTTGTTCTTTAATCAAATTAGCCTCGTCAGATGCTACCTCAGAACCAGGAGCATTAGGACAAGGTTCTTCAAGAACATATGCCAACTTTAATCGTCTTAAAAAGAATTTCATCTTTCCACGCCATCTAGGAAAGTCTTTGCTATCAAATGTTTTAAAATTAGGATTAGACAAAGATGGAATACTATTTGATATTGATGTAGAAGTCATTGAGACAATTATCTTCAAATTGTTAAATCAATAATGATAATTATACAATACATTTAAAATAAAACTTTCTTGGCTTAGAGGCCCAATAATACGCTTCTTAAAAATAGTTGGAGTCTCTCCCACAAGCAAACGGAAGAACTAATAGCAACTCTATCTCCGGAATTCAATTAAGCCACAAAACAAGTAGCATTCAAGAATGTTGCTCTTCTATTCTTGAATTGGTGATTTCACCATTTGATCAATGTCTCTCAAATATTTTTCAAGGGGATAGTGTTTTTTGAGTGCTTGTCTTTCCAAACAAAAGAAACATTATTTATAGGATAAAAGTTTCATGTAAAAGAAAAGTAGTAATTAATTAATAGTTAATAGGTTCATGAATACTTTAAAACAAAAACAACTTTCGTTCAAGAACCTAAACGTAAGATTTAAAGAAGAATGAATTTGTCGAATTCATGTTCTTTGTAACTCAAAACTTTTAATAGATGCATTTGTTTCAAAATTAATTGAAACATGATTCCAAAAAATCTTTAACCAATGTATTTGTTTCAAAATTTATTGAGACACAATCTTTAATAACAACATAGTAAACCACAACCGGCCTCATATTTTCGGGTAGTGGGGCTCATTTGGATATTTGGCTTTCGGTGCGATTAAATCCAACGTATCATATTTAGGAATTGTTTGATACGTAGAATAAAAAAAAATAATCTCGAAATAAATATTGAAATTAGATTTATCCAATGTTTGCTATAAAATTGATGATTATTTCATCTTGTTATTTGTATTAAAATAATAGAATAACTATTTCATATAGAAGGTGGAATAGAATAACCTCATTAGATATCCTTGTTCATTTCATCTGATGTTCCAAACGACCTCTTATGGGTCGTTTAGTTGGGAAAGAGTTATCCCGAGATAATTAATCTCGAAATTAGTTATTCTGAAATTACTCGGGATCAGTTATCACAGAATAACTCGGAATTAGTTATCCTACCATGCATGTGGGATAACATATCCCATCACTAAGGAGCAAATGGTGGGATAAGTAATCCCAATACTAACAAATACTTCAAACCAAATATGGGATAAAATCATTCTTCGTTTTATCTCGAGATTATTTATCCCTTATACCTCACACCAAACGACCCCTTAGGGTCTAATAACTCTAAACATCAGTCCAAAACCCGAGGGCCAAGAGCTATGCAGACCGTTCAAACAAATTCATTGTCTCGTTCATATCATAACGGGCGAATCTAAATAATAGACCCAATTTGGGGTGACTTTCAAATTTTAGCCCCAAATAAAAAAAGTTTCCTTAAAATAGCCTTTACGTATTAACTAATATTTTTTTGGACAAAATTGCCCCTGATCAATGGAATAAATTACATAAATGATCATCATAATGGATAACAACTCCAGATTTATATCTTTCAACTTTTATTTTTTTTCTCTTTTTAATTGTACTTTTATTTTTATTTTTTATTTTCTCTTTTTATTTTTAATTTTTTATTTTCTCTTTTTATTTTAATTTTCTCAACCCTTACTTTTTTTCTTTTTTCCTCTCAACTTTTTTTTTCTTTTTTCTTTTTTTTATTTTTTTCCTCATTTTTTTTGTTCTTTTTAGTTTTTTTCTCAACCCTTACTTTTTTCTTTACATCTTTCAACATCTACTTTTATAAAAAAAAATAAACTTTTTTTTTCTTTGATTTTTTTCTTTTTAAATTTTTCTCGACCTATATTTTTATTTAATCTTTTTATTTTTATTTTTATCAGCCTTTATTTTTTATATTCTCTCTCAACTTCTATATTTTCTTTGATTTTTATTTTTTAAAATATTTTTCTTCATTTTCTTCTTTTTTTGCAATTTTGATTATTTTTGTTCTTTTCTTCGATTTCTCTCATTCAAGTTACATCTTATGAGCAAGAGTTGACACTATCGCATTATAAAGGCAAGACTTACGACTTTCGAACAATAAGCTACGTTTCATGGGCAAGAATTGACACTACTACATTATAGAGACAAGACTTATGACTTTCAAACAACAAGTTATGTTTCATGGGTAAGAGTCGACACTACCACATTGTATTTTGATTTATGAGATGTTTTATAACTTTTACCTTAGAGGAAAGACTTAGCTCGGGGGTTTTCAAACAACAAATTATACCCCACGGGTAAGAGTTGACTCTACCACGTTATGTTTTCATTTATGAGATATTCTACAATTATTTACTTAGAGGCAAGACTTAGCTCAAGGACTTTCAAACAGCAAATTATGCCCCACAGGCAAGAGTTGACTCTACCACATTATGTTTTCATTTATGATATGTTCTACAACTCTTCCCTTAGAAACAAGACTTGACTCAAGGACTTTCAAACTACAAATTATGTCTCACGGGCAAGAGTTGACTCTACTATGTTATATTTTCATTTATGATATGTTCTACAACTCTTACCTTAGAGGCAAGACTTGGCTCAAGTACTTTCAAACTATAAATTATTCCCCATAGGCAAGAGTTGACTCTATCAAGTTATATTTTTATTTATGAGATGTTCTACAACTCTTGCCTTAGAGGCAAGACTTGGCTCAAGGACTTTCAAACTACAAATTATGCCCCACGAACAAGAGTTGAATCTACCACATTATAGTTTCATTTATGAGATATTCTACAACTATTGCCTAAGAGGAAACACTTGGCTCAAGGAATTTTAAACTACAAATTATGCCCCACGGGCAATAGTTGACTCTACCATGTTATGTTTTCATTTCTGAGATGTTCTACAACTCTTTTCTTAGAGGCGAGACTTAGCTTAAAAACTTTCAAACTACAAATTATGCTCCACAGGCAAGAGTTAACACTACAGCGTTATGTTTTCATTTATGAGATGTTCTACAACTCATGTCTTAGAGGCAAGACTTAATTAGCTCAAGGATTTTCAAACTACAAATTATGCCCCACGGACAAGAGTTGACACTATCACGTTATGTTTTCATTTATAAGATGTTCTACAACTATTGCCTTAGAGGCAAGACTTAGCTCAAGGACTTTTGAAACTATAGATTATGCTCCACGAGCAAGAGTTGATACTACCACGTTATGTCTTCATTTCTGAGATGTTTTACAACTCTTGCCTTAGAGGCAAGACTTAGTTTAAAGACTTTTAAACTACAAATTATGCCTTTATTTATGAGATATTCTACAATTCTCGCTTTAGAGATATGACTTATCTCAAGAATTTTCAAAGAACTTTGTAACAACAATTCATGCCCTTAAATTTACTTTGATGTCAAAAAAGAAGATACCTTTGTGGATTATCTAATCTTTTATTTATTAGCAAAATATAATAGAAGTTGAGAAAAAGAAAAAAAATGATCAAACAAAATAGAGAAATAAAAAAATTGAGAAAAAAAGGAAAAAAAAAATAAAGATCAAGAAAAAAGCGAATAATTAAAAAAAATTGAGAAAAATAAAAATGAGAGAAAAAATAAAAATAAAGTTTGAGAAAAATGAGGGAAAAAAGAGAACTAAAAAACGAAAAAAGTGATCAAACAAAATAGAGAAATAAAAAAAGAGTGAGAAAAAAAGGCAAGAAAAAAATAAAGATTGAGAAAAAAGCGAAGAATTAAAAAAATTGAGAAAATAAAAAATGAGAAAAAAAAAAAAAAAAAAAAGTTTGAGAAAAATGAGGAAAAAAAAGAGAACTGATAAAAATAAAAAATAAAAGAAAAAGCAAAGAATTAAAAAATTAAGATAATAAAAAAATGAGAGGGAAAAAATTAAATTAAAGTTTGATAAAAAAAATGAGGGGAATAAAAGAAAACTGATAAAAAATAAAAATAAAACAAAAATAATGGTTAAAGACAAATGAATTAAAAAAAGGAAAATAAATAAATAAATAATGTTTGAGAAAAAAGAAAAAACAAAAAAATAAAGGTTGAAACAAATGAATTAAAACATGAAAATTAAATTAAAGGAAAAAATATAAAAGTGAAAATAATAAAAAATAGAATAATAAAATTAAAGAAAAAAGTGAAAATAATAAAAAAAAAATAGAACAATAAAATTAAAGTAAAAAAATAAAAAGTGAAAATAATAAAAAAATAAAATTTGTGAGATAAATAAACATGAAAAGTTTAAAAAATATATTTGAAGTGTAGAGAGACAAAATGATACTTGTACTAAACTTAAAAAGTAAGGAAGATTATTCTTTGAAGATATTTTCTATTGAGGTGAAATAGCTAAAGTTACCCATATGGGTATATGACACGCAATTTCCTGTATCATAACTAGGCAAAATTCACGTTCATTACAAATCACAAACGGCCCAACTTGCAAATACATTGAGATTTGTGGATCCCACTTCTCTTTCCACTTCGAGCGGTGAATTTTTGGTTGTAATATTTTTATTCGGAGATTATTTTTTTCTTTCGAAACTTGCAAACAATATTTTATGTTTTATTATGTACTGTTTAACTTCAAAGTTAATTAAATTAACTGTTGTGAATGAGGGCCTTTTTTGTTTGTTACGTGCATTTAGAAAGCCTACTGATCGTCAACTTTTTTCTTGGAGTAGAAGCAATGACAGTCAATCCAGCAGAGAGCTTTCGCCAGATGTACTTTATGATATTTACATACTTCACTGCTTCACCAATATTTCTGTGCCCCAACCAGATCAAATCATGAGAATAAAAGGATTCTTTTTGAGCAAAATCAAGACAAAGTACTTAATAATCTTAAATATGAATTGTATAGTTGGGATTGTAATATAATCCTTGGATTATTCAATCAAGGGCGGACCCACATGTATGGGTGGGGGTGCACCTGCACCCATTAACGTCAAAAAAATTGTGTGTATATATATGTATATACGTTGAGAAATTGGGATATAGTTAATAGTGCACCCTAAGATTAGTGGTAGTGCACCTTGCACCTTGGTTTGTTGGTTGAAGCCTGTACTTCCATCCACATGACCATCGCACAGTAGCTTATTTTTTATTTTCAATACTTCAAATGTATAAGGCTTATTACTAAATTTATAACAACAGGGGATTCGAACCCGCAACCAATTCATAAGTTACACACTCTTTGACCATTGAGCTACCATAGCTAATTGTACAAAAATATTAAAAGCTTCATATTAGAAAGTAATGTTATTAGCTTAAAACTCTTATTTGTTCTGTATATTTGTTTTTTCAGTGTTAATCATGTCTTTGGCGATCAATTGAATATGATAATATCCCTTAATCGACACCGAAAGTTTTCTAACGTCTTAAGATAATATTGGTGCTCCACAATATTATCAAAAGCAACAAGCGTAAAAAAACTTCAAAGTCTATTGTGTTTAATCACAAAGTACAAATAAAATGTGAGATTTAATGAACAAAAGCATAAAGGTAGAAAAGATATAAATATATGTCTAGTCCAAGACTAATAATATAAGCATGAATGACAAATATATGAACAAAATTTTATTTTTTTTATATAATAAAATATCAATTGTTTAGTGTTCGTCTCTTCAGAAAGCCTTATTGATAAGGGAAAGTATGTATCAGAAATTAGAACCTAAGTTGCACGTTAAGTGAGGCGAGCGCTCAACACATTTTGAGTCTTACTGCTAGGCTTATGCGCGTCTTTGAAAACACTGGTACACCCACGGACTTCAAATCCTAGTTTCGCCTCTGTATCCAATGCATATGGTCTTTTCTTTGTTATTGATTGCGGCTCATGCATACTAAAAACTTATGATAATATCGTACTTATTAATTCAACTAGTGAAATGAGCGGGCTTCGCATGGTGATAGAATCTTTTAATATTCAAGTATAACAAATATATTTTAATTTTTAAAAGAAAAATCAAATGCAATTAAATTAAAATTAATGTTTTAAATTTGTTTTCTTAGATTATGTAGATATATTATAAGAATTCACACACTATAAATTTTTATTCAACCATGCACGTAATTTAACTTTTGAAAAGTCACATACTTAATTAAGATATGTCTCAAAATATAAAAATCAATCGACGAGAAGATTTTATAATAACAGAAATACTTCATAATAAAAGCAAATAACCATATGTCTCTGCAAAAAATATTCTTGAACTTAATTAATTCTAGCCACAAATAACATTATAATAAAATAAATCTCATTTTGAGTAAAAGAAACTTATAACAATTTATCCATAAAGTAGGAAAAATTAAAATTGCTTTCGTGGAATAATATTTATAGATGTTTGTGAAAACACGGGCCAAGCATCAACATGAAGATTTCAAGGAGCACTCTTTTATCGTTGGTGACGCTATTGCCTTTTTTTTTTCGATAATGATAATAGGATTGCATTATTTTGTTTCTATAACTACCATAACTTTATTGGCTTCTCAATTTTTTCAATTATTTTATGTTGTTCATCTTTCTTCTTCATTCCTACAAGAAGAAAATAAGAATACACTTATACGGTATTATTAGTTACTCTGAAAAAACTTACATGAATTTTTTCAATCTTAAATACCTAAATTAGAATTTGTAAATTTTAAGTGATCAAAATTAAAATAAAGAAATTAAAAGTATATTTTTACCACTTAAGAACTCGTAACTTGATTGATATTTTAGCACTTTGATTTGGTTGATTTTGAATTCATCTAATACAATTTAGTTTCAAAAAATAGTCAAATAAATTAGCTCTAAAGAAATATTGTATAAATTAAAAATTTTAAAAGAAATATTCCTAGCCATAAATTCTTTATACGGGTTTGCCAACCATGATTCTTCACGTGAAACTAATCATATGATGTGTGTCACACCCCTTTTTCACTCGGGAGCCAAGGTAGAAGGATTTTTCCATTTAAAGTGATGGTTTTGAATAGAGATTATTTTAATTACAGAATCGCCACTTGGAATTAAGTTATGTTGTTCCAAGTCACCTTTTGAATCTCTAGTAAAACGGAAATGACTCTTTGTTGTGGTCTGCAAAAACAGAAGACCGGGTAAGGAATTCTGTTGATCAAGGGGAAGGTGTGAGGCACCCCTCAAGTCCCGTTGTTCTAGCACGGTTGCTTTTATTGACTTATCTTGACTTTAATTATTTTGATAAATTATGTTTGGACCTAGATTCACTCATTTTTAATATCTAAAATCTGTCTAAAACTGTCGCATTAATTTAGTGAAAAATTAATTTTTAGAAAAATATTTGTCGAGGTGCATTATTGCATCCTTTTATTTTAAAATGTCTCGGGGAGATGCGTACACTGCATTCTTAATTGAGACGAATATTTTAAATATTCCTAAAATTTGCCTAAACGTTAAAACATTAATTTATCTTTTATTGTAAAAAAACTTGTAACAATTTATTTGTTCAAAAGGCTATTTAACCTTAACAAAATTTAAGCAAACTAGGCAATTAATTCGACAAATAATTAAATTTATTAATAATAAAATAATAAAATAAATAAAAATAATAAATAAATAAAATAATAAAAATATAAATAAAGTTACCCCTTAATTTTTAAAAAGAAAAAACCATTCCATTTATTTTTAGCAGAACACAAATCAGGGTATGCATACTTTAGGGATTGTTGACCGGAGAGGAGAGGGTGGCAGCCATGGAGGCTTCGCCAGAAAAGGAAAAATAAGTTTGGTTTGGGGCGTTTTCTGGCGTGGAATTGCTAGTTGAAGGGATGGGTTGGTCGGCGTTTCCATCATTGGAAGTGTCACCGACGAGATTTAGCTGGTTTTTTGGCAATTTTCACTGAAAAATATCAAAACGGCATTTGGCCATTTTCCGTTGATCACTCTGGCGATGGAACAGGTTAAAAAGGAGAAAGGGTGATGTAGCGGTGGCAGATTTGATGGTTACTAGCGGTGGTTGGAGTAGCACCGGGCAGTGGGTCACCTGGACAGGCTAGGAGAGGCAGCGATGGCAGATCCGGTGGTTAATGGTCGCCGGTGTTGGCTCACCCAGTGCAGCCAGATCTTGTAGGGAGAAAAAGGAGCGCGGTGGCGGCGTTGGGCTTCGCCAGAGTTGGTAGGTGATAGAATTTTTGTATGGATAGTGGTCAATCCTGATTTTACAATGAATTTTCGTTAAAACTTCATCGGAAAAAGCGAAACGACCTTTGACTTTTTCTTTTGTATTCTATCAATTTTCATTTATTCTTCTACTATATTTTTTAGTGTATATATGTTCTTTTATTAGTTACAGATGTGTACATGAATCAAATTCATGAGTATGTTCGTATGTGGTGTGCAGTAAAAAAATGGAAGTCTGTGTGTGCAAATGCATGTAATAGTGTGTGCATGAGTGTAACAAATTACTATGTAATAGTGTGTGCATAAGTGTAACAAATTACTATGTAAGCAATATTTTACTGCGTTTTTGTCATGTACAAATATTTACTGCATAATATTAATTTCTTTTCACTTTTAATAATATGCACAAGATACAGGCATTACAATAAATTCATACAGTATCAATTCATGAAATCACTAAAACAACTCCATTTATGATTTCATTCACAACAAGTCATATAAAATAAAAATACAGGATTAAATAAGAACTTGTCTGTTGAATTGAATCAAATATTGAAGCCATAAAGTCGAAATCAAAAACTCAATCGGAACTCTAAAACTTAAACCACGACTCTTTTCTCCTTTTTATCTTCTTTATTTTTGCTTTTGTCTCCTTTTTTGTTTGATATTTTTCTCTTTTTCTTTTTTGTCTCAGTATCTGTATTTTTCTTGTCTGATCTAGTGTAGGTAGAGAATAGTATGTATGTCGTTTTTCTGGGGTAGAGAAGTCATTAAGTACAGGAACTCTTAGGGGGAACAGTTACAAATAAGACGGAGGAAATTTGAATTTTAAAATAAAATTCTTTTTTATTTTTTTAATTTATTAATAATAGTACATAAAAATAAATGAATGAATAAATAAAATAATATAATAATAATAAACATAAATATAATTAATTAATTTTATAATTTAAGAAAATATAATAAAAATTATAATTATCCTTAAATAAATATAATTAAGATAGTATTAAAACTACTATTTTATTTATTTAAAATTTAAAAAGTAAAATATTTTTTTTGAATTTTTGTATTACTTTTAAAATTAGAATAAAAATAAAATAAAATATCTCAAAATTAACTTTATTTAGTTATTTATTTTTTAACTAAAAATTTATTAAAAATAAAATAAGAATTTAAATAATATCATACCAAATATAAATATTTAATATCAAAAAATAAGTTAAAATTCAAGGAGGATCAAATTTCATGTGTCCACATTTTTGCCTCTATTTGTGTGGAATCTCGAAGAGTTTCATATAAAGAAGTAGACAAAATATGATTTTTGAGCCTCCGATTATTTGAAAGTAAGGATAAAATAAAATTAAAATAAAAGAAAAAATATGACCGAGTCCTGGTTTTGGACTTCCTACATATCCCAGGTTATAAGGGAATCAGGTCACGAGTAGTCCAAAGGTAACATGGTGAACGAATGAGTTAGACATCGAGTGAGATTCCGTCGAGTTTACAATTAACGACTTCTGTTTTTTACATTCAAATGACTAACAAAAATTAAAAATTAAAAATACAAATGCAAAATGCAATTTTCTCTGAAACTTTGATTCGAATCTTCATGATTTGAACTTGAAAATTCACCCTATTCTTCAAACAGGCTCCTGGCTTGCTTTTTCCCTCTTCACCCTGTTCTTCAGGTGGGCTCCTGACTTGTTGCTTCTTCACCCTGTTCTTCAGGCGGGCTCCTGGACTTACTTTTCCTTCACCCTGTTCTTTAGGCGGGCTCCTGGACTTGCGTTTCCTTCACCCTGTTCTTCAAGTAGGCTCCTGACTTGTTACTTCTTTACCCCGTTCTTCAGGCGGGCTCTTGGACTTACTTTTCCTTCACCCTGTTCTTCAAGCGAGCTCCTGGACTTACTTTTCCTTTACCCTATTCTTCAGGCGAGCTCCTGGATTTACTTTCCCTTTACCTATTCTTCAGGCGGGCTCCTGGACCTACATTTTCTTTACCTTATTCTTCAGCGGGCTCCTGTACCTACTTTTCCTTCACCCTGTTATTCAGGCATACTCCTGGACTTGCTTTTCTTTCACCCTATTCTTCAGGCGGGCTCCTGGACTTGATTTTACTTCACTCTATTCTTCAGGCGGGTTCTTGAACTCACTTTTTATTCACTCTGTTCTTCAGGCGGGCTCCTAGACTTACTTTTTCTTCACCCTAATCTTAAGACGGGCTCCTAAGTTGTTATTTCTTTATCCTGTTCTTCAGGTAAGCTCCTAAACTAAAAATAAAAGTTGAACGAGAAAAGAAAAGTCTCATTATCCAGGAGGGTCCTGAGCAGAAAATAAAATTCAATAAACAGAACAAAATTTTTGTCCCAATTTGTACAAGAAAATTTTGTAAGTGTCATTAGATCACATCTTTTGAAAATTACAGTAAAGAGGGTGAATCAAGGCCCTGTTATAGAAATGCGTCTCTTCAAAGTAAAACTAATAACCAAAATTAGGAAGTGCGTCTCCTAACACATGAAACTCATATTACCTAGAAAAGGAAGTGCGTCTCCTAGGGGTTAAATAAAATGATTCAAATAAAAAGAACATCTACATCTTTTTGAAACCAAGGGGAATAACTCGACTAAATGGTATGTCTTATAGGAATCAAGGGAAATAACTCGACTAAAAGGTACGTCTTATAGAAATCAAGGGGATGACTCGACTAAAAGGTACGTCTTATAGGAATCAAGGGGAATGACTCGACTAAAAGGTACGTCTTATAGGAATCAAGGATAATGAATTGACTAAAAATTACGTCTCATAGGAATCAAGGGGAATGACTCAACTAAAAGGTATGTATTATAGGAATCAAGGGGAGTGGCTCGACTAAAAGTATGTTTTATAGGAATCAAGGAGAATAATTCGACTAAAAGGTACGTCTTATAGGAATCAAGGGGACTGACTCGACTAAAAGGTATATCTTATAGGAATCAAGGGGAATGACTCGACTATAAGGTACGTCTTATAGGAATCAAGGAGAATGACTCAACTAAAAGGTACGTCTTCTATGAATCAAGGTTCAATTTAAGAAGTATATCACCTAGCAAACAAAAACTGAAATTCCTGGACAAAGAAATATGCCTCCGAAGGATATAGGATGATAACTTTTTACCATAATTTGATTATCAAACCTGTGCAACAACATTGCTTCCTATATTTGTGGAAATAAGGTATTGTATCCCTTTATATTTATGCTTTGTTTCCTGTTTCATCAAACAAAACTTGTGAGTTCAAAAACATAGTGGCAGGTTTGTGGCTTTAGCTTCTGTGGCAATCACTCTTGCCCTTGTCCTATTTAACCTTCCTTTCAATCATTAGCATCTATCTCCGACTTGCTGTATCGTTGACCCAAACTCATATTATTAGAAGTGACTCTGAAACAAACATAGTATCTCTGCTTCTCTATACTTCTCAAATAAACCCTTTGAACCTTGATATTTCCATGAGTTCCAGACTCGCCTGTTGACAAAACTTTCTGCATGCCTTATTTCGGCTCACAATCATGTCTCTTTCATGTATTGGATTTTTGTCTTGGTTTGTACAATTGAAGAAGCTGGTAGCCAGTTTTGAAATTTTTTCTCACTTGTTATGACACAGACTCGACTCAAAGACACAAGAAAAATGACAATGATAATTTTTTTTGAATAACTAACTCAAGAAAACAAAGATATAAAGAAAAATAAAAAGAAAATGAATGTCTCCATTTGAAACAAAGAAATGAAAAATTCATTTAAAAATGACAGTCAACTTTAATGATTATGCCATGTATTTTTGGATTAAGTTGCCTTATCTTTTCATCCAAACTTTTCACCAATTATTATTAAGTTAATGTCCCTGAAATTGAGTTGTTCCTTTGGTAAATTGTACTTATAGATCCCATTTAGCTAGTGACATCTTGAAGGGTTTTCGCCAACAAACCTTTCTCATTTTCTTTCTCTCAGCTTACCATTACCCTATGGTGTTTATGAGGATTTTCACCAATGAGACTCTCTTGTTCTCATTTTTTTCAACTCATAATCGTCTTACGATGACCGTGAGGGTTTTCACCAATAAGAATCTCATTTCATTTCTCTCAACTCACCATCATTTATGGTTTCCCTGATGGTTTTAACCAATAAGGCTCTATCATTTTTATTTCTCTCCTGACTCCTTATGCTGAGGAAGACAAGTGGTTTCCAAAATGCGTCATCATATGAATTGCATGCTTAGCCTTAACATTCTTAAAAATTAATCTGAAGGTCTTTCTTTGATGTAACTTGGATTTTGGATAAGGTTAGAAAGATAGGGCGACATGAGGCTAAAAAATTTACTAAACATTGGGTGAAGCGTACAACTTTTGGAATCGACTTTTTTAAGGAAATAAACTTTTGCCCTAGTTTCATTTCATTCTGGATAATTTGAATTTTCTTTTGGTTGGACTGAACCCCAGATTAGGGCTACCTACGTATCTTGTCATAGCAAGAATTAGGTCAGACGTAGTCCAAATATCTTATTCTTTTGCTTGATTTTTTTTCACTCTAACTTTAGCTTTTTTTTTTCTTTTTCTTGGCTTTTTTTAAGAGAGAGAGAGACAGATTTTTTTTGCTGACTCTATTTCTTTTTGGCACTTATTCTGACTATATCTCTCTTTCTTGACACTTTTATTTTTCTTTTATTTTCTTTTTTTAATTTTTTTTTAGAATCCATTTTGATTCCAAAAGAGGTGTATGAAAGAAAATAAAATTAAAGCTTAAAGGGGGTAACAAAGGATGACACAACATTTGGATAGCAGAATGAAATGCCTTAGTCATATCAATCCTTAAAAATGCAAGTACTTAACATGCAATTTGAGAGTGAACATAAAAATCATACACATCTCTTTCAACATTAATTTTGACTGAGTAATTATGTCACTATTTCTCATGCACATGAAACATACGGGCCTACATATTTTGTACTTTCCTCACAATAAATTACTCATGCCTTTATTTTTTGAGCTAACTTCCTTTTGCTTCTCCTGACTGTGGAAAATGTATCTCCTCTGATTGATCTCATTCAAAATATTTGAGATGGACCTTCTCATTGAAGACCAAATCCTTTTTATTCACAAAGTGATTACCTCAATATATTCAAGTGAGGTTGTAACTATATCCCCAAACACCTCAACACTTTACTTATTTTCTTAGATGCTGTCTTTTTCTAATTTTAGTTCTCTGATTTAATGTTTTATGATTAAGTTGGATTTTAAGATTCGGCTGAAAATTTCGCAGGCATGTCATAACACTAGAATCAACATAAAATTTATTGTGTAAAGAAGACAAACAAATAACTTAAAAATAAGACAAATCAACAAGGACACCACATTTCATTAAAAGAAAAGATAGAAGGGTTTAAACGAAAATGACAGAAAGACAACAAAATAGATTTCGAACTACAATCCTACAATAATTTGAAAAACAGAAAGAAAAACAAAACAAACTACCAACAATCCTTCTAAGTAAGGAAATGAATGACTTCCCAATTTTTGAGCTTGTCATCTTAGCCACTGGTTTGCATATCAACATGACTAGAGCTTCCAATACTATCCAACACATTTCCTTCAACAAATAATTTTGGATCCCCATACTTAACTCATTATTTTCCACGTATTATGCATTACCGTGTGTTGATGAAGAATTTCGTGTGACGCTCGTAGTGTTAATGTTTTGCACTACAATCAATTTTTATTGAATCATCCTTTCTATTTCTCTTTTCAAAGCACGACAATTCTCAATACCGTGACCCTGAATATTAGAATGATATACACATCGTACATGAGGATCAAAATTTCTTGAATGTGGATAGGAGTACACTCAAGAAGAGGAGTGATTAAGCCCAACTTTCTCAATCTCTGGAATAAAATGGCATACGACTCCTCAATTAGTGTACAATTATTCTTTGACTTTCTCTTTTTTGCAAACTCCTGCCTCGATTGAAACTTAGACTTTGAAGTTTCTTGATAAATATATGGGGGTCATAGATGATGTTGCGGGATCGATGCATGCCATTTTGGATAAGAAAATGGATGAGAATACAACTGTGCATTGTTCAAAGGATACTGAGGAAGTGGAATGAAATATGTTAGATTTTCCAAAGAGGAACCTTGTTGCAGGTGAGCATATGGATTTGATGTGCAAGATCGGGATTGAAACTGACAATATTACTGAGTTGGACCTCTTGAGCTCTACTTTGCCCCTGTAATAATAATAGTACATTTTTTTCTTCTTCTTCTTCTTCTTCTTCTTCTTCTTCTTTCCTTCAGTCCCTCTCAAATGATGGAAATATCGTCCCAAGTGTTTTATAGAATCCTCGTGCCCATCATGTTCCTCAATTTCGATATCTCAAGACTTAGAGGAAGGTTAAACCTTGAATACATGCCCCATTCTTTCTATGCAACATCTTTATAATTTGCAATTCCTTGAGAATTTTTCATAGCCTTTCTGTGTTCTTCATTTTCCTAGTTATTTTCTCTTGCTCTTCTGCCGTGTCAAACTTCTTAGTAAGAAATTTTGGTGGTCCGATTAACATAGATGTGGGCTCAGGAGTATAATAGTGATCATCAAGAGTGTCAAACATCGACTCACTCGCAGATTGGGAAAGCATAATCGCTGGACGAAAAGCCAAGGTGGAAACCACAATAGAGGGTTGAGCAACAAAAATAGAGACTATAGATGGTGCTATCGATGTGGTAGATTTATACTGAAGAACTAGAGAATGAGTGATGGAAACATTAGGATGCTTTTGGCTTGGAGTAGATTCTGAGGCATGTTGTGGAGCATAACTAACAGCAGAAAACTGACCTTGCAATTTTGGTAAAAAAACTCAAGGTATTTGTCGGGTCAAGAGTGGAAATGGAAGAGGAGGCAACTCACTGGCCTAAGCTCGATACATTTCCATTATTTGTTGCCTCAAACTCATAATCTCTTGCTTTAAAATCTCATTTTCCCAACTCCTTGTCTGATCCATGATGTCACTCTCTATATTCTTGTTGGACATGACTTTCTTCCCTGGACTTGATGTAATATGAAGGACCAGCCAAAATGCCACAAACCAACCACCTTAAAACTAACTGTTTAAGAAATAACAAAGGCGTTAGAATGCTACACTTTTTCAAAAACTCTTTTCTTTTTTTAGAAAAGATCACTAAACCCTAGAAGGGCGCCTGCGTATCTCAATAAGATGAGAATTAGGCGTGCGTAGTTCTTGATGTTGGATATATAAAGAAACACATTTTTCTTGTAATTTGAGAAATGAGAAAGAATTTTTTTTAAATTTAATGATAATTATAAAAACACATTTTCGAAAGCAAATTAATTTATTTTTATATACTAATCAAAAACTCTCTTTTTATTTGTTTAGAAGGAAACACAAATAAATTTTTTTCTTTCTTTAAAATCACCAAATCCATGAAAGACTGCCTACATATCTCATTAAGATGAGAATCAGGTGTGCGTAGTTCTTGAAATATATGTCATACAAAATTCAGCCTCAATACCCCTAAAGGTTCAGGGCTGTTAAGATTTATATATATAATTTATTTTATTTTGTAAAAACTTAGCCTCATGATCCTTAAAGATTCAGGGCTATATATATATATATATATATGTATGTATGTATATATATAAATTAAATTCTAGAAAATAATAATAATAATAATTATGAAAGTAATCATATTTTTAAAATATTTTTCAAATAAATCTATGAATAATTTTTCAAAAGCCAGGTTCATACCACGAAAAGGATTTCTTATGTATCTCGTTAAAAAGTGAGAATCAGACCCTCGTAGTTCATAAAGACCATAAAAAATATTATATATATATATATATATATATATGTATATATATTTAATTTCTTTGAAAAATGATTTATTAAATTTGGGGACAAAATATTCTCTTACGTTTTATTAAGTTATCTAAAGTCGATCCGCAATTAAATGGCCTTCCCAAATAAATGTCAAAGAGCACATAGAATGCACATGTTGGTCATTATAACGAGGGACACTTGCCCTAGACAAATCTGGCCCCTGTGCCGAGTCCCGCTAAGTCAAATGCACATGATGCAAATAAAGCAAAACCTAATAGGGATAATAAGATTCTGAGTTTTAGTTCTTCTATGTTTAGCCTTAAAGGAATAGGTGTCTAGACTAGCTTACCTGAGCGGACACTCGAGTTAGGGATGGACAACTTGTTCGGTAGCAATGCTACTCCGCCTTCGTTATCGATCCGAACCCTGCCTAACATGTGACTATAATCCTTCAACAGGTGCCTTGAAACTCTGGCTATCTCAAAAAGAAAGTAGGATACATACTTTGCATTCCTTCTATCCTATTTCAGAGACTCAAAGGGGGTGCGCAAGAGAAGACAATTTATAAAACAATTCAACAATATCAAAACAGTAAATAAGCTAGTAGCACATAAGGCCAACAAACACAATATCAAAATAATTAAAGCAAATAAAGTCAATATCAAAAGCTTGAATTCTTATGTTATTTCTCTGTAGAGTCGTCAGAGATGTCACACCCCTATTTCGCTCGGGAGACGAGGTCGAAGGATTTTTCCAATTAAAGTGACGGTTTTGAATAAGGATTATTTTTTTTACAAAGTCGCTACTTGAATTGAGTTATGGTGTTCCAAGTCACCTTTTGAATCCCTAATAAAAAAGAAATGACTCTTTGTTGTGGTCTGCGAAAATAGAAGACCGGGTAAGAAATTCTGTTGACCAAGGAAAAGGTGTGAGACACCCCTCAAGTCCCGTGGTTCTAGCTCGGTCTCTTTAATTGACTTATCTTAACTTTAATTATTTTGATAAATTATGTTTGGGCCTAGATTCGCTCATTTTTAATATCTAAAATCTGTCTAAAACTGTCGTATTAATTCAGTGAACAATTAATTTTTAGAAAAATATTTGTCGAGGTGCATTTCGCATACTTTTATTTTAAAATGTCTCAGGGAGATGCATACGCCGCATTCTTAATTGATACGAATATTTTAAATATGCCTAAAATTTGCCTAAACGTTAAAACATTAATTTGTCTTTTTTTGTAAAAAAACTTGTAATAATTTATCTGTTCAAAAGGCTATTTAACCTTAACGAAATTTAAGCAAAATTAAATCTAGGCAATTAATTCGACAAATAATTAAATTTTATTAATAATAAAATAATTAAAAATAATAAATAAATAAAATAATAAAAATATAAATAAAGTTACCCCTTAATTTTTAAAAAACAAAAAATATTCCATTTATATTTAGTAGATCACCAAATCAGTGTATGCACACTTTTGGAATTGTTGACAGGAGAGGGAATAGTGGCAGCCATGGAGGCTTCTCCGAAAAAGAAAGAAAAGGTTACTTTGGGGCGTTTCCTGGCATGGGGTCACCTGTTGAAGGGGTGTGTTGGTCGGCGTTTCCGCCGTTGGAAGTGTCACCGGTGAGATTTGGCTAGTTTTTTGGTGATTTTCACTGAAAAATATCAAAACGACATCTAGCCGTTTTTCAGTGATCACTCTGGTGACGGAATAGGTAAAAGAGAAGAAAAGGCAATGCAGTGGTGGCAGATTTGATGGTTTTCGGTGGCGGTTGGGGTAGCGCCAGGCAGTGGATCGCCTGGACAGGCTAGGGAAGGCCGGTGATGGCAGATCCAGTGGTTGATGGTCGCCGATGTTGGCTCACCCAATGGCGTCCAAATCTAATAGGGAGAAAAAAGAGAGCGGCAGCGGCACTGGGCTTCGCCAGAGTTGGTGAGTGATAGAAGTTTTGTATGGATGGTGGTCAATCTTGATTTTTACAATGAATTTTCGGTGAAACTTTGCTGGAAAAAGCAAAACGACCTCTGACTTTTTCTTCTATATTCTATTGATTTTTATTTATTATTCTACTATTTTTTTAGTGCATGTCTGTTCTTTTATTAGTTACAAATGTGTACATGAATCAAATTCATAAGTATGTTTGTATGTGGTGTGTAGTAAAAAAAATGAAAGTCTGTATGTGCAAATGTGTGTAATAGTGTGTGCATGAGTGTAACAAATTACGGTGTAAGCAATATTTGACTCTACTTTTGTCATGTACAGATATTTTACTGCATAATATTAATTTCTTTTCACTTTTAATAATATGCACAAGATACAGATATTACAATAAATTCATACAATATCAATTCATGAAATCACTAAAACAACTCCATTTATGATTTCATTCACAACAAGACTTATAAAATAAAAATACAGGATTGAATAAGAATCTATAGGTTGAATTGAATCAAATATTGAAGCCAAAAAGTCGACACCAAAAACTCAAGCGAAACTCTAAAACTTAAACCACGACTCTTTTCTCCTTTTTATCTTTTTCTTTATTTTTGCTTTTTTCTCCCTTTTTGTTTAATATTTTTCTCTGTCTTTTCTGTCTTAGTATCTGTGTTTTTCTTGTCTGATCCAGTGTAGGCGGAGAATAGTACATAGGTCCTTTTTTCTGGGGTAGAGGAGTCATTAAGTACAGGAACTCTTGGGGGAAAAAGTTGGGGGGAACAGTTACAGTTAAGAGGGAGGGAATTTGAATTTTAAAATAAAATTCTTTTTTATTTTTTAATCTATTAAAATAATAAATAAAAATAAATAATAAATAAAAATAAATGAATGAATAAATAAAATAATAGAATAATAATAATAAATATAAATGTAATTAATTAATTTTTACATTTTAAGAAAACATAATAAAAATTATAAATAGCCTTAAATAAATATAATTAAGATAGTATTAAAACTACTATTTTATTTATTTAAAATTTAAAACAATTTTTTTTGTATTTTTGTATTATTTTTAAAATTAGAATAAAAATAAAATAAAATATCTCAAAATTAACTTTATTTAGTTATTTATTTTTTAACTAAAAATTTATTAAAAATAAAATAAGAATTTAAATAATATCAAACCAAATATAAATATTTAATATCGAAAAATAAGTTAAAATTCGAAGAGGATCAAAAATCACGTGTCTACAATATGATGATTAACATTTTTTCATGTTCTTCTTCACCCTTATGCGTGGTACAATAATGGAGAAGAAAAAGAATAACTTTGAATGAGAATTTTCATGAAACAAAACATGAATTTATATAAGCAAAGTGGAGGAATTCCATAAGGTTTTCATAAATTTACAAATTACATTTCGGAAGGTTATGAATATTAAAAATGAGAGTTACGAATATTATCAAGAGTATAATTGAAGAGGTATGAGTTATGATTAATTATTATTAAATTTACTAAATCACTACAACAAATATGATATATAGCTACAAAATTACTAGCTACGATCTGAATTTTTCATTAATTGTTCACTTTTTGTGACAAAAATAACATTTCGTGCTTAAATATACGAGACACATACTTTTAGTGACGAAACATAAAAATTCGTAGCAAAGTTTTGTCCATTAAAATTTCCCACCAAAAAATAGGTTGGCACCATTTTTTGAGTACAATTAGCCACGAATTTTAAGTTATTTGCGACACATTATTTTGTCACTAATGATGTTCTCATTTCGTGACAAGTCATTTTTTGTCCTAAAATTAGTTGAAGTTTGAATACCAAATTTTTTTTTATCACAAAAGATATATTGATACATTAGTAATAAATCGTTTTTTGTCATAAAATTAATTGAATTTTAAATATGAAAAACTTTCGTCACAAAATATATATTGATATATTAGTGACAAATTAGCATTTATAGTTAATCATTGTAACTTTTGCCACAAATTATCTAAAATTTTGTGGCTAATGTTACAATTAACTATAAATTGTAATTTGATGCTAATGTGTCAATATATTTTTTGTGACAAAAAATTTTGGTATCCAAAACTCAATTAATGACAAAAAATGGTTTGTCACTATTGTATCAATATATTATTTGTGACAAAAAAAATTCATATCCAAACTTTAACTAATTTTAGGACAAAAAATAATTTGTCACGAAATGAAAACATCATTTCAGTGAGACTTCCTCAGTATACCATTATAGTATATCATCATATTGATATTTTATCATGGAGGGCCGCTAAAGTCCTTAAATGGAACGCTCCCCGTTACCATCTAATATATCTATATACTAATATAGTTTCATCCTATAATGAGACACTCTTCAATACTCCGTGATGCCATCATTATACATCTATATATCGGCATAGTATCATGGACGACTACTTGAATCCTTCAATAAGACAATCAATATACCAATAGAAATGTGATTATTAAATGAATTATTCAATAATTTTCTTCTGCATTTAATTTTTTTTTCATTGCATTTTATTTTGAATGCATATAAATTACGTTTAGATTTCATCTAAAAGTAAGTTTTATTTTCTAGGCAGAGTTATTTTTATTTTACTAGTATAAAGAAAGTAAAAGAGAAAAAATAAACTTCCCTAGGAATTGGGACATTATTGGGTAATTTGACTCAAAAATTGAGAACATACGGGCATAATTTCCTCTCCCCAATTCAAGAAATCTTTTAGCAGACCTCAATTCTCTCTCTTCATTATCTTCTCTATTGAGTAAGTGGGCACAATCCGAACAACACAGGTTTCTACTTCTTCTTACACTTTCTTATTTTCCGTTGCTTTATATCGTCTTTAGAATGGGCTTGTGAATCTACACATTGGTTACAAATCTTACCTTTTCAGATTAGATGTTGTGAGATAAATGGATATGTGCTTTTGAAAAGAAGGATTTACTGTGAGAGATTGTACATTTGTATTAGCTGAAATTGTAAGTGTTCAGTGCGATGGTAAAAAATAAGAATCTCACTGTTATTGAATTTTAACAGCCCACAATGCATCTTGCAGCTGAAGTTGCTAGATAAATGGTACTACTTAGTAATTAACTGGATACTACTCTAAACAATCAATCATAGCTCAAGTTTTCTTGATTGAAAGTCGGAATCAGTCTTAGTTCTTGCTATTAGATCTACTTCCTACTAATGAAATAGAATCAGACCTTTAGGATTAGTTTGTGCTCTTTATGATTGAATACTAGCGACAACAACTTTGATTTACGAAATTGTATGTGCTACTGTTTTTAGTTTAGGACTTGATGGTTTGTTAGAATATATTTAGAAAATTCTAGAGATATTGTATTTTCTTTAGGCATTAATTATCATTTGAGAATCTAGGTTGTTCACGATTTGGTGAAAGATCAGATCAAATCAAATTAATTTAAAAAATAAACATCAAATTTGGTTTGAAATTCTAAAAACTGACAATTTTTGATTTAGTTTTGATTTTACTAAAACATAACAAAAAAATAAATTGCTTTTAATTTTGCTTTTAATCAAAAATCGATTCAAACCAGATCATGAACACCCTATTTGAGATTAGAATTTTAGATATGTTAAATAATGAACTTTTAGCCTACTAATATACAATCTGAGTAGGATTAATTCACTTTTAAAATAATCCATTTGAATTGATAAATTAGTGTAGTAAGCCATTTCTCAGATAACAAGTAATCCATTATATACGGTCTATAACAATTTTAATGTTGAGTTAGATAAATTAGAGTGATCGTAGTCAAAGAGGCAAATAAGTCAATTATCTCTCATAACAAGTAATCTAGTATTTCGCAAAGAATATCTAATTTACTTCTTTAATCTTTGCTTCTTTTGGTGATAGTCAAATCCGAACTTAGCCATTTTCTTGGTTTACAATTATTTTATTTTTTGATACTTTTTTACATTCCTCGAGAGTCGAAGATAATTTTTCACGTCGTGATTCCTTTAGTTGTCTAGCTTAATCGATCTCATTCATAAGCACGAGTCTAGATATAGACACATGTTGCCCCAAGATCTAATTGTTAATAGACATAGGCTCCCTACAACCATCGAGCATGAATCTAAATAAACATAGAGGGCAACAGAGCAAGATAAACAAACTAATCGGGGTAGCAATTGTTTTCCTCCATCCATGGAGCAATCTGTCTATTCTTAGCTATCTTAGCATTTATCTCCTAGATGATTTACCTGATTACCTGGGCAGTAGTTTGCTTTTGGTTTAGAAAAACTCTAAAAAGCCTTTCTCTCCACACATAGTAAGTTGTTGGCTTGTTGCAGAATAAGATCTTTCATTGGCATATGTAACAACCTAATATTGTTCATCATTTCATTCTTTAGGCTCTCTTATAATGCCTAACTATGGCAGTTACTTTTTCCAAATGGTAGCAGTGACGTCACAAGCAAAGAACAAGTGTGCTATTATCTCATGTTCATGTTTACAGAGAAGACAAGTCTGATCACCTACAACCCCTATTTGAACAATCTATTTCAAGTTCATCAACCAACTAATGCAGCATGTCTTTAGATAAAAATCAGCCTAAGTGATTTTTGAAGTTTATATGGGTGATCGTAACTAGTACTAGTTTGAGATTCATTTTTTTACCTGTTGTATGATATGCTTCATGGACTTGATGATATTGTCTAGTGCTTTAACTTGAAAAATATGGAGAACCTAGTTATTTCCTTAATAAAAGAATATTAACAAAACAACATTGACCTTCAGATTCAACTGGTTGTCAAAATTTTGTGATCATTAAAAATTTTAATCAAGTTTAGAGTATTGAACTATATTAGATTTTTTGAAACATCAACTGACCGAGAAGTTTTGAAAGGTGTCTTCAAGTGTTGGATTTATTTTAGTGTTGATTCCTTTGAACTTGAAACTCTAATTGAGTAAGCATCAATCTCATTTCTTGCTAGTTTTCTCAATTCCTTGTGTAGCAAAATCTATTAAGATATTATTAAGAATGGGTTCATTGAAAAATTTTATGCCATACTGCATTATCATAATTGTACATGAAAATGCATATTATGATAATAATTATCTGATTTTATATTGCCACTGTAATTTACCGCTTGTATTTCCTCCAGCTTACCGAAGATCTAAGATTAAGGTAGATGGTTAGTAGATAGCCAGCGTGTAGAACCTTTATGTGAAAGACACGGGGCTAGTCTTATCTTCCACTTTTCTCCATACTAGAAGTTGTAATGTCCCAGAAATACACCCTAGACGTCGTGCTCAAGACTACAAGTAGTCCCAAGCTAAATCTTTAAGTCTTATAACAACTTTGGAACTCATAATAAAGATAAACTGGACTTGCAAAATCTCGAGATACTGAATTAATGTCTTAACTAAAACTTAAATAATATCTTACTGAAAGTCTTAAACTTGGAAATCTTGAAAACAAACACTTTTAGGTCTAAACAGAAAACTGTCGGACAAGCCTCTACTTCTAACTAGAGAGCCACTAGGACAAGCCCCGGCTGATTCGAACTAAACAGAAAACCAAATAAATAAAATAATTCATTAGTAATAATGTCTGATAAAATGGGTCCTCAAACTATGAGGACTCACCAAGCATCGGGATATAGGTGGAGATGCCTGTAAACAATCACGCTGCTGAAACTAAGCACTAGGACCTACATTATGAAATAATGTAGCACATAGACGTATATGTAGACCAGTACTTCTGGAATGTACTGAGCATGTGGGGTTGAATGCACAAGTAAAACAATAACTCAATGTGTACTTAGATTTTCAAATAATGCATTCTAAGTGTAAATGACTCACCTTGGGCTTTAATAAAACAAAAAGCTGAAAAATCATAAAACATGAATAATAAAGCACATTGAATAAACTTTGTGAGCCACACACTTAGTTTATGAAAGCTTTACTTTTAATCTTTCTTAGGGAGGTTCTTCTAACTGACATAAACCATGTGAGCTACTTAGGAGTTCAACGTCTTACCCACGTTGGGGAGAGCTGTCCTACCCTTGCCATCGGAATAGGACCTTAAATTGAGTGATCACTATCTGTAACTTCATCCATATTGGGAATAAGCTTAACCTATATTGGCTTGTAGTTCTGGGGCATGTGACCTTGGACGCATACCCAACTCCGTGCTAAATACTACTCCCTTATTACTTAATACTTATACTTTAGGACATCTACCTTAAAATAGCATAAAAGGGCTTATAATGAAAACTAATTATGCTTCTCTTTCCTTTAAACTGTAATCAAAATGAAAAAAGTGGATTTCATATCTTAGCTGAGGATCAAAAGATCAATTCTTGCTTTAAATCTTGATATAAGCTTGTCATAGAATGCTTAAAAGCATAATCTTCTTGAAATCTCAACACTTAAACTTAGGGCTTAAAATTCATGCTTTAAACTCATGGTAATTCATAGAAAAACTTCATGCTTTAAACTCATGGTAATTCATACCAAAAATTCATGCTTAATATAATTCTTGAAATACTTCAACAATAATAAGTCAAGATAGTTCAATCTCATTCATAATATAAATCTTGGACATACTTTAAGCTTTAAATCTCATGATAATCACATGCTTCAAGAATATATAAACTTGGGTATAAACCCAACTTCAAAATAAGTAAATGGAATCTTAAAATTATGCAATTTGGGCACAAGGGTGAAAGGATACCCTTATTCATAACCTTACATACCTTAATGGACTTGATTTAATGGATGAAAGCTTGACTTTGTAAGTCTTGGAGGTGATCTTGAAAGCTTTTTTGAACTTCTTGAATTAGAAACTTAAATTCTTGTTTATTTTAAAGAGAAAGTAAAGGACTTTTGGTGTTCTTGACAGGAGGGGTTAGGGTTTCTTGGAGAGAAAATTGATAGAGAATGGGCAAATAATGCCTTAATCAACGTTTAATCTATTGTTTTTATGAATTGAGTCGGTGGGAATTGACCTAACTGCCCCTCAGAAGATTAAACTCGTAACTAGAATGCCATTTAGAGGCCTAGCACGACGCGATGACATGCTAATCGCTATATTGCGCGCGACGCAATGCAATCGCGATGAGCTGCTTGAATCGAAATCCAAACAGACCCAATCCTTTTCCGAAAAATTTAAAACTTTCCCTAGACATGCTCCTTACACCCTTGAACATGAATCAACTCAAAAACCATTGTCTCAGAGTCTGGAAGGTTGACTTAAAAATCCTCGAAGTTAGAGGGTCTTAAAAATGGTTAAGTCCTCAACACTTAGCTAAATTTTCAGACTTTAAGCTTCTTGTGCAAGAACTAGGAGCTAAACTAAGCTAAGCTTAATATAGGGTATTATAGTAGTGTTCCTCTTTAGTATTTGCATCGTATTTTCTACTTTATTCATAGTTACATGCCTTTTTGGTTGTGTCCATCTTGCCACTTTACTGTTGTTTTTTTATCTTTTATTTTTCCTTTCTAGTTTGTCTTGATTTTTTATTTTAGTGCTTTGTATCTTGCTTGGGCACTATCTTTTTTTCTTGCAAATATGCTTCATTTTCTTTCTTTTGAGCTGAGGGTCTATCGAAAACAACCTCTCTACTTTCACGAAGGTAGAGATAAAGTATGCGTACATCCTATTCTCCTTCTAACCGACTTGTGAAATTATGTTGGGTAAGCTATTGTTGGTTTGTTATGATATTCTGACTGAAACATTTTTGAGGCTCAACATTTGACTTGCAATGCTCCAGTGCATTTCTCTGCATCTAGCTCTAGTTTTTGGTACCAATATCTTCTGATGTTTCACTAGCTATGTGATTAACTTTAATTACTTTTAGGAGATTAAAATTTTGAGAGTAAGCAAAAAACTGGAGATGGATACACCATGAAATTAACTATCCTGTGATTTAGTGTATTTAGTTAACCATAGAAAATTATAGATAAATTTATCCTAAGTAAATGACGAGCAAAATTTAGTACTATATTTAAATGATGGTATTTTCTATTCATATTATATGTTAAGTGCGGATTTTGTGACACATTAATTATTTTTATCCTCTCCAGTGAGCTGAATTAAAGGGTTATGGTAGATGAACAACTAAACTGTCTTACTAGCAGAAAAAAATCAGTAAAATCGTAGTCTTAATACATCAAGAAACATACTAAAAAAGTTCAACTTTTTATCTGGAATATTAAATAAATTTGTCTTTTTAATGTAACCTTACAGTACACTTCCTAATCAAGCCATAATAGATACTTGTAAGTTTTACAAGTTTTATTTTTAAAAGTTATCTCACTTGTAGTTAATTTGCTATTGTATTTGAATATATTTTAAATCAAATCATCTTTTTATTTTCTCTCCTCCACAGGTATACAGAGTGCGAATTGAATCAGGACTAATTTGTAAGTCAAGTTTCACGGCGTTATTTGTATTCTGAGAAAGAGCCTTTACTTATCTTAGTTTAGGAGTAATATTTGTATATGTTAGTTAAGCTTTCTTATTGGCATATTTTACTTTTATTTAAGGAGCTCGTAATGAGATATTATCTTAATATAATTTTAATTCTTAATTGTATGATCATAAGTGATTTTTTGTTATTATATGACTTTTATTATTATTATTATTATTATTATTATTATTATTATTATTATTATTATTATCATCATCATCATCATAAGTGATTTGTTTTTGTTGTCGTAGTCTTCATCGTCATCCTCGTTCTCGTACTCGTCCTCGTAGTTTTCGTTATTGTTGTTGTGCAATTTCATCGTTGTCATCGTTGTCGTTGTTGTTATTGTTGTGCAATTCTAGTATAAAAATAAGCACCAGTACGAAATTATTAAGCGTTATCATATATTTGTAATTAGTCACAAAAGATTTTATCATTAAGGAATTAACTTTTAGCAACAACTAAATTAATTTTTTTGAAGCCAACTAGTTTTGTCATGGAACATCTTAATTGACTACATTTAGTCTTACTTTATATGACAAATGTAATTGTTATTAATCAAGACCATTATAGTGACAATTCTTTGTAATAGCAATTTTGTCACTAATTTATACATTCAGGGATGAAATATTTTTTGTATATAAATGGTCAATTTTAGTGACAAAATTATATTTATTTAACTACGAAATATATATATAACTTTAGAAACAATTGATGTCGTCACTGATTGACCTAAATAATTAGGGATGATAAAATTTTGTTGATATTAATAACCTTTATAGTGACAAAATCGTATTATTAACTAAAACAAATATTTTCATGACAAATAAATTCTTCACAAATGCTACTCATTTAGGTACGATTCTTATTTTTGTAGGTAATATAATATTTCAAGCGACAAAGCACTAAATCGACTTTGTATATTTTTAACGACCCATATTTCGAGATGATTGATTGACAATTTTTTTCGTGCATGCACCATTTGAGAACAGTGTTGTAGACCCTTAAGGATCGTCAACTTTATGCAAAGTTTAGTAAGTGTGAATTTTGGTTGGAGTCTGTTACCTTTTGGGGAATGTGATTTTGGATGCCGATATTCATGTAGACCATCAGAAAACTGATGCAATGAAGTACTGGCTTAGTCTCATTACTCCATTTGATATTTGGAGCTTTTTGGGTTCACTCGATTATTAGAGGAGGTTTATTGAGAGTTTTTCCTCAATAGATGCACCACTAAATAGATTGACACAAAAGAAGGTAAAGTTTATATGGTCAGATAAATGTGAGAAGAGCTTCCAAGAATTAAACGATAGATTGACTTCAGCCCCAGTGTTATCTTTTTCAGAGGGGTTAGATGGATTTGTGGTGTATTGTGATTCCTCTATAATTGGGTTAGGTCATGCTTTGATGCAAAATAGAACGGTAATAGCCTATGCCTCCAAATAGCTTAAAAACCACGAGAAGAATTATCCAACCTATGATTTAGACTTAGCAGCTATTGTGTTTGACTTAAAGATTTGGAGGAACTACTTGTATGGTGTTATGTTGATATTTTCACTGATCATAAGAGTCACAGGTACGTATTAATGAAAAGAGAGTTAAATCTTCATCAGAGAAGGTTGTTGGAGTTGTTAAAGGATTATGACATAAATATTGTTTACCATTCGGGTAACATGATTGTAGTAGCAGATGCATTGGGTAGACTGCCTATGGGTAGTGTGGCTTATGTGAGAAAATAAGAGCAGGACCTGGCCAAGGAAGTTCATAAACTAGCCCATTTGGGTATTTGTCTGCTTGATATGGATGATAGGGGTGTAGTGGTTCAAAATGATCCAGAATCATCCTTAGTGGTGGAAATGAAAGAGAATCAACATAGTGATCCTATACTGAGCCAGATATTTGATACAGTCCAGCAATAGAAGGTTGAGGTTTTCTCCCAAGGGGGAGATGGTTTCCTTTGCTGTCAAGGTCAACTTTGTGTTCACAATGTTGATAGGTTGAGAGAAAGGATATTAGTAGTGGATCACAGTTTTAAGTATTCAATTCATTCTGGTGCTACTAAGATGTACCGCAATATACGGGAGATTCAGTGGTAGAATGGTATCAAGAGGGACATATGAGTGTTTGTGGCCAAGTGTCCCAATTGTCAGTAGGTAAAGATTAAGCATCAAAGGCCCGGATGTACACTTCAGGATATTGACATTCCTACTTGGAAGTGGAAGGTCATTAATGTGAATTTCATTACTAGACTTCCTCGCACCAGACATTATCACAACTCAATTTGGGTCATCGCGGATTGAATGACCAAATTAACCATTTCTTACCTATTAAGACTTTGGATACAGTGGAATATTATTCTAAGATGTATATTTCTGAGTTAGTAAGGCTCCATAGGATTCCCTTGTCCATTATTTCAGAATGGAGTACACAATCTACTTCCTAGTTTTGGCAATCATTTCAAAAGAGCCTTAGTACAAAGGTAAAGATTAGTATGGCTTTTTATTTGAAGACAGATGGTAAGGCTGAGCGTACGATTCAGACATTGAAAGATATGTTCAGATCCCGTATGATCGACTTTAAAGGAAATTAGGATGATTATTTATCCTTGATTGAGTTTGCCTATAACAGTAGTTATCATGCTAGTATTCAGATCGTTCTGTTTGAAGCATTGTACTGTGTAGATGCAAGTCATCTATAGGTAGGTTTGAAGTTGGTGAAAAGACCTTGGTTGGGCCAGATAGAAGCTATGGAGATAGTTTAATTAATTAGTGAGAGGTTGAAAATCATTCAAAGTCATCAGAAATCGTATGTAGATGAGATGAGGAGAGAACTAAAATTTGAAATAGGTGATTAGGTATTTTTGAAGGTGTTTCCCAGGAAGGAAATAATGAGATTTGAGAAGAAAGGAAAGCTTAGGCCCCAATATATTGCTCTTTATAAAATAGTAAAGTTTGTGGGAGAAGTTTCTTATGAGTTAGACCTTCCCTCAGAATTAGTATTGCCCATCCAATTTTCCATTTGTCATAGCTAAGAAGGTGCATTGGAGACCCATCTCTAGTAGTGTCATAGAGAGAAATAGGGTAAAAGATGGCTTGTTCTACAAAGGGATTCCAGTGAAGATTCTTGACCGACAAGTTTGAAGGTTAAGGAATGAGAAAGTTGACTCAATGAAAGTTCTTTGGAGAAATCAATCAGTTGAGGAAGCAACTTGGGAAGCTGAGGTAGACATGATGAATCGATACACTCACCAATTCACTTCTAACACAGGGTAAGTATGAGGTAAGAAATTTATCCAAGTCTAATATATTCATACATATCCTTACTTTTACCTAATGAAGTTCATGTCAAGTGAGTTATTTTAGTTGTACATTAATGCTTGAGATGGAAGATTTCAGTCTTAGAGTAAAACAAGATTGACATCTTAGCTTAACGAGCCCATGAGATAGTTGTTATTACTTCCTGATTTTCATTTAAGGATAAATGGTCCAAAGAGAGAGATAGTGTTAGACCCCAAAAATTCTATGATTTTATTTTGGTACTTCATATATGTTTAGTGGTGATTTCTTAGCTGAATTATGAGAAGGAATGATAGCGGGACCATTAGGAAGTGTTTTGAAAAATTTGGATCTCGTTTCGAGACCGTTCAAGACCCCAAAATAGTAAGGGTCTGCGTTATGGCCATGCCATGGAGGAGAGGCACACCCTTAAGTGGAAACTAAAAAAGGTCCACAATAAGAGCGTGGGATAAGGTCGTGTTATGCCTTTAGAGTGGCGCGATAGGGGCGTGCCTGCCCAAGGGTGCAAAAACACCAGTTTTATTTTTTCCATCTTGGGTCGAGGGCTTTTTGTTTTTTACCTATTAAACAACTTCAAAAACATACTAAACACAAAACCCACCTTCCTAATTTTGATTAAAGCAATTTGTCTTCTCCCAAATCCCTCAAGAACACAAAGGAAGAGTTTTTACCTAAAATTCAAGCTTCTAAGGTTTCAACTCAAGTTTCCCTCAAGCAATTCACTAAGTCCAGGTATGTGGGGTTTGAACAAGGATATACTTCTTCCCTTGTGCCTAAAAGTTTGATGTCTACTTGAATTTAAAGAATTAATTTACTAGGGTTCATAGCCACTTTTCTTATGCTTTAAGATTATGATGTTTCTATATGAATTAGGTCTTATTTTGCACAAAATTTCATATTTTCTTATGTTTTTATCCATGGAAGTGATCTTATGAATTGAGTTGATATTTTGACATGATTTTTATCTAAGTTGATAACTGATTATGATTTTGAGCATTATGTACTCTATTTACAAAAAGTACAAGCATATTAGTTTAAGTTACAAGAATTATAGCATGACTTAAGTTTTAGTTTGATCTTATGATCTTAGACAAGACATGAAATTCTCAAGTTTCCATATGAGTATGATTTAAGCAAGAAAAGCATAGTTGGTTTTCAGTTTATAGACCCACATGCTACTTTAAGGTGAATTTCATAAGTATGAATATAAGTATGTGTTTTTTGGAATAGTATTTAGCACCGAAAGAGGAATGTGGATTCCACGCATCCTATTTCCTAAAAACTACGTGCCACCGTAGGTTTTAGGGGCCTCAAAAGAGAGTGTCCCCACTGCCTAAATGGGTTTAACGATTATTCCAAGACAAGGTTCTATACTGATGGAAAGGGTAGAACAACCCTCCACAACGCGGGTCGGATGTTGGAATCCATTCTACCTCACGTGGTTTATGATGGTTATGAGAATCTCTCACCAAGAAAACAAAAGTAAAGATTTTAGAACCTAAGTGTAATGACTCACTGGCCTTATTCATATGTGTTTTATGATTTATGCTTATGTTATTTTAGTTTTATTCATAATCAAGTTAAATCCATATACACTTAGAATGCATGTTTTCAGTTAAGGTAAATGACGTTTTTACTTAATGCATTCAACCCCACATACTTATTATATTCCAGAAGTACTGACCACATATATGCCTATGTGATGCATTATTTTATAATTAGATCTGGTGTTCATCCCTAACAACACAGATAGCCATGATTAGCACTTTCTACATTCAGTCAGTTTGTGAGCCTTATAGTTCGAGGGCCAAATTCAAGATGGTTCCAGATGTTTGTTTCAACTACGCCAGTTATTTAGTTTTTTAATTTAGGTCAGCTGGGGTCTGTCCTAGTGTCTCTTCAGTTCTAGTTAGAGGCTTTTCAAAACTAGTCAGACTATGAATTCCTTTTAGACTTTTCACAGATTTAAAAGTTCTTTAGTAACGTTATTTTGGTTGATTATTCTTCTATTTGAACTTAGTTATAAGTTTTTGTCAATTCTTTTTATATTTTAAGATTATGAGTAGAGTTTAGAGCTTAACAAGTATCATGGGTTAGTTTAGGGCTACTTGTAGTTTCAAGCACCATATAACATTTAGGGGGTATCTTTGGGGCATTACAATTGGAAATCTGAGCAAAGGAGTATGACAAAGACTAAATGAGAGGTCCATCAGACCATCTGATGGTGATGATGCTACTAGCTAGGCCTAGAAGCCTCAAAGAATACTTCTATCCTTACTTTTGAGTTATACTTTAGGGTCAAAGTGTGATTTTAAGTGTGGGGTGGGAAATCTTTATACTCATTAGGGTGCAAGATTGGTGCTGCTATAGGATTTGCATTTTTAGTTTTCTAATTTTTAGACTATATTCAAAAGAAATTATGAAAAGATTTTATCTTTGTTTATTTTCAGTTTTTATTGGTGTCTGGTAGAAGCACACTTCACCCACCCATGGGTTTTTCTTTTTCAAATTTTTTCGAGGGGAGCCCTTTGAACGCAGTATCCCTTTTTTATTTTTAAGAGTAATTTTAAATTTTGTCATTAGGAGTAATTGGGATGTTCTTGCTAAGTGTTATGTATGATTACATGATGCAAGTTTGTTTTGAATGTAAGAGCATGTTTAATGAGTTGAATGACTATTTTGAGATACCTCTGCTTATTCATATGACTCTTGTGTGATATTGGATTAATTTCAAATTCTTGCTACTGCTGAGTTGAGAGTCTACAAAAATCCTACTTGATTTGAGCACGTGCCATGTGTTAGTGAGGTTTTTGTTATATTCCGTGTTGTATATTGATGTCTAGAACTTTCTTGGTGTGTGTGCAAAGTGAAATAAACAATGTTGGGACTAGGAGGTGATAAAAGCATTTCTTTGATAGCCATGTTTTACATTCTCTTTATCTACCCTTATTGTATGAAATTAGTTAGCCACGCTGAGCCTTTAGCCTATTATTTGATAACCTCACATGTAGGTTATTCCGTTTCTTTCAATTGATCATAATTTGATCCAAAACTCCTAAGAACTTTATTTGAAAAATTAAGATATTAAGGAGTGTAAAATTAAATAAGGAACAAAGTGGAAGTGAAGCTCCAAAATAGTAGCTATTGGTGTGTTAAAAATATTTATATATTGTTAGTGTGGATTAATGGAATGAAAATACCAATTAATCAAACAACAAATCATATGTTGATACAAAAAACTCCTGATTTAAGATGTGTGAACTAGCTTAAGCAGATGGGAAACAACAAAAGAGAGGTAAGAAGATAAAAGTGGTGAAATATTAGTTGGCTAGAAAGAGTCTAATGTAAAGTGTGGTGTATTAAATCACTTAGGGAAGATAGTCATTATTACTAGCTAGAATAGTTCCTACCCGCCCCTTAGCCTACAGTACAACCTTTAAAATCCTACTTGATCCTAGGCCTCGATATTCTGATATTAGTGGAGTGTTACACTAAGGGAAATCATATGGCTCATCTTATGTGACTTGTGAATTCCTTGTGAGAGTGAGCAAAATTTGATTCTTACACCCATTTGTATGATAAATTACATATTAGTGAGTGAATGTGGGTGACTCTTTTGCGGTAAGGGCACATGTTTGATGATGGATAGGTGATTTATATGATCTCTTTATGGAGTAATATGCATGAGTTTGCCAACTTGGTAGAGTCAATTCTTGAGGTTAGAAGGTTTTGAAGTATTGTTCATGAGTTTTCAATTGTAATATGACATGCTTAATGTGGAACTTTCTATTCATGTAGTTGTTGTAGTTCTAATTTGAGTGTCTTAGTTGTAGTAGTAATGTAGAGTCTTCCTTGATTATGCTTAGTGTAAAGATTTGTTCGAGGACGAACAATGTTTTAATTGTGGGGTGGTGATCTTTTGCATATTAATACTCCTAAATGTCATTATCTATGCACATTTAGCATATTTTGAGAACTTTTCGATGTACTTTATAATCTATATAGTGTGTAATTGTGTGTTTATACATTGAGTGACATGTTCAAGGTGCTTATGGTGTAATTAGAACAAGTTAAGAATCAAAAGTATCACATAGAGTTTTGACAAAAAAACTAGTGGTTCTTGCTTGAGCTATTTTTTTTCTAGTGTACTTTGATGAGCTCTAGTGTGCGGTATGAACTAATGATTTTTACTTGATGTTGTAGGAGACCATTAAAGGTGTTAGGAGAAATGCCAGAAAGCAAGAAAACCCTAAATAGAGTGGGAAAGACATCCATAAAGTAAGGGACTTGAAGACAAATAAAAGGATTAGATGTCAAAGGGAAATTGGCATTTAGAGCACAAGGGCATGCCACGCTCTTAGAGCTCTGAGATAAGGGTATCTTTAATGAAACTTCTGGTAAATTTTCATAATTCTATTTATTTTCATCATTTAAGCTTCTCCATAGTTGCCCTACGTCATTTATGACTTAATGGGACTGATCGATCGATTATCGGGAAATTTGTTTATTTTTTTGAACCAATTCCTTATTTGGAAGTCTTCACTAGTTCTAAATGGCCATCGGAAAAACCCCAAGAAAAAATCTTCAATGAAAAATTCTTTACACAAATTCCGACTACACCAGTAGCTTCAAAATATTGATTTTAGGCTAGGTAGACCTTTGGTTTGGGTCCTAATGCACCCGAGCTTATTTTGACCTATTGGTCGAAAGGTTGGAAAATTAGAAAGTATGAGTGTA
This sequence comes from Capsicum annuum, assembly GCF_002878395.1. NCBI lineage: Eukaryota > Viridiplantae > Streptophyta > Magnoliopsida > Solanales > Solanaceae > Capsicum > Capsicum annuum. The sequence continues at coordinate 45,025,606 of NC_061113.1, read as the reverse complement.
GAACCCACATTTGGTATAAATGAATTTGGATGGAAAATTTGACTTTGCCAACGTGTCTGGAATGTCAAATTTAGTATGATTACATATTTTATTTACAAAAATCAAATTCCGAATGAATCCCGAGGCATCGTTGCAAACTTGGAAAAATTTCCTAGTTGCTGGTGCTGGTGCCATGGAGATTGTGTAAGGATTACCATGATCATTCCATGGCGATCGTGACATCTCTTTGCTTTAAGGGTCTACAAATAGACCCTAAAGCCACATTTTGGTCATTTTCCCTTTATTTTTGAGGCCCAAGAGCCCTACATGGGTGTGATAACCCAAAATTGAGTACTGTGGATGACTTAGGAGCTTGCTAAACCACTTTTATTGCGATTACCATCTGAATTAAGGTAAGATTTCATCACTTTTTAGATGAAATTCTTGGTTCTTCATCCAAAACCCCAATATTACTCAGGGCTCGCTTTTAGTCCCAAATTAGATTTGTTTTCACCCATTTCTGGAGGGGTATGATTTCTTGCTCATGTATGAACGTTGGGTTGACCTCAGAAACATATTTTTAGTAAGTGGGACCCACTTAGAATTTTGGTGTCGTTTTTGGATCCGAAGCACAATGGTGCAATATTGGTATTTTTATTCTTGTATTGATGAGTAGATTACAATTTTGCTAGCGTGATGGCATTTTGGGGATTATGAAGTGAAGATGGACGTTTGGAGAATGATGTAAGGTTTAGCGGTTTGGCTTTAAAGAAGGCTTCTATCTACTTTTCTTTGTAGATGACGTGTGATATATATTGCGTATGAATGTGAATGTTAAGTTTAATTATGGATAGAATGACTTAGTATTGAATATTGAAGTTCAAGGATTAGATGAGGGTTTTGACCTATAAGTTGAAATGCTTAATACCCGTTTAGGATCCTGTAGCCTCCTACCTTGATTGAACTAATTCATAGATTAGATATGATATAATGTTATGTTTGGGATGTGGATTTAGCATTAGAAACATGATTAGTATATTTAATCTTATTGGGCTACTGTGGTGATCTTGGAACCGTAGTTTGAGTAGAGTTGACTTAAGTGCCCTTGTTTTTAGATGAAGTTCCAATCTTAGGATTGGTCATGGCTAACTTGACATCTAGAAATTGAAATGAGTACCTTAGCCTAGTTTGAGGCAAAAATTGCCTAAATATGGAGATTGGGGATTAGAAGTGGGTTCGTCCGGCCCACTTAGGCCAAGATTTGTGTTAGCCCTTGTGGACTTAGTTGTGGATGCTAGGCATAATTGAGACTATTCAGCCTTTAGAATAAATTTACTTCATGACATGGTAATTTCTGATAACTTTGCTTGGATAATGATGAATGATTTATGTCCATTATATTTCTTATAGATGTGATATTGAACCTTTAGAGATGTTATTTCCTCTTAGATGCTATATGTAATGCCCTGAAAATTCAAGCCAATGTTAGCGTCATGTTTTAAGTTCATGCATAATACATCATGGTTCTTTGGTAGATTCATGAGTTATTTGATGTATATTAAGGCCTCAAATAACTCCCAACTATTAGACGAATAAAAATAATCCTTACCGCTTACAATTTTGATAAGAATGTTGCTTTAGTCAAATCCAAATGAGCATATCTTTTGCTCTACTCAGAATTTTCCATCTCAAGACCCAGGAAGTTGTAGGAAATTGAATTAGCTTTCCAATGATACCAATTTTACCCAAATCTAATACTTGGGTGAGAAGTTATGACACTTTTAGTGAAAAAGTAGCTCATTATGAGCAGCACCGCGTCACGGTGATCCCAAAAATGGTGTCCGTCCTTTTCCAGTGTGTCACCGTGATTGACACAACATCGCACCAAGGGAATTTTTGAAGTTGTCAATTTCCATTGAGGTACCACGATTACCATCGCGTCGTGCCAAATTTCCAGTCCACAGTCGCCCGTTTCTAGAGGAGCAACACGATAGCACTGCATCGCGCCAATGGACAAAATGCGAATTGTCTTTTTCTAGTGGCCCGACGTGATTGTACCGCATCACGTCGGTGAGAAAACTTGGGGTTTTCAATTCGCGATTTGATTTTCCATGAGCTGTTTGGTTATTTCCCAAAGCCTCAAATCTGTCCAAACACGGGATTAAAGCCCCAATAGCCTTTTAGGTCATTATTTTATTCAATTTCTCCCAAATCAAAAGTAATCTCTTTCAAAAACAAACCCTAGCCTTCAAAATCAAGATCAAATCTCAAGAATTCACTATCAATTCTCATGAATTCATCAACCCAGGTATGTTAAGTGTTCATTTATGGGTCCTTTTCACCCATGGAGTCCAAGTATCCAAATTTAAATTTAAAGTTGTGATCTTCACAAGTTATCATGATTTTAAATTGTGATTTTAACCATGAATCTCCATGAATCTTGACTTTATACCATGCTTACATGAAATTATTGTTGTTTTTCAAACCCCATGTGTTTTAATGTTGTTATTCACTGATTCAAATCATGATTAAGTGTTATTGATGTCGAATTCATGCTGTTACTCCAAGTTTTATACTATTCCCATGATTAGCTTAAACTATGAATACCAAGTGTTGGATGAAATGCCTACAAGAGTGAATTTTGCATAAATGCTTTCATGTTATGTCCCCAAAGTTTAGTACTATTTTTCTATTACTGCTATTGAGTCCTGGGGGTTATGAATACCCAAAAACTTAGTTGTTTAAAAGGGATATTGCAGAGTTTGTAGCTAAGTTCTCCACTTATCAGCAGGTTAAGATTGAGCATCAGAAGCCAAGTGAGTCTATGTAGCACTTTAGCATTCTCACTTGGAAGTGGGAGGAAGTGAACATGGATTTTGTGATAGGTTTGCCTCGTGCCCGTCAGCAGCATGATTCGATTTGGGTCATTGTGGACTGGATGACCAAATCAGCCCATTTATTGCCAATCCATACTTCTTATTCAGCTGAGGACTATGACAAGCTCTATATTAGAGAGTTAGTTAGGTTGCACGGTGTCCCATTGTCTATTATTTCATATAGAGCTACTCATTTTACTTCTCACTTTTGGAAAGCCTTTCAGAAGGGTCTTGGTTCACCTCAGTTCAGCCTTTCACCCCCAGATAGATGGCCAGGTAGAAAGGACCATTTAGACCCTTGAGGATATGTTGAGAGCGTGTGTCGTCAACTTTAGGGGCATTTGGGATGACCATTTTCCTTTGATTGAATTCACGTATAATAACAACTATCGTTCCACTATTCAAATGGCTCCATTTGAGGCTCTATATGGAAGGAGATGTAGATCTCTAATTGGTTGGTTTTAAGTAGGAGAAACTGTTTTGGTAGGCCTGACTTGGCGTTTGATGCCTTAGAGAAAGTTCAATTAATTAGGGAGAGGCTTAAGGTAACCCAGAGCCGACAGAAATCATATGCAGATATGAGGAGGAAAGATCTTGAGTTTGAGATTAGTGATTTCATATATCTGAAGATCTCTCCCATGAAGGGAGTGAAGAGGTTTGGTAAGAAGGGGAAGCTCAGTCCACGATATGTTGGCCCTTACAGGATTTTGAGCCTTTTCAGAAAGATGGTTCTTGAGCTTGAGTTGCCTGCAAACTTAGCATTAGTGCACCCAGCCTTCCATATCCCTTGTTAAAGAAGTGCATTGGAGACCCAACAGTTTTCGTTCCTTTAGAAAGTGTAGATGTTCAGAATAGTCTTTCCTATGAAGAAATTCAAACTGATATCCTTGATCGATAAGTTCGTAGACTAAGGAACAAAGAAGTTCCCTTAGTTAAAGTTCATAGGCGGAATCAGTCCATTAAGGGAGCCACTTGGGAAGCACAAACGGGTATGCGGATCAAGTACCCTCATTTTTTCTCCATAAACTTAGACTCAGCTTAAGGTAACAATCTTTTCAGAATTTCTGTTCTCCATGCTCAGTTTCAGCTGCATATCATTCTCATGTCGGCCATGTATTCACATAACCAGTTTAGTTATGCATCATGTTTCAGACTCAGTCATGTAATCATGTTTTCATCATGTATATTCAAAATTTAATATCAGTTCCCCAGTGCTTTCAGCTTAACCAGTCTCATTCGAGGACGAATGTTTCCAAAGGGGAGATATTGTAATACCCCAAAAATTCAAGCCAATGTTAGCTTCATGTTTCAAGTTCATTAATAGTACATCATCGTTCTTTGGTAGATTCATGAGTTATTTGATGTATATTAAGGCCTCAAATAACTCCCAGCTATTATACGAATCAAAATAATCCTTACCAATTAAAATTTTGATAAGAATATTGCTTTACTCAACTTCAAACGAGTATATATTTTTCTCTACTTAGAATTTTCCAGGTCAAGACCCACCAAGTTGAAGGAAATTGAATTATCTTTCCAACAATGCCAATTTTGCCCAAATTTAATACTCGGGTGAGAAGTTATGACACTTTTAGTGAAAATAGTAGTTTATTACGAGCAGCACCGCATTGCGGTGACCCAAAAAATGGCGTTGTTCCTTTTCCAGTGTGTCACCGCAATTTCCAATGCATTGTGCCAAGGGGAATTTTCATAGTTGTCAATTTCTAGTGAGGTACGGTGATTACCATCAAGTCGCGCCACAGTTCCAATCCGCAGTCATCCGTTTCCAGAGGTGCAATGTGATAGCATCGTGTCACGCTGATTGAAAAAATGGGGATTGCCCTTTTTCTAATGGCCTAACGTGATTGTATCGCGTCACGCCGGTGAGCAAAATCGGGGTTTTCAGTTAAAGATTTAATTTTTCAGGGACCGTTTGGTCATTTTCCAAAGCCCCAAATCCATCTAAACATGGGATTAAAGCCCCAATAACCTATTATGTCATTATTTTATTCAATTTCTCGCAAATAAAAAGTAGTCTCTTTCAAGAACAAACCCTACCCTTCAAAATTCAAGATCAAATCTCAATAATTCACCATCAATTCTTATGAATTCATCAACCCAGGTATGTTAAGTGTTCATTCATGGGTCCCTTTCACCCATGGAGTCTAAGTATCTAAATTTAAATTTAAAGTTGTGATCTTCACAGGTTACCATGATTTTAAATTGTGATTTTAACCATGAATCTTGACTTTATACTATGTTTACTTGAAATTGTTGTTGTTTATCAAACCCCACATGTTTTAATGTTGTTATTCACTGATTTAAATCATGATTAAGTGTTATTGATGTCAAATTTATGCTATTACTCCAAGTTTTACACTATTCCCATGATTATCTTAAACTATGAATACCATGTGTTTGATGAAATGCCTACAAGAGTGAATTTTGCATAAATGCTTTCATGTTATGTCCCCAAAGTTTAGTACTATTTTTCTATCACTGCTATAGAGTCTTGGGGGTTATGAATACCCAAAAACTTAGCTATTTACTTAGTATTAGTATCTTCAGAATAGTTTCAGAATATGTTATGAGCATTATCATTTCAGTCAGTCATTATAATTAGTTAAACTTAGAACAGTTCAGTATTCCAAGTCAGTTTAGTTGGGAGTAGAATTTTTAGCACCGAGAGAGTACAGGGATGGCGACTTCCCTGTCAGATAGGTAGAGTCATTAGTAGAAATTACTGTACTCCAGAACTACCTATCCAGCATAGGATATAAGGAGTCACCCATCATTTTAGTCTTGACTACCTCACAGGGGTTACCCATCTGTTTAGGCTTGACACCCTTAGTCCTTTGGGACAACATATCAGTGGATCCACACAACCAGTGTTTAGTACCCATGGAATGGTGCTGACACCCTTATAACTGGGGTCACAGGTTGGACCCCAAATTACTCATTAGAGCATGTTGGTAAGAAGATAGCTCCCTAACAGTGTGTAATACCCTGGGAAATTTTTTGTTAAAATTTTATGCGTAAACGTGTTGGGTTCTATCTTCTAGAATGAATTATAAATTTTCCATGTGGAATGTATTATATTATAACCCACCATTCTGTAGAGTATCGAATAATCATTCCAACGATATGTGAATCATCCAAAACGGACACCCGAGCGACGAGTTATGAACATTCCGATTGAACTGTGAATAGTAGTGAACAGTAAAACGTGCAGGAAAAAGTATTGAGTCCTGGCGTATTTTTGATCCAACTTTAAATGATCATAAATCCTTGTACATAATGATCTGGGTGATCTACTGTATATTAACGGAAAGCAATGAAATTGGTTTCATCCAATTTGTCTATCGAAGCAAAAATTTATGGTGGATCTACTTCAGCCTATCAAAAGTGAATTTTTTGGTCAACTTCAAATGGTCATAACTCCTCGTACACAATGATCTGGGTGAGATACTATATATCAATAGAAATATATGAGAGTCCCCTTTCTAATGAAATTAGTTTCATCCAATTTGGATATCGGAGTAATACGTTATGGTCGATCTACTTCAAACTATCAAAACAGTCCACCAAAGGACAGATTCGAGAATTATTTGATTTTTAGGGGCGTTTTGGTCATTCCTCCTCACCCAAAATCCGTCCAAACCCTATATTAAAGCCTATTAGAAGCATTATATGTTATAATTCATCAAATTTCCTCAAAAAGAAAACCCTAAGCTCCTACATCCAACTTCAAGAACCTCCAAAGTTCACCATTAATTCTGCAAATTTATTCAAGATTCCAAGTTCCTAGTTCAAGAACTCCAAGAACCATCATTCAAAGGCACGATTAACATCTCAAAAATGATTATCAATCTAAAGTTCATCATTCAAGGTATGTGAGATTTTTAAACAAGAACTCTCTTTCGTTCTAGTGCCCAAAAGTAATTTTCTTTACAAAGGCATAATTTTAATTAATTTTTACGAATTTGAAGCATGAACCCATATCTTATGATGATTATTATGAAATCTTGATGTTTGTGATTTTAAAAGATGAATTTACATGTGTGGAGATATAAAGCATGAATCTTGAATGACATTTATCATGATTTTGATTTTGGGTCGTGAATCTCCATTGAAAATTGTGTTTTTTTAGAAAGTGTGTGTTATAACCACGTTGATGTTGAATATTTGAGATATTTTGAATGATTGGACCTTTTGGTCTTAATGGATTTTTTTTAAACTCGAGTGTGAAAGAAATCCACAACGTGGTTGATTTTGATAGATGGGAAGCATGATGGCTCCCGATGTATATTTATATATTACTGAAATTGTTTTGTTGTGGATTGTCTTTGAAATGATTTGAGCTAAGTCTGGAAGAAATCTTTAGCACCGAGTGGGAGGTATAAAGTGACCTTAATTCCCTAGAACTACGTGCCCCCATAGGAGTGAGCCTGAGGCTGATTTATATAGTGATCACTAGTTTATATGGATTTGATATCAATAGTCCTACTCCGATGGCAAGGATAGGATGACTCTCCCCAACGTGGGTTGTACGTTGGACTCCATGTAGCTCACATGGTTTATGTCGGTTATAGGATCTCCCAGTGTGTGTGTGTTTCCTTGTGTCTATGATGAATGGTGAAGTGATTTAAAAGTGGAATTGTGAAAGCTATTCTTTCGAAAGATTTAAATGATATTTACATTATGAGAATTGATATTCTTGATGAATTGAAAGTGATTGACAAATTATCTGATGACTCACATGTGTTATTGTACTTATTTTATCCTCTCATGATTATGATGATTTTCTTCGGGCTATGTGAGTCTTTCATACATCCTGCATATTTCTTATAAATATTTATGATGATGATGTTTATTCAACTACATACACCCCCATATACTCAGTTCCTTTCCATGGTACTGACCCACATCTTCGGATGTGGGCTGCATTTTCTTGGAATATAGGTTTAGGTGCTCAATTCCAGGTTCAACAGTGATTCTTTGGGCATGCTATTCTACATCCTCTATTGTGGTGAGTTCTTATATTTCAAGGACGTGATGTTTGATGTTGGTTTCACAGAATTATTTACATTTGATAACTGAGTATGAGTCAGTTGGGGCATATCTCAATGGCTCGCTGGTTTTATTGATTTTCTTAGAGGCTTGTCAGACTAGTATAGATGTTGGGAGTTGACTAATAAGTCGTATTTTGTTATCTTTTTGAAATTTTTTTATTCTTGGCTGATGATTACTTTGTTGATATTTAAGGGTTATTTATGGAAACCCTGTTGATTTGTGTTAAACTAAATAAAAATGGTTTAAAAGGTTAGCTTGGGGCTACTCGTAGGCTCAAGCACCGTGTGATGCTCTGGGACCCATTTTCCAGGGTGTTCCTAGGAAGTCTAACAAGCCGCGTTAAGTAGACTCTTGATCATCGGTGTATAGCCAACCACATCTATGAGAAAGAGGCTACAAGACATTTTAGGAAAAAGTGTGATTCTTTATTTCAGAAGTCTATCATGCTAAAAGTGCCTCTCTCTGCTATAGATTAGTGCTCTTCTCTTTCAGAAATATGCCTCCACGTCGAGCGAGAAGAAATAATGATGGTCAGCAACCTTAACCCGCTGACCCATTGAATGAAAACGTGTCTCATGCTGAATTTCGGGCAGCCTTTCAGGCACTGGCCCAAGCTATTACTGAAAATATTTAGGCTAACCCGGCCCCAGCTCCATAGCAGTAGGGAAGTGATTCAGCTGCTGCCAGGATCCGTGACTTTATTCGGATGAATCCGTTGGAATTTTATGGGTCCAAGTATGATGAGGATCCACGGTTGTTTTTAGAGAAGATGCAAAAAATTACTCAGGTGATGCATGTATCTGAGGAACATAGTGTGGAGTTGGCTGTGTATAGGTTGAAAAACCTTGCTTATGACTGGGTTGTTGCTTGGAGAAAAGGTAGAGGAGAGGGAGCTATCCTTACAACTTGGAAAGAGTTCCAAGATGTATTCCTAGATAAGTTTTTCCCTTTAGAGATGAGGGAGGCGAAGGTGGAGGAGTTTATGAGCCTGCGACAGGGCTCTATGACTGTTAGGGAGTACTGTCTAAAGTTCAATCGGTTGGCCAAGTATGTTCCTGACTTAGTGGCTGATAATCGGGCTAGTATAAGTAAGTTTGTGACTGGAGTGTCTAGTTATGTGGTTAAGGAGTGTAGGTCTGCTATGCTGAATAGTAAGATGAATCTTTCTAGGCTGATGACTCATGCCTAACAGATTGAGGCAGACAAGATTAAGGAAAGAGATAGAATGAGAGGGAATAAGAGAGCTAGGTTCGAGCAGCATGAATAGGGTCAGACTAGATCGCAAGAAGGGAGTCACCCTTAGTATCAGGATCATTCATCTATGTCAGCACCGTCATCTGCTAGTGCTCCCGTGCCTAGAGGTAGGCAGGAGCAAGGTAGCAGGTCATATGCATCCAGGTCCCAGTACAGTGCTGGCAGTAAGCCAAATCATCCCCTGTGTCTTAATTATGGTAGGGCTCATTTGGGTGAGTGTTGGGATGAGAAGAGGGGTTATTTTCAGTGTGGTGAAATGGGTCACAGAGTTAAAGATTGTCCACAGGATGGACAAGGGCATCATGACTATCACCCTCAGACCCAGACTCAGACTGTTAGTGCTCCAGTTCCAGTGACTTGCCCAGCCCCAGCTCAGGGCGCCTCTTCTAGTAATGCTGGCGGGCAGCGCCAGAATAGATTCTATGCTTTACCGTCCCACCAGGAATAGGAGGACTCTCCCGATGTTGTTACTGGTATGTTTTGTATATTTCAGTTTGATGTGTATGCTTTGTTGGATCCTGGATCCAATTTCTCATATGTTACATCTTTGATTGCTGTGAATTTTGGAATAAGTCCTGAGATTATTCTTGAGCCTATCCTAGTTTCTATCCCAGTGGGTGATTCGATTGTTGCCCAGAAGTGTATAAAAAGTGTCCTGTTACCGTTCTTCATAGAGTTTTGTTGGCTGATTTGATTGAGTTAGACATGGTAGATTTTGATGTTATTCTAGGTATGGACTGGATGTATTCTTCTTATGCCTCTATTGATTGTTGGACCCGAGTGGTCAAGTTTCAGTTTATGGGTGCATCCGTGTTTGAGTGGTCTGGGAATTCTGTGTCACCCAAGAGTCATTTTATCTCTTACCTCAAAGCTAGAAAGCTTATTTCCAAGGGGTGTATTTACCATTTGGTTAGAGTCAAAGACACTAAGTCTAAGACTCTAACTCTCCAGTCTATTAACGTCGTCAATGAGTTTTCTAATATCCTTTCGGATGATCTCCAAGGGATACCTCCTGATAGAGAGATAGAGTTTGGGATTGATTTTCTTCTCGCTACTCAGCCCATTTCTATTTCTCCTTACTGTATGGCCCCTGCAGAACTTAAGGAGTTGAAAGAGCAACTCAAAGATCTACTAGATAAGGGTTTTATAAGGCCCAGTGTTTCTGCTTGGGGTGCTCCTGTGTTGTTTGTGAGAAAGAAAGATGGCTCTTTGCGTATGTGCATTGATTACCGCCAACTAAATAAAGTCACCGTAAAAAATAAGTACCCCCTTCCGAGAATAGATGATTTGTTTGATCAATTGCAAGGTACAAGTTATTTCTCAAAGATAGACCTTCGTTCCGCCTATCATCAACTCAAAGTTAGGGAGTGTGACATCCCGAAAACCGCATTCCAAACTCGTTATGGCCATTTTGAGTTTCTTGTTATGTCTTTCGAGTTAACTAATTCCCCAGCAGCTTTCATGGACCTCATGAATCGAGTGTTCAGACCATATCTGGATATGTTTGTCATAGTGTTCATCGATGATATACTAGTGTACTCCCATAGTGAGGATGAACATTCTGATAATCTCTGAACTATCTTGCAAACCCATAGAGATCACAAGTTGTTTGCTAAGTTCAGTAAGTGTGATTTTTGGCTAAGTTCAGTTGCTTTTCTGGGTCATATCATTTCTTTTGAGGGTATTAGAGTTGATCCCCAAAAGACCAAAGCTGTTAGAAATTAGCCTAGACCTATTTATCCGACTGATATCTAAAATATCTTGGGTTTAGCTGGTTATTACCACCATTTTGTTGAGGGTTTCTCCTCTATAGCATCTCCTATGACTCGGTTGACCCACAAGAAAGTGAAGTTCTTATGGTCCGAATCTTGTGAGAAGAGTTTTAAGGAGTTGAATACTCGACTCATTTCGGCCCCTATTTTGACTTTGCCTGATGGTGTTGATGGTTTATTGGTGTACTGTGATGCTTCGAGAGTTGGTTTGGGTTCCATATTGATGCAGAAGGGTAAGGTGATAGCTTATGCTTCTAGACAGTTGAAACCCCATGAGAAAAATTACCCAACCCATGACTTTGAGTTGGCTGCTGCTATGTTTGCTTTGAAAATCTGGAGACAATATTTGTATGGTGTCCATGTTGATATTTTCACTGATTATAAGAGTCTGCAGTATGTGTTTACCCAGAGAGAATTGAATCTTAGGCAGAGACGATGGTTAGAATTGTTAAAGGACTATGATATGAGTATGCTGTACCATTCGGGCGAGGCCAATATTGTGGCAGATGCCCTAAGTAGAGTGTCCATGGGTAGTGTTTCACATGTGGTAGAATGTAAGAAAGAGTTGGCTCGTGATGTACATCATTTGGATAGATTGGGAGTTAGGTTGTTTGACTCTGCTGAAGGTAGTATAGGGGTTCAGAGTAGTTCCGAATCCTCCTTGGTTTCGAAAGTGAAGGAAAAGCAATACTTAGATGCTAGTTTGGTCAGACTGAAGGAGTCAGTCAAGGACCAAAAAGTAGAGGTTTTCTCCCAAGGAGGAGATGGTGTGTTGAGATTGCAGGGTAGATTGTGTGTCCCGAATGTTGATGATCTGAGATAGAGGATTATGGCTGAAGTGAATGGGGCGTGATATTCTATTCATCCTGGTGCCACCAAGATGTATCGAGACTTGCGGGAAATCTATTGGTGGAATGGTATGAAGAAAGATATAGCAGCGTTTATAGCTAAGTGTGCAACATGCCAACAGGTTAAGGTTGAACACCAAAGACCTGGTGGTATGATGCAAGAGTTTAATATTCCCACCTGGAAGTGGGAAGAGATAAATATGGACTTCATGGTTGGTTTACCTCCTTCCTGACGCCATCATGATTCCATTTGGGTTGTGGTTGATAGGTTGACTAAGTTTGCTCATTTCTTGCCTGTTCATACTTCATATACTGTTGAGGATTATGCTAGATTGTATATCTGAGAGCTAGTCAGACTGCATGGAGTTCCCTTGTCTGTCATTTCGGATAGGGGTACTCAGTTCACTTTGCAATTTTGGAAAGTTTTTCAGAAGGGTCTTGGTACCTAAGTGCTTTAAGGGAAGTTGAGATGATCACTTACCGTTGATAGAATTTGCTTACAATAATAGTTTCCACTCTTATATTGGTATGGCTTTGTTTGAAGCCTTATATGGGAGGAAGTGTAGATCACCCATAGGTTGGTTCGAGGTGGGTGAAGCGGCTGTGAGTGGTCCTGATTCGGTATTTGAGCCTATGGAAAAATTTAAGTTGATTAGGGAAAGGTTAAAAACTGCGCAAAGTGGTCAGAAGTCATAAGCGGATGTTAGAAGGAGAGACCTTGAGTTTAAAGCTGGTGACCTAGTGTATCTGAAAATTTCACCCATGAGGGGGTGAAGAGATTTGGAAAGAAGGGGAAGCTTAGTTCCCATTATGTTTGTCCTTACAAAATTCTTAGCCGTGTTGGTAAGGTAGCTTATGAGATTGAGTTGCCTTCCGAGTTGTCCTCTGTTCATCCAATATTCCATGTCTCCAAGCTTAGAAAGCATATTAGCGATGCTGTGGTAGTGGATTCCTCTGTGAGTGCTAACATTCAAGAAAATCTTTCTTTTGATGAGATTCCTATTGAGATTCTTGATTTCAGTGTCTGAAGACTAAGGAACAAAGAAGTTCCCTTGGTCAAGGTGTTGTGGGAAAACCAATCTATTGAGGGTGTAACTTGGAAAGCTGAGGCGAATATGCGATCCAAGTACCCACACCTATTTTCCGCAAACTCTGATCAAGCCGAAGGTACCGTTCTTTCCTAAATCATGCACTTTTGATAAAAGTTGTAGCAGTTCAGCTGTCATTTATTATGTGTTCAGCTGTAGTTTCTTGAATTTATGCATTCTATGTTGCATTCGGAGTGAGAAACAATGTGGTGATGAGTCTAACGAATGGTTTCAGTTGTATTCTCTATTCCCTATCTAATATTGGCATGTCTAGCATCATTCGAGGATGAATGTTTCAAAGGGGGGATGATGTAATTCCCCGGGAAATTTTTCGTTGAAATTTTCTGCGTAAATATGTTGGGTTCTATCTTCTAGAATGAATTATAAATTTTCCGTGTGGAATATATTAGATTATGACCCACCATTGCATAGAGTATTGAATAATCTTTCCAACGATATGTGGATCATCCAAAACGGACACCCGAGCGACGAGTTATGAACATTCCGATCGAACTATGAATAGTAGTAAACAGTAAATTTACTAAAACATGTAGGAAAAAGTACTGAAGCCTGGCGTATTTTTGATCCAAATTTAAACGATCATAAATCCTTGTACATAATGATCTGGGTGATCTACTATATATCAACGGAAAGCTCTGCGAGTCCTCTTTCCAATGAAATTGGTTTCATCCAATTTTTCTATTGGAGCAAAAAGTTATGGTCGATCTACTTTAGCCTATCAAAAGCGAATTTTTGAGTCAACTTCAAACAATCATAACTCCTCGTACACAATGATATGGGTGAGATACTATATATCAAAGGAAATATATGAGAGTCCCCTTTCTAATGAAATTGGTTTGATCCAATTTGGATATCGGAGTAAAACGTTATGGTTGATCTACTTCAAACTATCAAAACAGTCCACCAAAGGACAGATTCGAGAATTATTTAATTTTTAGGGGCGTTTTGGTCATTCCCCCTCACCCAAAATCTGTCCAAACCCTATATTAAAACCTATTAGAAGCATTATATGTTATATTTCCTCAAATTCCCTCAAAAAGAAAACCCTAAGCTCCTACATCCAACTTTAAGAAACTCCAAAGTTCACCATTAATTCTGCAAATTTATTCAAGATTCCAAGATCCTAGTTCAAGAACTCCAAGAACCATCATTCAAAGGCACGATTAACATCTCAAAAATGAGTATCGATCTAAAGTTCATCATTCAAGGTATGTGGGGTTTTTCAAGAAGAACTCTCTTTCGTTCTTGTGCCCAAAAGTAATTTTCTTTACAAAGGCATGATTTTTATTTGATTTTTACGAATTTGAAGCATGAACCCATATCTTATGATAATTATTATGAAATCTTGATGTTTATGATTTTGAAATATGAATTTACATAGGTGGAGATATAAATCATGATTCTTGAACGATATTTATCATGATTTTGATATTTGGGTCGTGAATCCCCATTGAAAATTGTGTTTTTTTTTATGAAAGTGTGTGTTATAAGCACCTTGATGTTGAATATTTGAGATACTTTGAATTATTTGACCTTTTGGTCTTAATGGAGTTGTTTTGAACTCGAGTGTGAAAGAAATCCACAACGTGGTTGATTTTGATAGATGGGAAGCATGATGGCTCCCGATGTATATTTATATGTTACTGAAATTGTTTTGTTGTGATTTTCTTTGAAATGATCTGCGCTAAGTCTGGTAGAGATCTTTAGCACCGAATGGGAGGTATAAAGCGACCTTACTTTCCTAGAACTACGTGCCCCTGTAGGAGTGAGCCTGAGGCTGATTTATATAGTGATCACTAGTTTATGTGGATTTGATATCGATAGTCCTACTCTGGTGGCAAGGATAGGACGGCTCTCCCTAACGTGGGTTGTACGTTGGACTCCATGTAGCTCACATGGTTTATGTCGGTTATAGGATCTCCCAGTGTGTGTGTGTTTCCTTGTGTCTATGGTGAATGGTGAAGTGATTTGAAAGTGGAATTGTAAAAGTTATTCTTTCGAAAGATTTAAATGATATTTACATTATGAGAATTGATATTCTTGATGAACTGAAAGTAATTGACAAATTATATGATGACTCACATATGTTATTGTACTTATTTCATCCTCTCATGATTATGATGATTTTCTTCAAGCTATGTGAGTCTTTCATACATCCTGCATATTTCTTATAAATATTTATGATGATGATGTTTATACATCTGCATACATCCCCATATACTCGGTTCCTTTCCATGATACTGACCCACATCTTCGGATGTGGGCTGTATTTTCTTGGAATGTAGGTTCAGGTGCTCAGTTCCAGGTTCGACAGTGATTCTTCAGTCACACTATTCTACATCCTCTGTTGTGGTGAGTCCTCATATTCCGAGGATGTGATGTCTGATGTTGTTTTCACGGAATTGTTTACATTTGATAAATGATTATGAGTCAGTTGGGGCATGTCTTAATGGCTCACTGGTTTTATTGATTTTCTTAGAGGCTTGTCAGACTAGTATAGATGTTGGGAGTTGACTAATAAGTCATATTTTGTTATCTTTCTGAAATTTTTTTATTCTTGGATGATGATTACTCTGTTGATAATTGAGGGTTATTTATAGAAACCCCGTTGATTTGTGTTGAACTGAATAAAAATGGCTCAAAGGATTATCTTGGGGCTACTCATAGCCTCAAGCACCGTGTGATGCTCCGGGACCCATTTTCCGGGGCGTTACATAGTGCCCAAGCGCATGCGCAAGTGTACGTGGTCTTATCAAGTAGTAAAGTTGCTTCAAGAAAGCCCAAGTATCGATCTCTCAAGGACTTGCATTCGCCGAACATCTATTTCTAGTTTAACAAATTGAGGAGAGTAAACAGTAGAGTTTTAGAATTATAAATTAAAAATAAACTAAACTAATGCAGAAATGTAAATGACTTGGGACAATCAATGGATAGAAACCCAGGGTTAAAGCTTACAAACAATCATACTACGTCATTAAATTTCATTCGTTAACTTGCTTATCTTGGTTGTTGATTCGTAGGGTTAATTGCATGATTATGGTCTCCCGACCTCTAACCTTTTACCTAATTTGGATATTACAACTACATCATTGATCGGGGATGTAATAATCCAATTAAGTTATTAAAGCTATCATCCTACGTTTGAATCAAGTAAGGCTCCTAAGTACATCTCTGTCCTAGGTGCTAAGTTCAATTCTTTATTTTATAAAAGAATAAAAACTCAAACTTTATTTATTCCCAATTATATCTCCCTATTCCATCTCCCGAGATCATAAGGTAGACAATAAATCTATTCTAAGGGTAGCTAATCCTTAAAATAATTAAACCAAGAATAAACAAGCAACCATAATGATAAGCAAATTAAACGAAATTAATTCTAAACGAAAGTATTCATATCTTGTCCTTAACCCTGGATAGGATTTTTAGCCTTGATTGGAAATATTCATCATCCAATCCCTTGGAGTGATGATACAAACCATAAAAAAACTAAATTAAAGAATGATAAAACCTAAAAAGAAGTTGTGGTAGCCTCCAATGATGTTCCAAGTTGATCTAGGGTTTCCAAGAGGTCCCAAGATGCTTAAAAAGTGGTTTAACATGTTATATTTATAGTAGATGAGTCATAAACCCATTGGAATTGGATTTACACGCAATACTTGTTCAGCAAGACACTTTTTTCCGCTTTTGATGGCCACCGCGTCGCGGTTTCGAGCCAATCGACAATTTTCAATAACCAGAATCTCACCGCGATTTCACTGCATCATGATGCCTCTTTAACCTCTAATATAAGCTACATGCGCTATATTGTAAAACACTTGGTCCCCTTCTGAATCTAGTGATGTTTTTAAATCATCCATTGGCCACCTGTACAGTCTACATGCACCCAATACTTTTGAGGGGTCCAAATTGCGTCTTGTGCTTCCGTGGTCAATTACGATCCCTTTTGAGTTGTTTCCACCTGATTTGAAGCTTATATATTATTAATAATCATCATAATACATTCAAAAAGAATCATAAATCAGTAAACTCATCAATGAGAGTTCAAAACAACACAACATCCTCACCGATGAACTAGAAACACGAGCTAAGCATAGGCTAAATTCACATTGAGCTTTAACTCATTGTTTTCACTCTTTTCTTGATCCAATTAACCCTTAAACATTTTAAATATGTTGTTTTACATATAAATACATACTAAAAACTGAAGTAACTCATTAAAATACATTAGAACCCAACATAAGAGCCTAGAAAAACACCTAGCTCAAACTAGTTAAACTAGTTTTCTCGGTTGACTTCTAAATGCTCAAATTGAATCAAAACTCATGTGAAACCACCATTAAACATTTTAAACACATACTTGGACATATAATTGCTCATTTATATCATTATTAATGCATATATCATAAGAATCATCCTCAAAACAAGGCTAAATAAGCTAGAATTGTAGCGCTAGAATGCATAAATTCACCCAACATCACCACCCCACACTTAAAGCCTTGTTCATCCTTGAACAACTCTTAACTATAAACACCATGAGATGAAGAGATTCCAAACTTATAATACATGCAAGAAATTCAAGCTAGCACTACAATGACTACACGAATGCAAGTTTTTACACTATTTACACAATTGAAAGCTCAAGAACACTACTGCAAAACAACCTAGCATCAAGAATTGACTCACCTAGTTGGAAAAATCATGCTTATTTCTCAATCAAAGATATCATACAAATCACCCACATTCATCAAACATGTGCCCCTCACAATAAGAGAGTTACCCATAATCTCTCAAAATAATGCAATTTAAAACACAATGGGTACAAGAATCAATTTATGATCACTCTCACAAAGAATTCACAAGTTACACATAATGAACCATAGGATCTAAATTAGTGTCATGCTCTACTAATATTCGAATGATGAACCTAGGATCAAATAAGTCTTTTTCGGGTTGTAATGTAGGCTAAGGGAAAGGTAGGAACTATTTTGGCCAAGAATAGTGACTAATCTCTCTAAGCACTTTAATACACTACATTAAATATTTAAAACCAACCTGCAACAACCAAATTATACTTATTTCACCCACCCATACCTTTTATTTTTTTTTCCATCTCTTTTAAGCATTTTCACAAACACATGGTGCGCGCATTATTTATTCCTTGAAGATTCCATTTTTCTCATTCTCTACAATCATGGGAATATTTTTAACAACATTTATATCAATTCCAACCACCACACATCAAATATAAACACCAATAACTATTGCCTTGGGGCATCAAGTTCACCTTTTTTTTCTTCAATTTCTCAAACTTATTTTCACTTATTTCTTTTTTTTTAATTAAAGCACTTAGGAGCTTTTCTGATCAAATTATGGTCTATCAAAGAAGGGGATTAGGATAATTATTAGGCTACCAAAGAAAAGGCTAAAGGCTCAAAGGGGGTTAACTAGGATAATGCACAACAGGTAGGACAGAGAGAAGGTATAAAACAACGCTATCAAAGAAATGCCTAAATTATCTCCTAAACCCACACTCTTTATTTCGCTTTGCACACACACCGAGCAAGTTCTCGACATCATATGCAACAAGGAATATACAAAACTACCTCAGATGTACATGGAACATGCTTGACTCAATAGGATTATCATAGACTCCCAACCAAACAATAACATGAATTCAAAATTAAGCCAACAAATACAAGAGTCACAAACTTGAACCTAAGAGTCTCAAAAATAGCAATTCACATAATTAAACATGCTTTTACAAACAAACCCACTTGCATCATGTAATAAAAAATAGCACCAACAAAAATATCTCACTTATTCTTAACCTAAATTATTTTTAAATTGAGTCAAAATTTGAGATTTTTCCCACCCCACACTTAAAAATCTACTTTGTCCCCAAAGAGAATTTAGAAGTAAAAAGATAGAAATACTCCCTGAGACCTCTAGGCCTAGCTAGTAGCATCTTAACACATAAAGAAGATCCGCGAGACCCCTCACTCATTCTTTGCTATGCACTAAGCTCAAGTTTATGGTACTCAGACTTTTCATTAACCTGTGACTTAACCAAAACAAAAACTACGTGAAATAAAAACTAAAAACTAAAAATAAAACCTACTTACCTTGGGTTGCCTCCCAAGAAGTGCCTAATTTAGTGTTGTGGCACAACCCAATCAACTTTTTCCTCCACCTAGAGGATATGAATTTCACCCCTAATATTGCATCCATCTTCTTGCCTCGCTCATAGGGTGATGGTACAAAAATTAATGAACAGAGTAATAAAATGTTCATGATAAACCACTCGGCCTTCAAGTAAGGTGTCTTTTTATGTTGCTTATCCGGTGTAAATTCAAGAATATAGGATTCTCGTTCCTCATCTTCACACTCTCCACTATTTTAAATGATTTCATAGATAAGACATCATCTAAACATAATGTAGAAAAGTACTTCGAGTCAGGCCCAACCAATCCTACTTCATAATTTACACAATCTACTACACACTGACTTTTATAAACCTTCTCAATTTCAGTCTCAAGATCAAGATGACGATCGAGTGGCTGCGATTCTTGTGTTTGCTCTACACATTGGCTAATATCCTCCCAATATATTTCTTTGCTAAGCTACTGTAGACATGGTGGCAGTGGCTTCATCATAATTTTCATAATATCAATTTTTGAGGATGCAGACTTTCTCGAATTATCCGCATCATATTGTGAAAGTTCTATCCACACACTTTCATAAAAATCTGGACAATAAGGCACAAGGTGGTGTCCTCTACAAAAATAACAAGAATTGTCATCAATCGAAAATCATTTATCCCAGGTTGACATCTCGAGAAGAGTGTGAGAAAAATAAAAATAAAAATAAACTAAACAAAAACTATTTACAACTCAATATAGAAAAACTAAAAATAAGATAGTTTCCTAATAACAAATCCCAAGCAACGGCGCAAAAAACTTGACAGCGCCTAAGCGCACACGCAAGTGTACGTGGTCTTATCAAGTAGTAAAGTGGCTTTAAGAAAGCCCAAGTATCGATCTCTCAGGGACTTACATTCGCCGACTATCCAACTCTAGTTTAACAGTTACAGGAGAGTAAATAATAGAGTTTTAGAATTATAAATTAAAAATAAACAAAACTAATGCGGAAAAGTAAATGACTTGGGACAATCAATGGATAGAAGACAAGGGTTAAGGCTTCAAACAATCATACTACATTATTGAATTTCATTCGTTAACTTGCTTATCTTGGTTGCTGATTCATAGGGTTAATTGCATGATTATGGTCTCCCGACCTCTAACATTTTGCCTAATTTGTATATTATAACTACATCATTGAGCGGGGATGTAATAATACAATTAGGTTATTAAGCTATCATCCAACGTTTGAATTAGGTAAGGCTCCTAAGTACATCCCTGTCCTAGGTGCTAAGTTCAATTCTATATTTTATAAAAGAGTAAAAACCCAAACTTTATTTATTCCTATGTTCTATCTCCTTATTCTCTCTCCCGAGATCAAAAGGTCAACAATAAATCTATTCTAAGGGTAGCTAATCCTTAAAATAATTAAAACAAGAATAAACAAGAAACTCTAATGATAAGTAAACTAAACAAAATTAATTCTAAACGAAAGTATTCATGATCTTTTTCTTAACCCCGGATAGGACTTTTAGCCTTGAAAGGAAATATTCATCATCCAATCCCTTGGAGTAATGATACAAACCATAAAAACTAAAATAAATAAGGATAAAACCTAAAAAGAAGTTGTGGTAGCCTCCAATGGTGTTCCAAGTTGATCTAGGGTTTCCAAGAGGTCCCAAAATGCTTAAAACATGATTTAAAATGTTATATTTATAGTAGATGAGTCATAAACCCATTGGGATTGGATTTAAACATAATACTTGTTCACCAAGACACTTTTTTTTCGTTTTTGGCCAATCGACAATTGTCAATTTCTAGAATCTCACTGCATAGCGGGGCTTCCTTAAACTCTAATATAAGCTACACGCACTATATGGTAAAACACTTGGCCCCCTTATGAATCTAGTGATGTTTTGAATTCATCCATTGGCCACATGTACAGTCCACACATGCCCAATACTTTTGAGCGGTCCAAATTGTGTCATGTGCTTCCGTGGTTAATTACGAGCCTTTTTGAGTTGTTTACACTTGATTTGAAGCTTGTATATTATTAATATATCATCATAATATATTCAAAAAGAATCATAAATCATTAAAATCATCAATTTAGAGTTCAAAACAACACAACAGCCTCACCGATGAACTAGAAGCACGAGTTAAGCATAGGCTAAATTCACATTGAGCTTTAACTCATTGTTTTCACTCTTTTCTTGATACAATTAACCCTTAAACATTATAAATAAGTTTTTTTACATATAAATACATAATAAAAACCTCATTAACTCATTAACACACATTAGAACTCAACACAAGAGACTAGAAAAACACCTAGTTCAAGCTAGTTACACTAGTTTTCTTGTTTGACTTCTAAATACTCAAATTGAATCAAAAATCATGTGAAACCACTATTAAACATTGTAAACACATAATTGGACACATAATTTCTCATTTATATCATTATTGATACATATAGCATAAGAACCATCCTAAAAATAGGCTAAATAAGCTAGAATAGTAGCGCTAAAATGCATAAATTCACCCAATATCACTCCCACTATCTCAGTCCAATAATTCAGTTTCAGTTGTATGACCATAGCATACAGGTATCAGTTATTCAGTTATCAGATTTCAATATTTATAGATTATATTCAGAACATGTTTATTCTTGGTCATGCATTCTCAATATTTACAGATTTTATGCATCTTTAGTATTTATAGATTTCATGCATTCTATTCTGTATTTCATGCTATATACTTACTCAGTCAGTTATTATTCATGCACATGAAACTATGTGTATCAACCTACCTTATTTAGCATACCAGTACATTCAAAGTACTAATCACATACTCTTTTCTTGCACTATAATGTATCATATCATAGGATCAGATGCTTAGTTCTTAGATCACGCATAGGCCTTCCAAATTATTAGTCATAGAAGTGGTTAGTACTCATATTTCGAGGATAGATTATATTTTCATTCATGTTTTCAGTTCAGTAGTTAATTTGAGTTAGTTAGGGCCTATCCCAACGACTCTCATTCAGTTAGTTTAGAGGCTTTAAGATATTTTAGATAGTTAGTCAGTTCTTAGATTTTAGTTATCATTGTCAGATGTTACATCAGTATTATTAACTTTTGTAATACCCTGTATTTCTCAAGCTTAACTCTTAGTTCATGAATTATCTAATATAAAAATTTTAAAACACTGAGTATTTTTAATTTTAGAGCATTCCATTATGTAGGAAATTCAATTAGCTTTCCAACAATATAAAATTCACCTAAATCCAATAATCAGGTGAGAAGTTATGGCTATTTTAAGTTTTAATCATTACACACCGTTATTTAGGTTAGTAGCGCATCGCTGAGTATGTCAAAATGGCAATTATCAATTTCTAGTGAGGTACTATGATACCGGTATATTGCTCCACTAGCTAATTTCCCAATTGTCAAAATCCAGTGTTGCTCCGCGATATTGGTGCATCGCACCAAGGACCCAATCTGCAATTGTCAATTTCCAGTAAAGCAATGAGATTGTACCGCGTCACACCACTAGCCACATTCCCAGTTGTCATTTTTCCAGTGGCTTAGTGCGATAGTGGCATGTCGTGCCAGGTTCCCAAATTGGTAATTTTTTAGTAACGATTTTAAATCATTCTCAGGGGTAATTGGGTATTTTTCCATGAACCAAGTTAGCCTTTAACACGTAAATTACCCCAAATTAACCTAGTTACATCCTTATTATTCAATTTTCCCCAAAATCAAAGCATTCTCTCTCAAGAAAACAAACCCTAGCTTCAAAAATCAAGGTCAAAACTTAAGAATTTCTTCAAGCACCTTCAAGAACTAATAACCCAAGGTATGTTTGGTGTTCATCTACGGGCCCCTTTCACCCATAGAGTCCAAGAAACTATTTTTTAAAACTTCAAGATTTATGATTTATGATTTTTATTCTTGGAATTGAATGTATTCGTGTTCATGATAGTAATTGGGATCCAATACATGTTTAATTATAAGTCTCCATGAAATCAAGATAGTTATGTGGTGAATTATATGAATTTCATGCTTAACCCTTGAACTTGAAATTGAATGTTGTATTCATAATTACATGTTTTGACCATCATCATGTGAAATACTCCATTCTCCCCAAGTGTTTTCTAAAATGACTATGTGAAGTAGGTAGTGGAATCTTGACATGTCATTATATGGTCCCAATCATGTTCAAGATTATGCCTAACAAGTGTTAGATGAAATGCCTTTGTGAATGAATTTTTGGACAAGTGTACATTATTGTGTATCTCAAGATCATGCTATGCTTTATTTTTCATGCTATCGAGTTCTGGGGGTATTTAATACCCGACAATTTAGCTATTTACCTATAGCCAGTATTAGTTAAAGAATATCCTTAATCCTATCATGATCAGTAGCATTCTCAATCCGTTACAGAGCTTAGTAGAACTCTATCAGTTATAGAACTCAGGAAAATTCAGTAAACTTAGTATCAGTTTAGTCCAGTTCAGTGTCTTTCAGTTGGTTTTAGGATTCAGCACCGAGTAAACCCAAGTATGGGGGCTCACCTGACAGTAGAGGGTATGATCCTTAGAAGCAATCCTTGCATTTCAGAACTACGTAGCTAGCGTAGGTTGAGATATCAAACCTACCAGTTGAGGATTGATGAGGTGGTTTAACCTGCCAGATGAGGGTTCCACCATTCTCATTAGAGTAACTGCTAGATGAGGGTAACTCTCAGCTTGTCCTTACCCGTGGCACAGAATTGACACTCTTCTAATTAGGGTTACAGATTGGACCCCAACTCAGTTATCTTATCTTATTTGGGGTATGTCGATTAGATGATTAACTCTCATAGTCTCAGTTTTAGTCTTCAAAATAGAACTCAGTCCAATTCTACAGTATTAGGACTGTCAAATACAGTCAACCAGTATCAAAAACTTTAGATATCAGTTAATTAGTATCAAAAAGCAGGACTTAGCATCAGATAAGCTTAGTCACAAAATTTATTTATATGCACAGTAGTGCATACTCAGCATTTACAGCAGTATCTGTTATTTATGTACTCTCATGTTCAGTTACTCTATATAGTACAGTCAGTTATTATTCATGCATATGAACCCTTGCATTTAGCCTTACCTCATTTAGCATACCAGTACATTCCTTGTACTGACACATACTCTTTCTTTGCGCTAGGATGTCTTATATCATAGGTTCAAACGCTCAAGTTCCTGACTGTGCATAGATAAATTCAGATTTAGCCAGTAGTAGATTTAGCAGTGAGTCCTCATCTATCGAGGATATTCTTTCATTTCATTATTATAGTAGATTCAGTATTTTAGTAGATGGAGTTAGTTGGGGGATTGTCCCATCAACTCAACATTTAGACATTTCAGTTTAGAGGCTTTTCAGGCTAGCTTTTAGTCAGTATTTAGTATTACAGATATCATCACAGTCGATATAATTTATTAGTATTTCAAATATTTTGAACCTTATGGAATTTCAGCCTATTATTTCATATTTAATACAGTATATTTATTCAGTGCTTACAGCAGATATCAGTCATGGGTTACCTTGTGGTCCTTTAGGGTCATAAGCACCTATAATATCCGAGGTACAAACTCGGGGTATTACAAACTTGGTATCAGATCCTAAGGTTCAACAGTGTCCTAGGAAGTTTGAAAGCCACATCAAGTAGAGTATTGTACATGGGTGTGTAGTGTGCTACACTTATGGACAGGAGGCTATAAGATGTTTTAGGAAATAGTTTCCCTTCTTTTAATATTCATGTCGTGCGAGTGAGCATGAGCTCAAGTTAAAACTCTAAGTCTAATTCATTTTATTCTTTTATTTATAGAACATGCCTCCCAAAAAGACTAATAAAGGGAGAACCAAAAATTAGTCTGCACCTCAGCCCGTTCAGGTATATCCCCTGGACGAGCATGTCTCCCATGTAGAGTTCACAGTTGTATTCACTACTCTAGCTAATTTAGTAGTAGGCCAGAATGAACGTCCAGCTATTATTCTGGCCAATCCTATGGCTAATACTGCTACAGCCAGGATTCAGGACTTCACTCGATTAAATCCTTCCCTATTCTCAGGATCTAAATCATAAGAGAATCCACAGGAGTTTCTCGATTAGGTTTAGAAAGTCACAGACATTATCAGAGTGACTTCCAGTGAGAGTGCTGAGTTAGCTTTCTATCAACTACATGATATAGCTCATACATGGTTTAAGTAGTGGAAGGTAGACAAGGGCACCGATGTAGAGCCCATAGAGTAGGAAGAGTTTGCTACTGCTTTCCTAGAGAGATTCTTTCCTTTGGATCTGAGAGAAACTAAGGTGTTAGAGTTTATCAATCTCAGGCAGAGCAGTATGAGTGTGAGAGTATTCCCTCAAGTTTACTTAGTTAACCAGGTATGCTCCCTATGTAGTAGCAGACAGTAGGTCCAGAATGAGCAAGTTCATATCTGGGGTGTCAGATAGTGTGGTTAAGGAGTGCAGAACAACAATGTTGATTAAGGAGATAGACATATCCAGGCTCATGGTCTATGCTCAGTAGATAAAAGAGGCTAAGATCAGAGAGAAAGAGAGGCAGAACAAGAGATCTAGAATAGGTAGCTTCAATTTTAATCAGCCTAAGTCAGAGGGCGATAACCATTACTAGTTTAGCCTAAAGTCTTTAGTTCCAGCTCCGTCCTTAGCCTGCACTTTAGTACCTAAGTTTAGAAATAGTAACAAAGATAGGGTGCCAGGCTCTAAATCTTAAGGTAGAGTCATTAGTGCTCGAACAAATCCTCTATGTTAGTAATATGGCAGAAACTACCAAGGTGACTGTAGAGCTGGCAGTGATGATTTTTTTGGGTGTGGCAAGCTAGGCCACAGAGTCAGGGATTATCCTCAGTCAAGTTCTCAGGGTCAGTATAATCATTTCTTAACTCAGTTCGGTCGCCCAAATTAGCAAGGTTCCACTTCTAGTGCCACTAGAGGGCAAAGCCTAAAAAAGTTTTATGCATTTCAATCCATACAATAACAGGAAAGTTCTCCTTTTGTGGTCACTGGTACGTTACAGATCTTCTATTTATATGTTTATGCCTTATTTGATCCAGAATATTCTCCGTCTTTTGTAACTCCTTATAAAGCAGTCGACTTTAAAGTTAAACCAAAATCTTAACAAAGCCTTTCTCAGTCTCTACCCCAGTGGGTCAGTCTATCATAGCCCGACGGGTATACAGGAACTGTTCGGTTATGATATCTCAAAAAGTCACTTCAGCAGAGTTAGTGGAATTAGAGATAATGAATTTCGATGTCATTCTCAGTATGGATTGGCTCTATTCATGATATGCCTTAGTTGATTGTAGAAATAGAATTATTCATTTTTAGTTTCCAAATGAATCAATCCTTGAATGGAGGGGTAGTACTATAGCGCTTAAGGTCCAGTTGATTTCATACCTTAAAGCGAGAAAAATAATATCCACTGGTTGTGTCTATCATCTTGTGAGAGTTAAAGACTCTAGTTTAGAGACTTACAGTCTTGAGTTAGTTCCAGTAGTAAATTAATTCTCATATGTATTTCCTGAAGATCTTTCTAGAGTTTGTCCCGAAAGGGAAATAGACTTCGAAATAGACCTTCTTCTAGATACTCAGCCCATATCTATTCCGCGATATAGAATGGCTCTAGCAGAACTTAAAGAAATAAAGGAACTCCTAGATAAGGGATTCATTAGGCCCAGTGTTTTCCCGTGGGGCGTACCAGTTCTATTCGTGCGTAAGAAAGATAGTACTCTCAAAATATGTATAGACTACCATCAGTTGAACAAAGTCATAGGCAAGAACAAATACCCACTTCCCAGAATTGATGACCTGTTTGACCAACTTCAGGGTGCTAGTTAATTTTCTAAGATAGACCTCAGACCAGGCTATCATCAACTCAGGGTCAGAGAATATGACATTCCAAAAATAGCTTTTCGAACCCGGTATGGTCGCTATGAGTTTATAGTCATGCTCCTTTGGTCTTACTAATGCTCCAACAACTTTCATGGACTTAATGAAACACGTGTTTAAGCGGTACTTGGACATGTTCATTATAGTCTCCATCGATGACATTCTTGTCTATTCCCATAGCAAGAATGATTACGCAGACCACCTCAGAATCATACTTCAGAATCTCAGAACTCATCAGTTGTTTGCCGAATTCGGTAAGTGTGAATTTTGGCTAAGGTCAGTAGCATTCCTTGGTCATATTATTTTCAGTGATGGCATTAGAGTTGATCCTCAAAAAACCAAAGTGGTGAGAAACTAGCCTAGACCTATCACTCTATCCGATATTACGAGTTTCCTGGGTTTAACTGGCTATTATCGTTGGTTCGTTGAAGAATTTTTATCTATTGCATCCCCCATATCTATATTGACTCAAAAGAAAGTCCAATTTTAGTGGTCAGATTCCTATGAAAAGAGTTTTCAGGAGCTGAATACTAGACTTACCTCAGCCCCAATTTTGACTCTAACAGATGGTTCAGATGGGTTTGTTGTCAACTGTAATGCTTCCAGAGTAGGTTTAGGTTATGTCCTTATGCAGAGAGGTAAGTTCATAGCCTACGTCTCTAGATAGCTTAAGCCCCATGAGAAGAATTATCCGATTTATGATCTTGAGTTAGCAACTGTAGTGTTTGCCTTAAAGATTTGGAGGCACTATTTGTATGGGGTGCATGTAGATGTGTTCACAAATCACAAGATCTTACAATATGTCTTTTCTTAGAAAGATTTAAATTTGCATTAGAGAAGGTGGTTAGAGTTATTGAAATATTATGCCATAAGTATTCTTTATTATTTGGGAAAGGCCAATGTAGTGGCTGATGCTCTCAGTAGACTATCTATGGGTAGTGTTACTCATGTTGAGGATGATAAGAAGAAGTTGGTTTAGGAAGTTCATCAGCTTTCCCAACTAGGTGTCTGATTAGTCGATTCAGTAGAAGGTAGTGTATGGGTGTAGAATAGTTCTGAATCCTCTCTAGTTTTTGAGGTAAAGGAAAAATAGGATAGAGATCCCAGTCTTGTTAAGCTGAAAGAGTCAGTCAAAGATCAGAAAGTAGAGGTTTTCTCCCAAGGAAGAGATGGTATTTTGCATTGCCAGGGTAGTCTATGTGTGCCAGGTGTACACGACCTGAGGCAATGAATTCTTATAGAAGCCCATGGTGTGCATTACTCTATTCATCTAGGGGCCACTAAGATGTACCACAATATACAAGAGATCTATTGGTGGAGTGGGATAAAGAGGGATATTGCAGAGTTTATAGCTAAATACTCTACATGTCAGCAGGTTAAGATTGAGCACCAGAAGCCTAGTGGGTCCATGCAGGAGTTCAGTATTCCCACATGGAAATGGTAAGATATGAACATGGACTTTGTGATAGGTTTGCCTTGTAATCGTCATCAGCATAATTCCATTTGGGTTATTATAGATAGGATGACCAAATCAGCTCATTTTTTGCCAGTTCATACTTCATATTCAGCCAAGGACTACCCCAAACTCTATATCGAAGATTTCATCAAGTTACACGGAGTCCCAATCTCCATCATCTCAGATAGAGGTACCCAGTTCATCTCTCATTTCTGTAAAGCATTCCAAAAGAATGATGTTGGTGTATTTATACATTCTAGAGCTACTATTCTTCATTATTTAGCCTTGTTTTGAGGATGATTCATGTGATTAATGGGGTGAGAATGATATAAATGAGCATTTACATGTCTAAGTATATTTTTACAATGGCAATTATCAATTTCTAGTGAGGTACTATGATACTGGTATATCGCGCCACAAGCTAATTTCCCAATTATCAAAATCCAGTGTTGCTTTGTGATATTAGCGCATCGCACCAAGGACCCAATCTTCAATTGTCAATATCCAGTAAAGCAACATGATTGTACCTCGTCACGCCACTAGCCACATTCCCAGTTGTCATTTTTCCAGTGGCTTGGCGCGATAGTGGCGTGTCGCGTCAAGTGCCCAAATTAGCAATTTTTCAGTAATGATTTTAAATCATTCTCAGGGGTAATTGGGTATTTTTCCATGACCCAAGTCAGCCTTTAACATGTAAATTACCCTAAATTAACCTAGTTACTTCCTTATTATTCAATTTTTCCCAAAATCAAAGCATTCTCTCTCTAGAAAACAAACCTTAGCTTCAACAATCAAGGTCAAAACTCAAGAATTTCTTCAAGCACCTTTAAGAACTAATAACCCAAGGTATGTTAGGTGTTCATCTATGGGCCCCTTTCACCCATAGAGTCCAAGAATCCATTTTGTAACACTTCAAGATTTATGATTTATGATTTCCATGCTTGAAATTAAATGTATTCGTGGTCATGATAGTAATTGAGATCCAATACATGTTTAATTATAAGTTTCCATGAAATCAAGATAGTTATGTGGTGAATTATATGAATTGTATACTTAACCGTTGAACTTGAAATTGAATTTGTATTCATGATTGCATGTGTTGACCATTATCATGTGAAATACTCCATGCTCCCCAAGTGTTTTCTAAAATTCCTATGTAAAGTAGATAGTGGAATCTTGACATGTCATTATATGGTCCCAATCATGTACAAGCTTACGCCTTGCAAGTGTTTGATGAAATACCTTTATGAATGAATTATGGATAAGTGTACATTGTTGTGTATCTCAAGATCATGCTATGCTTTATTTTTTATGCTATCGAGTCCTGGGGGTATATAATACTCGACAATTTAGCTATTTACCTAGAGCCAGTGTTAGTTACAGAATAGTCTTAATCCTTTCACGACCAGTAATACTCTCAGTCAGTTGCAAAACTTAGTAGATCTCAGTCAGTTATAGAACTCAGGAAAATTCAGTAAACTCAGTATCAGTTCAGTCTAGTTCAATATACTCAGTTCAGTGTCTTTCATTTGGGAGTAGGATTCAGCATCGAGTAAACCCAAGGATGGGAGCTCACCTGCCAGTAGCGGGTGTGATCCTTAAAAGCAATTCTTTCATTCCAGAACTACATAGCCAGCATAGGTTGAGACATCAAACCTTCCAGTTGAGGGTTGATGAAGTGTTTTAACTTTCCAGATGAGGGTTCCACCATTCTTATTAGAGTACCTACCATATGAGGGTAACTCTCAGTTTGTCCTTACTCGTGGCACGGTATTGACACCCTTCCAATTGGGGTTATAGATTGGACCCCAACTCAGTTATCTTATCTTATTTGAGGTATGTCGGTTAGATAATTATCTCCTACAGTCTCAATTTTAATCTTCAGAATAGAACTCAGTTCAGTTTTATAGAATTAGGACCATCAAAAATAGTCAACCAATATTAGAAAATTTAGATATCAGTTACTCAGTATCAGAACTCAGGACTTAGCTTTAGATAAGATTAGTCATAGTATTTATTTATATGCACAGTAGTGCATACTCAGTATTTACAGCAGTATCAGTTATCCATGTAATCTCATATTCAGTTACTCTATATCATACAGTCAATTATTGTTCATGCATATGAACCCTTGCATTCAGCCTTACCCCATCTAGAATACTTGTACATTCCACATACTGAAGCATACTTTTTCTTTGCGTTATTATGTCTTATATCACAGGTTTGGATGCTCAGGTTCCTGACTGTACATAGATAGATCCAGATTCAGCCAGTAGTAGATTTAGCAGTGATTCCTCATCTATCGAAGATATTCTTTCATTTAATTATTACAGTAGATTTAGTATTTCAGTAGATGGAGTTAGTTGGGAGATTGTCCCATCAAATACACATTCAGACAGTTCAATTTAGAGGCTTTTCAGACTAGTTTTAAGTCCGTATTCAATTTTACAAATATTATCATAGACGATATAATTTATTAGTATTTTAGATGTTTTGAACCTTATGGCATTTCAACCTATTATTCCATATTTATTATAGTATATTTATTCAGTACTCACAGCAGATATCAGTCATGGGTTAGCTTGTGGTCCTTTGGGGTCGTAAGCTTTGTGTAGCATCCAGGGATAAACTCGGGGTGTTACAGGTTTTTTTACAGATTTTATCATATTTATTACTTAAAACCTTATGGGATTCCTCAGTTAAATTTCGTGTATAACCTTTTGTTATCAGTTTTACTCAATGCTCACAGTAGGTACCAGCTCATGGGTTAGCTTGTGGTCCCTCAAAAATGTAAGCACCAAGTGGAGCCCAAGGTGTACTCTTGGGTGTAACACTATATTTGTCCTTTAGAGATGCACTTTCCTCATAGATGTGATATTGGTCCTTTAGAGATGTTATTTTTCTTATTTATGATAATTGGCCTACATAGAGAAGATATTCTTTATAATCATGATATATAACCTATAGATTTGAGATGACATATAAATGTAATATGCAACATAGTTATGCGTTATGCTTATTGATGCATTACGCCTCCTAGAAGTGAGATGTCTCCTATATGTGAGGTGATTACAGACATGCTTCATAGCTTATAGAGATATTACGACTCATGAATATACTATGGCCTATAATTATGAGATGATTTATATATACATAATTATTGATATGAGATCCTGCTTATATGGGCCTAAGGCCGTGATTATGATGTTGTGATTATTCTAGACATATTATTAGGCCAAAGGCCGTATTAGTATATTGGTTGGATATTTGGGAGGTGTTTATCCTTGTAAAGGATACTATTTTAATTTATGAAAATATGTATATGTTTATATACACATCTTTACGGTATGGGACAGAGAAAGATGAGATATAATGTTTTTGATTTCATTGATTTGGATACTAGTGATGGATTGCATAAATTTAGTTCATTCATGATTATTACATCGATGATTGATATGATTCCAATTAGATTATAATCTTATTAGTGTAATCACTAACTAAGGTCTAAATCCTACTTTCTTCCTTAAAATATATTTTGTCACTATAATAAATGTCTATTTTAATAAATTACTTATATGTATAAAAGAGATTAATAATAATGATTTAAATATTTGATTAATATATATTCTGGTCCATGATTTAACACTATTATTTACTCTGATCGTGAGATATTCTGACCCTTTCTACACTTTTATAGAGATTTAGACCCGAAGTTCACTCTGAGCAACAAACTTACAGATTTGCATTCTTTTAGCTATGGCTTGAGTTCGTGCACCTATTATACATATAGTTACAATGGATGTGATATTAATGATGAACGATGAATAATGGAAATATACTCTACCTTGCTTCTCTATTCATGATCATTTACTTTAGCCCTCGTGGGGCTTGCACTTTACTTTAGCCCTCGTGGGGCTTGCACTTTACTTTAGTCCTCATAGGGCTTGCACTTAATTTTAGACATTGTGTGGCTCGCTCTCTATTATTGATATTGACTTGGATATTATGATAATAAAATGATACCCAGCAAGGTCGGAGTATATTATGAAGATACTCGGTAAGACCGGAAAATATTATGATGATGTCATGATGCCCAACATGGTTGGAGGATATTATGATGAGGTGATGATACCTGACAAGGACGAAGGATTTTATGTTGACAGATTAATTCCTGACAAGGATGGAGGATGATTATGTTGATGTGCCTATGCATAAAGCTACCAGTTCGAGTCTGGCTAGCCCTATGTATGGCATTTATATATATATACACACACACACACTCAGTAAGTCCGAAGGATGATTATGATGATGATGATGATGGTTATGGTATTGTGAATTTTTTTGTATTCATACTTACTTGCGCATCGCCTATCACCAATATGCACCTATGTCTATCAGCTAATACGGGACAGCTGCATAAATATGGTAATAACTATGCCTTGTATTATTGTATGCTGATTGCATCTTCTGAGCTTGGGTCGGTGGGGTTACGCATAGGCTCGACTAGGTATTAGGTTATCCCAAATAGCTAATTACTCATGATGTTAATGATATGTTACTATTATTGTTATGATCATTATTATGTCTAGCTTATGATAGATTAGACATTGAATTGATATCGAGATTGGAGGTATGATTTTGGCCTCTTCTATATTATGATTTCATTATAATAGATGATTAATTCATGATGAGTCAAATGGATTAGAAACCCTGAGCTTGTTAATACTAAAGCCTGATAACATTATAATAAGGCCTTAAAATGAAGATATAATGATCTAGGTCGTGCCTCCAGTTGGCCTTATACCTATATATGTCTATATAGCTTTATGGAGCTATGGTATTATCGTATATTTCTCCTTTCTTTGTTCATATTATATATTCATTCCTTGGACTTTCATATTGATATATAATCTTCTCTTGCCCTTTATTCGTATATTGGCCAGGGATATAAGGTATAGTGTTGAGATATCTATGTGTGGCCGAAATAGGATAGTTCATCCTTGATACTTTCTTAGCCTTTTTATGTTATCCATTTGGAAATGAATAGAATAGGCTATCCCTATTATATTATTGGCTTGTTATATGATTTCTGGACTCTTGGGTGCAACTTCTATTATATTTATTTTCTATATATATTTGCTTTATCTTTGGAGCTAAGTTGGTAGTTATCTACTGAGTACCGTTTGTTTGGTACTCATACTACACTTCTACAGCCTGCAGGTTATAGTACATTTATCGCCATTGACCTATATGGAGCAGCCATGGTTTGGAGACTTAGATTGAGCTCTTGATATTCAGAGTATTACTTACTTCCCTTTTATGTATTAGACTAGTCCCTATATTGCATTTAGAGATAGGTTATATTAGTGTAATTTATTTATCTATTCCATTTTTGTACTTTTATTATATTAGAAGCTCGTGTGCTGATACCATAAGGTTTTGGGATTTATTTATGTATTTGATCTTTTGTTATGCTTATTCTACATTCTTTTCTTATTCTATTTGGTAGTCCGTTACTAGTCGTTTCGTACTATAGGTTTGCATTACCTGTTGGTAGGTTATAGTAGGCTCCATTATGACCTGAGAAAATAGGTCATGCCAAATTTGTATTAGAGCATATGTTTCACTGGTATATTAGTACAAGAGCTAAGTGTTTAGTAAAGTCCTATAGATAGGTGCGGAGACATCCGTAACCTATCCTTAGGAGGCTATAGAGACATTTAGAAAATTCACTTCTTGACTCCTTGTTGTGTGTCCACATTGATATGCACCTCAAAAACATTCTTTAACTATATTTTATCCCTAATGAATGATGCAAGATGGGCGATATGGTAGACAAATGTGAATGATACTTCAGCATACATTTCCACATATTCAGTAGCGTTGAACTAGAGAGACAGAGATGAATATCGAATATCTTCAGCATTAGCCAAAGGATTTTAGGCTAATTCTGGCTCTAGTAAAGCTCGTGATTACTTCAGCCCTTCGAGGTTCAATATTGGGAATTTGAGTCATGTTGTATATCTCTCCTAGTTATGGATAAAATTGAAATTATCAAGAAATTCTCAGACTAGAGTTAGGTATATTGGTGTTCATTAGGGTTCTATACCAGATCTAATTATGAGATTGGATTTCTCAAGTGGGCCAGACATTTTCCTATGCTATATCCTTTTGAGCTAGACATTGGTGCATAGATGTGTTAGAGGACTAGTATTGTCACTCCGTTTGGATTTAGAACACTTGATTGTAGCTGAGTCTTCTTTCCCGTAGGATGTTGATTATGAGAGGACCATAGAAAGCATATACATTAAGACTTATACAAGTGGTGACAAAAGCCGTGTCATCAATATAGTGCTATTGGAATTTTATCTAGGAGTTAGGATCCTTCTGGTAGAGTTCAGTTTTATTTGCAGCCTATCAACTCTATGCAAATATTGTTCTAGACTATGAGTAGTTCTCAAATTAGTCGTGATGATCATAGTGGGAAGAGTCCCCGTCAGACCTTGCGGAGTTTTAGTATGGTTCTGTATGTCATGGCAACCTTTCTGGATTATGAAGGGCAATATCTCAAAGTATTCCAGGATTTTGATTTAGTTATGTCATGATGGGACACCAACTAAGAGAGTGCCCAGATATTAGTTAGTCGATTATATGAAGTTGGCATGTATTCTCTGCCAGCCTAGAGTTCCTTAGATAGAGACAGGCTATAACTGTGAAATAATGGACATAATTCTACTAGAGTTTGCTCTCAGTGTCAGTTGGCCAGCCATTTGGGATTCGTTTGTGTCTTCTCAATATTGATGCTTCAAGAGTTTCCACAACTATAGAGAGATCGACTATTGGTCTAGAGAGTGTCCTCAACTTAGGATTTCTATTCATTTAGCTCATTTAGATCAGCCCTATGATGTTGTGGCACCTGCAGTAGATATAGTGTGCTTGACACCTCAGTTGATGATTTAGTTGGTCGGTTCAAGTTAGATCCATTTAGATTTATTCTCCCTTAGATCCATCGAGCATGTGATTGCAGATTTCACCATGATTGGTGTGCTTTTATTTCCCGTATCTTTACTTTTTCATTTTGTGTATTGGGATCTTTATGCCCATCGATGATTATATGCCCGGGGGAGTTCATGTTGATTATTGTGTGCCTTTTTATTGAATTCATGATTATATGACTACCCCCTTGGGTTATTTTAATTAGTAATAGATGGAGTATATTTATGATGATATTTCTTATTATGAGTGTAGCATTTGGGTGTGAGTCCCATTTATCCTTGCACATTGGCCTTATTGTGTCCCTTAAGTAGTACATGATATTGATGTTCATTTTGGTACCACCTATTCATTATGTTGATATTGATATTGTTGTTGTTATTTCTATCATTGTTTGAGGTTATTAATATTATTTGATATTATTACCTGATGTAATTGATCCTTGCTGGCTAGTTATATAGACTAGTGTTATCTAGTTAGAATTTTATTTCTTTGTGATCTTATTCGGTGGATTGAGATGATTCTTTCCTCTAGCATGATGAGGTTGACTTTGATTTCTCTTGGTTTGCTATGTTAGATTGACTCAAAAATGTATTGTGATATCAAAGGCAGGTTGACCTTCTGTGGATCTATTATGATTCTAGAGTCGACAATTTAGTTGTATCACCCATTTTTGAGCTGGGGATCCTCATACTTGCCTTTTGGATTGCGAAGGTTTTTGCTTTGGCTATTCTTTTCTATATAGCCTAATTATGAGCTTGACTAGTTTTTGGTCCATTCTTTGTTTTTTGCTATTTTATCACCTGATAGTGGTTTTGGGATTGAGATTCGTAGATTCATCTCTTAGATTTGTTGGGTTCATTCCCTTGTGATAAGTTGCTCTTGTTATTAATATGGAGATTGGACGTTCCTTTCTTAATGTGATGTAGTTTTGTCTTAAGTAAAGTTGGGAAGTTAGAGGTAGGTCACTTCTTGAGTTGGCAAATTGGACGTTCTTCATCTTGAGCTATTGGTTTTCAGGTAGTCATCTTGACTTTAACCTTGGTTTTGATATTGGTATATTTCTTCTTTGATGATGTGTTTCTTGGGTAGATTTAGGAAATTCCCATTCTAGAGTTTGTTTGGTCTAATGAGGCTTGGTGGAGTGTTCTCCGTGATGATATGTGCCTATGGGTATTCTTTGCTGAGACGGAGTGTTGGATTGGTTAGTTTTTAGCTAAAGTTATATTTCTCCGAGTTGCTAGAGTTTTTGCCATTTCTAGTGTTGTTTGAAGCCTTGGGAAATTTTTGAGCATGTTTTGATAGATCATGCCCCCAAGGGATATGGAGTTGATTTCTGATGTTTGCGATCGGTGAATTACCCTATGTTGGGATTTATTTCTCCCTCTATGTTTTAATTTATCTTTTGTCATGGTTTCTATTCTGTGGCTATTTTCGTGCCCTCTAGCTGATATAGAGTTGGTTGCTTGCATTTCAGTGGATGGTTACCCCTGTGGTGATTTTTGTTCTTTAGCTATGTCTCAACTCTAGCTCACTATAATCCAACTTGGATATGTTAGGTTTGGATACTAAAGTCGATTTGAGTGGTTGGCATTTATATGGGATTATGGGCTCAGTTTTGATTTGACACCTTCGAATGTTGATTTGGAAGTTATGGTAGAATTAGAGTATGAATGCCTACCCATCTTCAGGTTTGGTCTGGGTTGTTGAGATCAAGCGGTTCAGGCTTAGTGTTCAGATTTTAGCTTAGAGTTGTGGAGCTGAGTGCAGCCTTTATTTTCAAAATTTACTTAGTTAGAATTTCATTTATAGGTTGGTTTAGCCTACTCCGTAGTTGCCTATTCGGTCTTCTTAACTTTGGTTGGGTTATAGTTGCTTTGCATTCTGATAAAGCGCATGGACCCGGTATTGGTTCCTTCATCTTTGACCCTTGGTCTTTAGTTTTCTTTGGAGATTTTGGATGTTATACTCAGTTAGAGTAGTATGCTTGAGTTGGATTCTATATGGTTTCATTCTTGATTGATGAAATATCTTGGAGCGGATCATTTGGTGATGAGTAGTTATGCCTTGATCTTCTGAATTCCATTTTTATTACCATCCGGACTATTTGTACCATTAGCATAAAATGCATTACTTGATTATTTCTATTTGTGTGCCCAGATAGTGCCTTATGGGATTATTCTTATGGTTACTGTATGGGCTCTTAGCGGATCAGCTTCAGTTCTTTGAGTTCTCAATGATGAGATTGCGTGGATGAGAATCGAGTGATTTCCTTCTAGTTTGGAGTGGATAGCAGGTGTGAGATGGTAAAAGAAGGTTATATTTAGATTTGGAGTCGGTGGCATGACTCATGTCTTAGGATTGTTTTTGGCTTGGATGAGCCTTTGTTGAATTGTATGGATATTGATATGGTTCCAGTGTATTGTAGTTCAAATTTGCGGGCATAAGCCTTTTCAGTTCAATTGGAGGCCAGTTAGTGGTTAAAGTTGAATTTTGGCTGTTTAGGAGTTAAGTGAGAAAGCTAGTTGGAAACACGGATACCTATGGAAAAATCCCTCAAAAGTGTCCT
Organism: Capsicum annuum; assembly: GCF_002878395.1. Classification (NCBI taxonomy): domain Eukaryota; kingdom Viridiplantae; phylum Streptophyta; class Magnoliopsida; order Solanales; family Solanaceae; genus Capsicum; species Capsicum annuum. The sequence continues at coordinate 44,987,587 of NC_061113.1, read as the reverse complement.
TTTTCGTGGGGATTATCTGGGAAGTCATGCTTGGATCATGCTGGCCCATCTAACACCCCAGAAAACGGGTCCCGGAGCATCACATGGTGCTTGAGGCTACGAGTAACCCCAATCTAACCCTTTGAGCCATTTTCATTCAGTTCAACACAAATCAACAGGGTTTCCATAAATAACCCTCAAATATCAACAGAGTAATCATCATCCAAGAATAAAAATATTTCAGAAAGATAACAAAATACGACTTATTAGTCAACTCCCAACATCTATACTAGTCTGACAAGCCTCTAAGAAAATCAATAAAACCAGTGAGACATTAAGACATGCCCCAACTGACTCATAATCAGTTATCAAATGTAAACAATTCCGTGAAACCAACATCAGACATCACATCCTCGGAATATGAGGACTCACCACAACAGAGGATGTAGAACAGCGTGACCGAAGAATCACTGTCGAACCTGGAACTGAGCATTTGAACCTACATTCCAAGAAAATGCAGCCCACATCCGAAGATGTGGGTCAGTACCATGGAAAGAAACCGAGTATATGGGGGTGTATGCAGTTGTATAAACATCATCATCATAAATGTTTATAAGAAATATGCAGGATGTATGAAAGACTCATATAGCCTGAAGAAAATCATCATAATCATGAGAGGATGAAATAAGTACAATAACATATGTGAGTCATCATATAATTTTTCAATTACTTTCAGTTCATCAAGAATATCAATTCTCATAATGTAAATTTCATTTAAATCTTTCGAAAGAATAACTTTCACAATTCCACTTTCAAATCACTTCACCATTCACCATAGACACAAGGAAAAACACACACAATGGGAGATCCTATAATCGACATAAACCATGTGAGCTACATGGAGTCCAACGTACAACCCACGTTAGGGAGAGCCGTCCTATCCTTGCCACCGGAGTAGGACTATCGATATCAAATCCACACAAACTAGTGATCACTATATAAATTAGCCTCAGGCTCACTCCTACGGGGACCCGTAGTTCTAGGGAAGTAAGGTCGCTTTATACCTCCCACTCGGTGCTAAATATTTCTACCAGACTTAGCGCAGATCATTTCAAAGATAATCTACAACAAAACAATTTCAGTAACATATAAATATACATCGGGAGCCATCATGCTTCCCATCTATCAAAATCAATCACGTTGTGGATTTCTTTCATACTCGAGTTCAAAACAACTCCATTAAGACCAAAAGGTCAAATCATTCAAAGTATCTCAAATATTTAACATCAAGGTGCTTATAACACACACTTTCTCAAAAAAAAAAAACACAATTTTTAATGGGGATTCACGACCCAAATATCAAAATCATGATAAATATCGTTCAAGATTCATTATTTATATCTTCACACATGTAAATTCATATTTTAAAATCATAAACATCAAGATTTCATAATAATCATCATAAGATATGGGATCATGCTTCAAATTCGTAAAAATCAAATAAAAATCATGCCTTTGTAAAGAAAATTACTTTTGGGCACAAGAACGAAAGAGAGTTCTTGTTGAAAAATCCCACATACCTTGAATGATGAACTTTAGATCGATTCTCATTTTTAAGATGTTAATCGTGCCTTTGAATGATGGTTCTTTGAGTTCTTGAACTAGGAACTTGGAATCTTAAATAAATTTGCAGAATTAATGGTGAACTTTGGAGGTTCTTGAAGTTGGATGTAGGAGCTGAGGGTTTTCTTTTTTAGGGAATTTGATGAAATATAATATATAATGCTTCTAATAGTCTTTAATATAGGGTTTGGACGGATTTTGGGAGATGTGGAATGACCAAAACGCCCTTAAAAATCAAATAATTCTCGAATCTGTCCTTTGGTGGACTGTTTTGATAGTTTGAAGTAGATCAACCATAACGTTTTACTCCAATATCTAAATTGGATGAAACTAATTTTATTAGAAAGAGGAATCTCATATATTTCTATTGATATATATTATCTTACCCAGATCATTGTGTACGAGGAGTTTTGATCATTTGAAGTTGACCTAAAAATTTGCTTTTGATAGGCTGAAGTAGATCGACCATAACTTTTTGGTCCGATAGACAAATTGGATGAAACCAATTTCATTGGAAAGAAGACTCGCAGATATTTCCTTTGATATATAGTAGATCATCTAGATCATTATCTACAAGGAGTTATGATCATTTAAAGTTGGAGCAAAAATACTCTAGGCCTCAGTACTTTTTCCTGCACGTTTTACTGTTCACTACTATTCACGGTTCGATTGGAATGTTCATAACTCGTCGCTCGGGTGTCCATTTTGGATGATCCACATTTTGTTGGAAAGCTTATTTGATACTCTACGCAATGGTGGGTCATAATATAAGACATTCCACATGAAAAATTTATAATTCATTCTAGAAGATAGAACCCAACACATTTACGTACAAAATTTCAAGGAAAAATTTCTTGGGGTATTACATCATCCCTCCTTGGAAACATTCATCCTTGAATGACGCTAGACATGCCAAGATTAGATAAGGAATAGAGAATATAGATCAAACCATTTGTTAGACTCATCACCATATCGTTTCTCACTCCGAACCCAAATGGAATCATGATGGCGTCGGGAAGGAGGTAAACCAATCACGAAGTCCATATTTATCTCTTCCCACTTCCAGGTGGGAATACTAAACTCTTGCATCATACCACCAGGTCTTTGGTGTTCAAATTTAACCTATTGGCATGTTGCAGACTTAGCTACAAACGCTGCTATATCTTTCTTCATGCCACTCCACCAATAGATTTCCCGCAAGTCTTGGTACATCTTGGTGGCACCAGGATGAATAGAATATCATGCCCCGTGTGCTTCAGCCATAATCCTCTGTCTCAGATCATCAACATTCGGGACACACAATCTACCCTGCAATCTCAACACACCATCTTCCCCTTGGGAGAAAACCTCTACTTTTTGGTCTTGACTGACTTGTTCAGTCTGACCAAACTAGCATCTAAATATTGCTTTTCCTTCACTTCCGAAACTAAGGAGGATTCGGAACTACTATGAACCCCTATACTACCTTCAACAAAGTCAAACAACCTTACCCCCAATCTAGCCAAACGATGTACATCACGATCCAACTCTTTCTTACCTTCTACCACATACGAAGCACTACCCATGCACACTCTACTTAGGGCATCCACCACAACATTGGCCTTGCCCGGATGGACAGTACACTCATATCATAGTCCTTTAACAATTCTAACCATGTCTCTGCCTAAGATTCAATTCTCTCTGGGTAAACACATATTGCAGACTCTTATGATCAGTAAAAACATCAACATGGACACCATACAAGTAGCGTCTCCAGATTTTCAAAGCAAACACAACAACAACCAACTCAAGGTCATGGGTGGGGTAATTTTTCTCATGGGGTTTCAACTATCTAGAAGCATAAGCTATCAGCCCTTCTGCATTAATACGCAACCCAACCCAACTCTCGAAGAATCACAATACACCACAAAACCATCAACACCATCAGGCAAAGTCAAAACAAGGGCTGAAGTGAGTCGAGTCTTCAACTCCTGAAAACTCTTCTTACAAGATTCGGACCACAAGAACTTCACTTTCTTTTAGGTTATCCGAGTCATAGGATACGCTATAGAGGAGAAAACCTCAACAAAACGGCGGAAATAGCCAGCTAAACCCAAGAAACTTTGGATATCAGTCGGAGAAATAGGTCTAGGCCAATTTCTAACAACTTTGGTCTTTTGGGGATCAACTCTAATACCTTCGGAAGAAATGATATGACCCAGAAAAGCAACTGACCTTACCCAAAACTCACACTTACTGAACTTGGCAAATAACTTGTGATCTCTAAGGGTTTGCAAGACAGTTGGAGATGATCAGAACGTTCATCCTCACTACGGGAGTACACTAGTATATCATCGATGAACACTATGACAAACATATCCAGATATGGTATGAACACTCTATTCATGAGGTCCATGAAAGTTGTTGGGGCATTAGTTAACCCAAAAAACATAACAAGAAACTCAAAATGGCCATAATGAGTTCAAAAAATGGTTTTCAGAATGTCACACTCCCTAACTTTGAGTTGATGATAGCTGGAACGAAGGTCTATCTTTGAGAAATAACTTGCACCTTGCAATTGGTCAAATAAATCATCTATTCTCAGAAGGGGGTACTTATTTTTTATGGTGACTTTATTCAGTTGGCAATAATCAATGCACATACGCAAAGAGCCATCTTTCTTTCTCACAAACAACACAGTAGCACCCCATGGAGAAATACTAGGCCTTAGGAAACCCTTATCTAGTAGATCTTTGAGTTGCTCTTTCAACTCCTTAAGTTCTGCAAGGGCCATATGGTAAGGAGAAATAGAAATGGGCTGAGTATCGGGAAGAAGATCAATCCCGAACTCTATCTCTCTATCAGGAGGTATCCCTGGGAGATCATCCAGAAAGACATCAGAAAACTCATTGACGATGTTAACAGACTGGAGAGTTGGAGTCTCAGACTTAGTGTCTTTGACTCTAACCAAATGGTAAGTACACGCCTTGGAAATAAGCTTTCTAGCTTTGAGGTAAGAGATAAAATGACTCTTGGGTGACACAGAATTCCCAGACCACTCAAACACAGATGCACTCGGAAACTAAAACTTGACCACTCAGGTCTGACAATGAATAGAGGCATAAGAAGAATACAGCCAGTCCATACCCAGAAGCACATCAAAATCTACCATGTCTAACTCAATCAGATCAGCCAACAAGACTCTATGAAGAACGCTAACAGGACAATTTTTATACACTTTCTAGGCAACAATCGAATCATCCACTGGGGTAGAAACTAGGATAGGCTCAGGAATAATCTCAGGACTCATTTCAAAATTCACAGCAATCAAAGGTGTAACATATGAGAAACTGGATCCAGGATCCAACAAAGCATACACATCAAACTGAAATATACGAAGCATACCAGTAACAACATTGGGAGAGTCCTCCTGTTCCTGGCGGAACGGTAAAGCATAGAATCTAGTCTAGCGCTGCCTGCCAAAATTTCCCGAAGAGGCGCCCTGAGTTGGGGCTGGGCGAGTCGCTGAAACTGGAGCACTAACAGTCTGAGTCTGGGTCTGAGGGCGATAGTCACGACGCCCTTGTTCATCCTGTGGACAATCTCTAACTCTGTGACCCATGTCACCACACTAAAAACAACCCCTCTTCTCACCCCAACACTCACCCGAATGAGCCCTACCACACTTAGGACACAGGGGATGATTTGGCTTAGTGCTAGCACTGTACTAGGACCTGGATGCATATAACCTGCTACCTTGCTCATACCTACCTCTAGGAACGGGAGCACTAGTAAATGACAATGCTGGCATAGATGAATGATCCTGATACTGAGGGCGACTCCCTCCCTGTGATCTAGTCTGATCCTGTTAGTGCTGCTCGGACCTAGCTCTCTTATTCCCTCTCATTCTATCTCTCTCCTTAATCTTATCTACCTCAATCTGTTGGGCATGAGTCATCAGCCTAGAAAGATTCATCTCATTATTCAGCATAGCATACCTACACTCCTTAATAACATAGCTAGACACTTCAGTCACAAACTTACTCATACTAGCCCGATTATCAACCACTAAGTCAGGAGCATACTTGACAAACTTATTGAACTTTAGAAAGTACTCCCTAACAGTCATAGAGCCTTATCGCAGGTTCATAAACTCTTCCACCTTCACCTCCCTCATCTCCAAAGGGAAAAACTTATATAGGAATGTATCCTGAAACTCTTGCCAAGTTGTAGGGATAGCTCCCTTACCTCTACCTTTCCTCCAAGCAATAACCCAGTCATAAGCAAGGTCTTTTAACCTATACGCAGCCAACTCCAAACTATGTTCCTCAGATACATGCATCACCTGAGTAATCTTCCACACCTTCTCTAAAAATAACCGTGGATCCTCATCAGACTTGGACCCATAGAATTCCAGCGGATTCATCCGCATAAAGTCACGGATCCTGGCAGTAGCTGAATCACCTCCCTGCTGCTGTAGAGCTGGGGCTGGGTTGGCCTAAATATTTGCAGTAACAGCTTAGGCCAACGCCTGAAAGGCTACTCAAAATTCAGCATGAGACACGTTTTCATTCAATGGGTCAGCAGGTTGAAGTTGTTGACCATCATTATTTCTTCTCGCTTAATATGGAGGCATATTTTTGAAAGAGGAGAGCATAAATAAATAGCAGAGAGAGACACTTTAAGCATGATAGACTTCTGAAAGAAAGAATCATACTTTTCCTAAAATGTCTTGTAGACTCTTGCTCATATATATGGCGCGCTACACACCAATGATCAAGACTCTACTTAACGCAGCTTTTCAGACTCCCTAGGATACCTTAATCCTTAGGCTCTGATACCAAGTTTGTAACGCCCCAGAAAATGGGTCCCGGAGCATCACACGGTGGTTGAGGCTACGACTAGCCCCAAGCTAATCCTTTGAGCCATTTTCATTTAGTTCAACACAAATCAACGGGGTTTCCATAAATAACCCTCAAATATCAATAGAGCAATCATCATCCAAGAATAAAAGAATTTCAGAAAGATAACAAAATATGACTTATTAGTCAACTCCCAACATCTATACTAGTCTGACGAGCCTCTAAGAAAATCAATAAAACCAGCGAGCCATTGAGACATGCCCCAACTAACTCATACTCAGTTATCAAATGTAAACGATTCCATGAAACCAATATCAGACATCACGTCCTTGGAACATGAGGACTCACCATCATAGAGGATGTAGAACAGTATGCCCAAAGAATCACTGTCAAACCTGGAACTGAGCATTTGAACCTACATTCCAAGAAAATGCAGCCCACATTCGAAGATGTGGGTCAGTACCATGGAAAGGAACTGAATATATGGGGGTGTATGCAGTTGTATAAACATCATCATCATAAATATTTATAAGAAATATGTAGGATATATGAAAGACTCACATAGCCCAAAGAAAATCATCATAATCATGAGAGGATGAAATAAGTACAATAACACATATGAGTCATCATATAATTTGTCAATCATTTTCAGTTCATCAAGAATATCAATTCTCATAATGTAAATATCATTTAAATCTTTTGAAAGAATAACTTTCACAATTCCACTTTCAAATCACTTCACCATTCACCATACACACAAGGAAACACACACACACTAGGAGATCCTATAACCGACATAAACCATGTGAGCTACATGGAGTCCAACGTACAACCCATGTTGGGGAGAGTCATCCTATCCTTGCCATCGGAGTATGACTATCGATATCAAATCCACACAAACTAGTGATCACTATATAAATTAGCCTCAGGCTCACTCCTACGGGGGCACGTAGTTCTAAGGAAGTAAGTTCGCTTCATACCTCCCACTTGGTGCTAAAGATTTCTCCCGGACTTATCTCAGATTATTTCAAAGACAATCCAGAACAAAATAATTTTAGTAATATATAAATATACATCGGGAGCCATCATGATTCCAGCTATCAAAATCAACCACGTTGTGGATTTCTTTCATACTCGAGTGCAAAACAACTCCATTAAGATCAAAAGGTCAAATCATTCAAAATATCTCAAATATTCAACATCAACGTGCTTATAACACACACTTTTTTAAAAAAACATAATTTCCAATGGGGATTCACGACCCAAATATCAAAATTATGATAAATATCGTTCAAGATTCATGCTTTATATCTCCACATATGTAAATTTATCTTTCAAAATCATAAACATCAAGATTTCATAATAATCATCATAAGATATGGGTTCATGCTTCAAATTTGTAAAAATCAAATAAAAATCATGCCTTTGTAAAGAAAATTACTTTTGGGCACAAGAACGAAAGAGAATTCTTGTTGAAAAACCCCACATACCTTAAATGATGAACTTTAGATCGATACTCATTTTTGAGATGTTAATCATACCTTTGAATGATGGTTCTTGGAGTTCTTGAACTAGGAACTTGGAATCTTGAATAAATTTGCAGAATTAATGGTGAAATTTAGAGGTTCTTGAAGTTGGATGTAGGAGCTTAGGGTTTTCTTTTTGAGGGAATTTGATGAAATATAACATATAAAGCTTCTAATACACTTTAATATAGGGTTTGGATGGATTTTGGGTGAGGGGGAATGACCAAAATGCCCCTAAAAATCAAATAATTCTCGAATCTGTCCTTTGGTGGACTATTTTGATAGTATGAAGTAGATCAACCATAATGTTTTACTCCGATATCCAAATTGGATGAAACTAATTTTATTAGAAAGAAAACTCTCATATATTTCTGTTGATATATATTATCTCACCCAAATCATTGTGTATGAGGAGTTATGATCATTTGAAGTTGACCCAAAAATTCACTTTTGATAGGCTGAAGTAGATCGACCATAACTTTTTGCTTCGATAGACAAATTGGATGAAACCAATTTCATTGGAAAGAGGACTCGTAGAGCTTTCCGTTGATATATAGTAGATTACCCAGATCATTATGTACAAGGATTTATGATAATTCAAATTAGAGCAAAAATACATCAGGTCTCAGTACTTTTTCCTGCACGTTTTACTGTTTACTACTATTCATGGTTCGATCGAAATGTTCATAACTCATCGCTCGAGTATCCGTTTTGGATGATCCACATATCGTTGGAAAATTATTCAATACTCTACGTAATGGTGGATCATAATCTAAGACATTCTGCACGAAAAAATTTATAATTCATTCTAGAAGATAGAACCCAACACGTTTATGCACAAAATTTCAATGAAAAATTTCCCGGGGTATTACAGCCCAGTACCTCATCCCTTTGAGCCAGTGAGATTCTTTCTATCTATTGACTTTCAGGGATGAAAGTCCTTTTTGTAGAGGATGTTGTATTGACCCTTACAATTATTTTTCCTAATTTTATTTACTTTAGTCACTTGAGCTTCTCCACAGTTGCCCAAAGTCTTTTATGACTTATTGGGACTGACCATTTAGTTGTCAATCAGGTCGTTTGGTTTTTAGAACCAATTTCTTATTTGGAAGTTTTCGCTGGTTCTAAATGGCCACCGGATGAAAACTTCAGTGAGACAATTTCAGACACAAATTCTAACTGTGCTAGAAGCTTCATAATATTGATATTAGGCTAGGTATACCTTTGGTTTGGGTCTCAATGCACCCGAGCTTATTTCGACGTATTGATCGAAAAGTTGAAAATTCAAAAAGTATAGGTGTGGGACCAACATTTTGTCTAAACAACCTTAGATGGAAAATCCAACTTTACCAACACGTCTGGAACAACGAATTTAGTGTGGCTACATCATCATTTGCAAAAATCAGATTCCAAATGAATCTCAAGGCATCATTGCAAACTTAGAAAAATTTTCAAGTTGCTGGTACTGGTACCATGGTGACCGTGCAAGGATCTCAATGATCACGCCATGGTGATTGAATTAAGGCCCATGGAGATCATGGCATGGAGATCACAGTCCTAGTGACAGAGATTGCAATATCTCTTTGCCTGAAGGGTCTCTAAATAGAGCCCAAAGCTAAATTTTGGTCATTTTCCCTTCATTTTTAAGACCTAACAACCCTACATAGGTGCGATAACTTGAAATTGAGTGTTATGAATGACTTAGGAGCTTACTAAACATACTTTATTATGATTACCATCCAATTTAAGGTATGATTTTATCACTCTTTAGATGAAATTCTTATATCTTGACCCAAAACCCCATTATCACTTAGGGCTTGATCTTAGCCTCAAATTAGCTTTTTTTTCCACCCATTTCTGTAAGGTTATGATCGCTTTTCATGTATGAATATTGGGTTTACCTCAAAAATGCATTTTCCATAAGTGGGACCTACTTGGGGTTTTGGTGTCGTTTTTGGACCCGAAGCACAATGGTGCAATATGGGTATCATTATTCTCGTATTGATGAGTAGATTATAATTTTGCTAGTGTGATGGCATTTTGGTAATTGTGAAGTGATGATGGACATTTAGAGAATGCAATAAGGTTTTATCATTTGGCTTTGAGGTAGACTTTTGTCTACTACTCTTCGTAGATAATGTGTGATATATATTGCGTGTGAATGAAAGTTTAAGTTTGATTATAGATAGGATGACTTAGTATTGACTATTAAATTTTGGGTATTAGATGAGGGTTTTGACCTATAAGTTGGAATGCTTAATACCCATTTAGGATCCTATGGCCTCCTACCTTGGTTAAACTAATTCATAGATTAGATATGATATAATGCTATATTTGGGATATGGATTTAGTGTTGGAAACATGATCAGTATATTTAATCTTATTATGACTTACTTAACATCTATAAATTTAACTAGATACCTTAGCCTAGTTTGGGGTGTAAATTGCCTAAATATGGAAATTGAGGATTAAAAGTGAGTCCGGTCCATTTGGCCCACTTAGGCCAAGACTTGTGTAAGCCTTTGTGGACTTAGTTGCAGATAGTAGGCATAGTTGAGACTATTGAGACTTTAGAATGAGTTTACTTCGTGACTTGGTAAATTGTGATAGCTTTCCCTGAATTATGATGAAAAATTTATGGCCATGATATTCCTTATAGATGTGATATTGGTCCTTTAGAGATGCTATTTCCTCTTAGATGCAATATTAGGCCTTTAGAGATGTTATTCCTCTTAGATGTGATATTGGACCTTTAGAGATGTTATTCCTCTTAGATATGATAATTGGCCTAGATGATATTCCTTATAGTCATGATATATGACCTATAGATTTGAGATGACTTATGGATGTAATATGCCTCATAGTTATGAGTTATGCTTATTGATTCATTATGACTCCTAGAAGTTAGATGCCTCCTATATGTGAGATGATTATAGATATTCTTCATAGCTTATAGAGACATTATTCCTCATGAATGTGATTTATATATTCATGATTATTTATATGAGATTCGGATACCAATGTGGGCCTAAGGTTGTGATTAGGAGTTGTGATTATTTCAAACACATTATTGGGACAAAGGCCATATTATGATATTGGTTGGATATCTGGGAGGTGTTTATGCTTGTAAAGGATACATTAGTAGTGTATGAAAATATGTATATATTTATTTACACATCTCTCCAGTATGGGACAAAGAAATATGCAGTATGATGCTTAAGATTTCATTGATTTGGATACTAGTGATGGAATGCGTAGATTTGGTACATTCACGATTATTGCATCTTTGAATGATATAATTTTAATTAGATTATATTCTGGTCCATGATTTGCAGTACTATTTACTCCGGTCGAGAGATATTTTGACCCTTTCTACACCTTTTTAAAGATTTAGTGTCGAAGTTCACTTCGGGCAACAAACTTACAATTTATACTATTTTATCCATGACTTGTGTCCATTCACCTATTATATATATATATATACTTATTAATGATGTGATATTGATGATGAAGGATGAATTATGTAAATATACTCTACCTTGCTTCTCTTTTCATGATCATTTACTTTAGCCTTTGTGGGGATTGCACTTTACTTTAGCCCTTATGGGGATTGCACTTTATTTTAGCCCTCGTGGGGCTTGCTCTCTATTATTGACATTGACTTGGATATTATGATAATATAATGATACCTGACAAGGTCGGAGGATGCTATGATGATACCTGACAAGGTCAGAGAATATTATGATGATGTGATGATGCCCGACAATGTCTGTGGATATTATGATGATGTAATGATACCTGAAAAAGGCATAGGATTTAATGATGATGATATTGATAACCGACAAGGCCAGAAGATGATTATGTTGATTTGCCTATGTGCATATTTACCGATTCAAGTCTGGCTAGCCCTATATATATATACCTGGCAAGGCTGGAGATGATTATGATAAGGATGATGATAATGATGATGGTTATGGTATTGTTTTTGTTGTATTCATACTTTCATATGCATCGCTTATCATAGTATGTACCTATGTCTATCATCCGATATGGGACGATTGCATAGATATGGGTGTTGACTATGCCTTGTGTTGTTGTATTCTATTGCACCTTCCAAACCTAGGGGGTGGGGTTACACATAGGCTCGACTAGGTATTTGGTTATCTGGAATAGCCGATTAGTATCATCGTTATTGATATTGTTATGATCATTATTATGTCTAGCTTATGACAGATTGGTCATTGATTCGGTATCAAGATTGGAGGTATGATTTTGGCCTCTTCGATGTTACGATTTCATTACTATGAATGATTAATTCATGATGAGTCAAATGGATTAGAAACCCTGAGCTTATTAGTACTAAAGCATAATAGGATTATAATGAGGCCTTAAAATAAAGATATGGTGATCTAGGTTGTGCCTCGAGTTGACCTTATACCTATATATGTATATCTAGCTATATGGAGCTATGGTATTACTGTATATCCCTTCCTTCCTTTGTTCACATTGTATATTTATTCCTTGGCCTTGTATATTGATATACAATCTTCTCTCACTCTTTATTCGTATATTGGACTGGGATATAAGGTATAGTGTTGAGATATCTAAGTGTAGCTGGAATAGGATAGTTCACCCTTGATACTTTCTTAGCCTTGTTTTTTTAGCCTCTTGGACATGAATAGAATATGCTATCCCTATTATCTTATTCGCTTGTTATATGATTTCTGGTCTCTTAGGTGTAGCTTCCATATTTTTATGTGTTATATATATTTGCTTTATTTTTTTAGCTCAGTTTGCAGTTGCCTGCTGAGTACCATTTGTTTGATACTCATACTACACTTCCAAAACCTATAGATCATAGTATGAATAATTGCCATTGATGTATACGTCATGCGGAGTAGCCATGGTTCAGAGACTTAGAGTGAGCTCCTGGCGTTTGGAGAATTACTTATCACCTCTTATGTATTACACTAGTCTCTATATTGTATTGGGAGGTAAGTTATAGCAATGTAATTTATTTCATCTATTACACTTTTGTACTCTTATTATTTTAGAAGCTCTTGTACTGATACCACCTAGTTTTGGAATTTATTTATGTATTTGATCTTTTGTTACATTTATTCCGCATTCTTTCCTTATTCTATTTGATAGTACACTACTAGTTGTTCTGAAATACGTGTTTGGCTTGCCTACTGGTGGGTTATAGTAGGCACCATCATGACCTGAGAAATCAGGTCGTGACAGTGTACCACACCCTTGGCTAATTTGATGATGGCTCATTCTAGTGAGGGTGCACATTAAGGGTGTCCACACCTTATGACATCTGTAATGAGGGCGTGCCACACCGAAGGGTATTTACGGCTAAAAATCCTCCTAAACTATAAATTGGATACTTAGTTCCTATTCTAATATTATTGGATGACTTTAGGAGATAGAAAACACACGAAGGAGGCTCCAAATAGAGTTTCATTATTTAGTTTATTTCTCTTAGTTTTTACTCATGAATTCATTGCTTTTGATTCTTTGTAAAACTATGAGTGGTTAAACACCCTTATTCTAGGGTTGAGGTTAGAACATGAATACCTAACTTTCAATTACGTTAGTTTAATGTTGATTATCATATTTGGTTATTCATATGTTCTTGTTATTACTGTTCTATTGATTTGCGACCTCCAGAATACATTCATATATCTATTATGATCTGGGGAGGTGGAACTTTAGATTAGACCGTGGAATATATGGAGTGGGTTCCTATTTTTTTAAGTGAATTAAAGATAGGATTTACAATTAGGACAGGAATATTCTTAATTCTCCCTATTTGGTTATGGGATGACATATAAATGCGTCTAGATTAGTTCTCACATCCCCGCTCAACAATATAGTTGTGGAGCTAATCTAGATAGAAAATTAGAGGATCAAATGACCATAGTCATGTTATTAACCTCGTGGATCAAAAACCAAGAAAATTAGCTTAACCAATGAGATTGTATAGCTTAGTAGGATTGTTCACATTGCCTTGACCCGACATTTCTTATAATCATTGTCTCAAACACTTTATATTCTTGCATTGTTTATTGTTACTTTTAAATTCCAAAAACTCAAACTTTCTTTGGTTACATCTCACACTTATTAAATCTTATTAGTAACGCTATAAGTGGATTTCTTGCCAAACACAAGTCCCTATGGGTTCAACATCCAACTCGAAAGGGCCACTTTATTACTTGTACTACCACGTACACTTGTGTGTGTAGTAGGATGCAACAAGTTTTTGACACTATTGCTAGAAACTTGAAAATTGGCAACATTCTGATTTTTAGTTTTGCTATTTAGTTTCATAAGTGTTAACAACTTGGTCTTAGCTACTGAACCTGCAGATAAAAGTCTGAATTTCAAGTAAGCTAGCAAGGAAAAGGGATCTAATTGAACCCTATCCCAAACCTGAGCGATACTTGCATCAACTGAGGAGAGAAGAACATTTATTTATCCTATCCCATAAGTTCAAAGAGTCCAAACCATTTGTACAATCATAGTTGAATAATAACCAACCTACAAGATAGTTTGCGAAGTGGTAATCCCACTAGCCACCAATGTTACCTCTACCATCTGTAGATTAAAACATAGAGGTAGATTTCAGACAAAACAGAATATGGTGAAATTATTTCACAACACTGGATGATTTGCAGGTTGTCATATAAGGACCCACGGTTCCATCTAAAAAATATCTTGGAAATTAGTGGCACCTTCATTCCCACTGGAGTCTCCAAAAACTATGTGAGACTCACTCTTTTTCGCTTCTCACTATTAGGGGAAGCAATGAAATGGTTGAACAAAGAACCTTCAAACTTCATCTCTACTTAGGACGACTGAAGAAGTTACTCATCTAATTTTTTCTGTTTGGCAAAACTGTGAGGTTAAGGAGTGAGATCTTGAGTTTCTAATAGAAGCTAGATGAGAATCTCTATCCTATATGAGAGAGATTTTTGTCTCTTCTCTGGGTTGTCCGGACCATCAATAAACCAATGAGGTATTAGCTCATATTTTTGTTGAAGGACTTGACCATATCATAAAGATTTTGTTAGATTTTGCTATAGGTGGTCAAGCATTGGAGAATACATATTATGAGCTATACACTCTCTTGAATTGAAATACACATGGCAATCTTGAATGGTATGATGATATTTCAAGATGTACAGTGATGAAGACTACAGGTATGATTGAGGTAGATAGTGTCACAACATTGGCCACTCAATTAATATCCTTTCATAATCAAATGATGGCACTATTTAACAAATCAAGTGTGAATCAACCTTAAGCCTAAGTAAATGTAGTTGATTAGTTATACATGGTGTGAGATTTGTGGAAATAGTGGCCACTCTATAGACCTATATGGAGCAAATCCAGAGTTGGTTATTTTGCAGGTGATTCACAAAAGGAAAATCTAAACTATGGTAATGCCTATAATTGCGATTGGTAGAGTTAGCCAAATTACTCATGGGGTAATAACTAGGCTAAAACTCAGTAGTTCCAACTGTAGAATAGCATACTAAATAATACTCATGCCAACAAGATAGAGGAGACATTAAAAAAGATATTGGCCAACCAAGAGCAAATAGCAGTGGAAATAAAAAATCAGCAACTAGTTTAGAAGAATTTAGAGACATAGTTTGGGAAGTTGGCATAAACATTGAATACAAATCCTCCAAGGACCTTACCTAGTGATACAAAAAGTCCAAAACAAGTAATGGCAAAGTATTTAAGGAGTGGTAGGGACCTGGTTGACAAACCTCCAAAGAAAAATTAGTAGGTACAAACAGAATTAGTCGTATAATGGGTAGATGAGATGCAAGCGTAAACCAATGAATATAAATATTTGGGGAAGTCTGAGTGCAAAAAAATCAAAGACATCTGAACGAACACATGAGAGACCCCTACCACCATTCCCTAAAAATCTTAAAAAGGCTAATCTGGATGATATCTTTAAGAAGTTCTTTGATGCGTTAGATTACTTCATATTAACCTACCTTTGTTCGATGTTTTGTAGGGAATTCCTAAGTACGATAAGTACTTGAGCAATGTGGTGACTAATAAGATGAAGCTAGGTGATATTGGGATAGTAACACTTACTGAGAAGCTCAACTCTGTGATACTGAGCAAGATGCCCAAAATGCCCAAGAACCTCAAGGGTTTTACCCTCTACATACAAATTTGTGAAAGTGATGTGGTCCATGATTTGATTAACTTGGGAAAGAGCATAAATTTGATGCCCCTATCTATGTTTAATACTCATGGCTTGGGGAAAAGTGGCCATGTTTAGTGGTGCTCCAAATGGTCAATAGAAATAGAGCGGTGCCTGAAGAAATCATAGAGGATGTGCTCATTGAGGTTGGTAATTTTATTATTCCTACTGACTTTATTGTTCTTGATTATCATTTAGATGACTGGGTACCGATCCTATTGGGACATCCATTCATGGCAATTAGAGGAGTACTTATTGATATGAGAGAGGGCACTCTAAAAATAAGGTTGAATGATGAAGAGGAGTTCTTTAGAGTGTACATAGCACTCAATACACCCTCAAACTACAAAAATTTATGTATGATCACTGCTAAGGAAGTGGACGACTATGGGTTTCTGAGTGCAAGCTTCCAATGACCTCTTCAGACTCTCTCATAGAGTTGGCCAAACGAAAAATTAAGCCTAGGATTGAGAAATGTAAAGAGGATTCTGAAAAGGCAAGTATGGAGAAAGATGTAGACCTTGAGAGTAAGCACTCAAAAGTTCAGAAAAGAGTAAATAGATGGGCTCTGAGTTGGAGGAAGAGGATAAAAGAATGTGGTTAAAATTTATGATATAAGTCGTGCACGACTATAAATCAGGCGTTGTGTGGGAGGCAATCCAAGTAAAGATAGGTATCTTATTTTTTTGTTTCCTTTAGTATCTCCTTTGTTTTGGTTTTAATTTGAGTCATAGGTTAAAGAAACATCTGAGTTCCGAAGATATGAGCCAGGGAGGCAACTACCCAATAAATGTTAGGGAAGAAAGAGATATACAGGTAGAGAAAATCATCTAGCTGAACTTAATGTGAGGGACAAATTGAGAAGAAATAAAGGAAAATAGCCTATACAGCAATGTCTTAGAGTGTATGATGATTTGGAGAAGATTTGTGGTATGTTGCGCCAATTGAAATAAGTGTGATTATTCCTCCTGAATTACATCAAGGTACGAAGTTTGATATTATGAGTGCAATGATCTAGTTGTTTAATTTCAAGAGGGTGTTTGGTGGACTACCTACTGATGATGCGAACATGCATATTATGAATTTTCTGGGATCTGCACTTCATATAATTTGTCTGGGGTGAGTTAGGAGGCCATACGACTGAGACTATTCCCATTCTCTTTGATGGTGGAGGAAACTTTGTAGTTAGGTGTCTTGTCTCATAGATACATCACCACTTGGAATGAGTTGAGGACTAAGTTCTTGGACTAATTTTCCTACCCTTTAGAATACTGTAACTGAAAGATGAAACCTATAAATTCTGATAGTTGCATTCGAAGGCGCTATATTAGACATGGTTGAGGTTCAGAAAAAAGATACTAAATATTCCAAATTACCAAATCATGGATATAAAAATTTCTTGAGATTTTTTATAGATCCTTAAATGCTAATACCCAAGTTGTAGCAGATTCTATCATTGGTGGAGTCTCCATGAGTCTACACTTAGATCATGCTTCTGAAATCTTAGACCAGATCACTAAAACCAAATGAGGATGAAATACTTAGGAAGAAAATAGATCATCTAATACTTATTAGATTTGTGCCTTCAATGACCAAAGAACATGAGACAGTGGCTCAAGAGGTGGCACAACTTAGGACTGAAATTTGCTTGCTTACAAAGCGATTGTAGTAGTTGGATCTAAAAGGGTAAATGTAGTGTGTTCAAAAGGTAAGGCTTCTAGACATGATGTCATATTCTAAGAAAGTAGCTAAGAATCTTGATAGAGAAATGATGGGTTCTTGAGCCAAGGGTTAAGGGTGTAATTAAAAAAATTAGAACTCAAGGCAGGGGAATAAATGTTGAAACTATTAT
The DNA here is from genome assembly GCF_002878395.1 of Capsicum annuum. NCBI lineage: Eukaryota > Viridiplantae > Streptophyta > Magnoliopsida > Solanales > Solanaceae > Capsicum > Capsicum annuum. The sequence goes on along the minus strand of NC_061113.1, from coordinate 44,969,530 downwards.
AGATATAGGTATAGGTACATGAGTATAGAGTGTGATGGTGACTGGAGAAGGAAAGATTACTACAAGGAAAAGGATGGCCTTTATGTTTTGCTGGGGAACCAAGATGTTGAATTTAGGAGTTCGAGAATAGAAGCATTGCTTGTAAAACTTGTAAAGGGTTTGGAACTCTAAGAGAGTTTCATTAAAGAAATAAAGGTAGATATTTTACGATTGAGCCAGAAGGTAAAGTCGCATGAAACCACCATTAAGTAGCTTGAACAATAATTTGGGCAAATGTTTGTCATATTAAAACAACATCAATGAAGAACTCTTCCTAGCAATACTATTTAGAACCCTAAGAATGACAGTGATTGTCTATCTATTACTACTTGAAGCAATGAGGCCACTATTGATTAACCTAGGCCTATGGATGATAATGTGAGGAATGACCCCGTTACCATGGATTATAAGGATTAGGATAAAATAAAAAAGTTGGCGATGAATCATGAGGCCTCTCAATAGCCTCTAGTTGCTAAGAAAGAAGTCGATATGGAAAAGAAAAAGATAATGAGATCACACCAATATTAAAGCCCATTCCACAATCTCCTCCATCGTTTCATAAAGATTGAAGAAGAAAACTAAAGAAGGGAAATATCAGTAGTTATGCCCATGCTGAAAGAGTTATTGGTGAACATTCCTCTTGTGGAATCTCCAGAATAGATGTCGGGTTATGAAAAGGTTATGAATATTTTGTTGACAAAAAAAGGACAATGAGTTACGAGCTCACTGATAATGTGCACCACTATAGTTCCATTGTCTCTCAATCTTTAGTGGAAAAGAAGGAGGATTCAGGAGCATTCACCATTCCTTGTACTATTAGGTATTCAAATTTTGCATGGGCTTTATGTGAATTGAGAACTATCATTATCTTGATACCTCTAGTCGTCTACAAGTAGTTGGGTTGGGGTTCCCTAAACTGACTTCTATGAGACTTTTAATGGCGGATTGCAATGTTGAAAAACCTATCTGTATCTTGTGTGATCTATTGGTAATGGTATATATTTTATATTTTTAGTTGATTTTGTGATTTTTGATTAGGAGGTTGACTTCGAAGTCCCTATATTATTGGGAAGGCCTCTCCTCGCCACGGGTAGGGAATTGGATGACATGGAGACAACATAGATAAAGTTTAGACTTACTTATGAGCAGGTTACCTTTAATGTATGTCAATCCATGAATCAGTCCAAAGATATGTGGGTGGTTTTGTGCTAGACACTATAGAAAAAGAAGTATTGGTACCCCTCATTGAAGAAAGGCTTAATGCTGAGGCTCTTGCATCTGTGATAATGAGTTTTAATAATGATGGTATTGATGGGTATGATTAGATGGTGAATGCACTTATTGTTAAGGTTTCATACACTTATACACCAAAGAATCTGGACCTTAATCAGAAAAATAGAGTAACCCCACCAGTTAAATCATCGATTGAGAAGCCTTTCAGTTTTAGAATTGAAGGCCCTTCCCTCTCATTTGTATTATGAATTTTTAGGGCCAACAATACCTTGCCATTTATTATTGCGTTAGATATAGTAGAGTGGTAGATTGAGGCCTTACTGTCTGCTTATAAAGGTTTAAAAGGGCTATTTGTTAGACCATTTCTGACATCTATAGGATTTCACCCAGAATTAGTACTCACAAAATTCATCTTGAGATAGAATGTATACCTATAATTGAGCACCAACATAGATTAAATTTGCCTATGCAAGTGGTTGTGAATAAGGAAATCACCAAGTGGTTAGATGTGGGTACGTTTACCAGATTTTTGACAACAAATGGGTAAGCTCGATCCAGTGTGTACCAAAGAAGAGTGAAACCACGATGGTTGTCAATGAAAATAATAAGCTAGTTGTTTATGGATCATATGTTAGATCATCTTGTTGGTAAAGGATGGTATGGTTTTATTGATGGTTATTCAAGGTACAATCTGATTTATATTGCTCCTAAAAGTGCAAGAGAATACCATTTTCACCCGTCCTTATAGGACGTTTGTAATTAAAAGGATGCTCTTCAATCTATGTAATGCTTCTGCGACTTTTCAGCATTATATGATGTCTATTTTCTCTGACATGGTGGAAGACACTATTGAGGTTTTCATGGATGATTTTACAATTATGGGCGATTTATTTGTGTAACGCCCCGAAAAATGGATCCCGGAGCGTCACACGATGCTTGAGGCTACGAGTATCCCCAAGCTAACCCTTTGAGCCATTTTAATTCAGTTCAACACAAATCAACGGGGTTTCCATAAATAACCCTCAAATATCAACAGATTAATCATCATCCAAGAATAAAAGAATTTTAGAAAGATAACAAAATACGACTTATTAGTCAACTCCCAACATCTATACTAGTCTCACAAGCCTCTAAGAAAATCAATAAAATCAGCAAGCCATTGAGACATGCCCCAACTGACTCATACTCAGTTATCAAATATAAATGACTCCATAAAACCAACATTAGAAATCACATCCTCGAAACATGAGGACTCACCACAACAGAGGATGTAGAACAGCGTTCCTGAAGAGTCACTATCAAATCTGGAACTGAGCACCTGAACCTACATTCCGAGAAAATGCAGCCCACATCTAAAGATGTGGGTCAGTACCATGGAAAGGAACCGAGTATATGGGGGTGTATGCAGTTGTATGAACATTATCATCATAAATATTTATAAGAAATATACAGGATGTATGAAAGACTCACATAGATCGAAGAAAATAATCATAATCAGGAGAGGATGAAATAAGTACAATAACACATGTGAGTCGTCATATAATTTGTCAATCACTTTCAGTTCATCAAGAATATCAATTCTCATAATGTAAATATCATTTAAATCTTTCGAAAGAATAACTTTCACAATTCCACTTTCAAATCACTTCACCATTCATCATAGACACAAGGAAACACACACACACTGGGAGATCCTATAACCGATATAAACCATGTGAGCTACATGGAGTCCAATGTACAACCCACGTTGGGAAGAGCCGTCTTATCCTTTCCATCAAAGTAGGACTATCGATATCAAATCCACACAAACTAGTGATCATTATATAAATCAGCCTCAGGCTCACTCCTACGGGGGCACATAGTTCTAGGGAAGTAAGGTCGTTTAATACGTCCCACTCGGTGCCAAAGATTTCTCCTTGACTTATCTCAGATTATTTTAAAGACAATCCATAATAAAACAATTTCAATAATATATAAATATACATCGGGAGCCATCATGCTTCCCATCTATCAAAATCAACCACGTTGTGGATTTCTTTCACACTCTAGTTCAAAACAACTCCATTAAGAACAAAAGGTCAAATCATTCAAAATATCTCAAATATTCAACATCAACGTGCTTATAACACACACTTTCTCAAAAAAACATAATTTCCAATGGAGATTCACGACCCAAATATCAAAATCATGATAAATATTTCAAGATTCATGCTTTATATCTCCACACATGTAAATTCGTCTTCCAAAATCATAAACATAAAGATTTCATAATAATCATCATAAGATATGGTTTGATGCTTCAAATTTGTAAAAATCAAATAAAAATCATGCCTTTGTAAAGAAAATTACTTTTGGACACAAGAACGAAAGAGAGTTCTTGTTGAAAAACCCTACATAGCTTGAATGATGAACTTTAGATAGATACTCGTTTTTGAGATGTTAATCGTGCCTTTGAATGATGGTTCTTGGAGTTCTTGAACTAGGAACTTGGAATCTTGAATAAATTTGCAGAATTAAGGGTGAACTTTAGATGTTCTTGAAGTTGGATGTAGGAGCTTAGGGTTTTCTTTTTGAGGGAATTTGATGAAATATAACATATAATGCTTCTAATAGGTTTTAATATAGAGTTTGGATGGATTTTGGGTGAGGGGGAATGACCAAAACGCCCCTAAAAATCAAATAACTCTCGAATCTGTCCTTTGGTGGACTGTTTTGATAGTCTGAAGTAGATCAACCATAACGTTTTACTCCGATATCCAAATTCGATAAAACCAATTTCATTAGAAATAGGACTCTCATATATGTTCTTTGATATACAGTATCTCACCCAGATCATTGTGTATGAGGAGTTATGATAGTTTGAAGTTGACCCAAAAATTCACTTTTGATAGGCTGAAGTAGATCGACCATAACTTTTTGCTCTGATAGACAAATTGGATGAAACCAATTTCATTGGAAAGAGGACTCACAGAACTTTCTGTCGATATATAGTAGATCACCTAGATCATTATTTATAAGGAGTTATGATCGTTTAAAGTTGGAGCAAAAATATGCCAGGCCTCAGTACTTTTTCCTGCACGTTTTACTGTTTACTACTATTCATGATTCGATCGGAATGTTCATAACTCGTCGCTCGGGTGTCCATTTTGGATGATCCACATATCATTGGAAAGATTATTCGATACTCTACGTAATGGTGGGTCATAATCTAAGACATTCCACACGAAAAATTTATAATTCATTCTAGAAGATAGAACCCAACACGTTTACGCACAAAATTTCAACAAAAAATCTCCCGGGGTATTACATTATCCCCCCTTGGAAACATTCATCCTTGAATGACGTTAGACATGCCAAGATTAGATAGGGAATAGAGAATACAGCTGAAACCATTTGTTAGACTCATCACCACATCGTTTCTCACTCCGAATGCAACATAGAATGCATAAATTCAAGAAACTACAGCTGAACTACTACAACTTTTGTCAAAAGTGCATGATTTAGGAAAGAATGGTACCTTGAACTTGATCGGAGTTCTCGAAAAATAGGTGAGGGTACTTGGATCGCATATCCGCCTCAGCTTCCCAAGTTGCACCCTCAACAGATTGATTTCACAACAACACCTTGACCAAGGGAACTTCGTTGTTCCTTAGTCTTTGGATATTGAAATCAAGAATCTCAACAGGAATCTCATCAAAAGAAAGATTTTCTTGAATGTCAGCACTCACAGAGGAATCCACTACCACAGCATCGCTAATATGCTTTCTAAGCATGGAGACATAGAATATTGGATGAACAGAGGACAACTCGGAAGGAAACTCAATCTCATAAGCTACCTTACCAACACGGCTAAGAATTTTGTAAGGACCAACATAATGGGGACTAAGCTTCCCCTTCTTTCCAAATTTCTTCACCCCTTCATGGGTGAAATTTTCAGATACACTAGGTCACCAGCTTCAAAATCAAGGTCTCTCCTTCTAACATCCGCATATGACTTCTAACCACTCTGCGCAGTTTTCAACCTTTCCCTGATCAACTTAACTTTTTCCATAGGCTCAAATACCGAATCAGGACCACTCACAGCTGCTTCACCCACCTCAAACCAACCTATGGGTGATCTATACTTCCTCCCACATAAGGCTTCAAACGGAGCCATGCCAATACAAGAGTGGAAACTGTTATTGTAAGCAAATTCTATCAACGGTAAGTGATCATCCCAACTTCCCTTAAAGTCAAGTGCACAAGCTCTCAACATATCCTCTAAGGTCTGGATGGTCCGCTCAGCCTGACCATCGGTCTGCGGATGAAAAGCAGAACTCAAAAGCACTTGGGTACCAAGACCCTTCTGAAAAGCTTTCCAAAATTGCGAAGTGAACTGAGTACCCTTATCCGAAATGATAGACAAGGGAACTCGATGCAATCTGACTAGCTCTCGGATATACAATCTATATAATCCTCAATGGTATATGAAGTATGAATAGGCAAGAAATGAGCAGACTTAGTCAACCTATCAACCACAACCCAAATGAATCATGATGGCGTCGGGAAGGAGGTAAACCAATCACGAAGTCCATATTTATCTCTTCCCACTTTCGGGTGGGAATACTAAACTCTTGCATCATACCACCAGCTCTTTGGTGTTCAACCTTAACCTGTTGGCATGTTGAACACTTAGCTACAAATGCTGCTATATCTTTCTTCATGCCACTCCACCAATAGATTTCCCGCAAGTCTCGATACATCTTGGTGGCACCAGGATGAATAGAATATCACACCCCATGCGCTTTAGCCATAATCCTCTATCTCAGATCATCAACATTCAGAACACACAATCTACCCTGCAATCTCAACACACTATCTCCCCCTTAGGAGAAAACCTCTACTTTTTGGTCCTTGACTGACTCCTTCAGTCTGACCAAACTAGCATCTAAGTATTGCTTTTCCTTCACTTCCGAAACTAAGGAGGATTTGGAACTACTCTAAACCCCTATACTACCTTCAGCAGAGTCAAACAACCTAACCCCCAATCTAGCCAAATGATGTACATCATGAGCCAACTCTTTCTTACCTTCTACCACATGCGAAACACTACCCATGGACACTCTACTTAGGGCATCCGCCATAATATTGGCCTTGCCCAGATGGTACAGCACACTTATATCATAGTGCTTTAACACTTCTAACCATCGTCTCTGCCTAACATTCAATTCTCTCTGGGTAAACACATACTGCAGACTCTTATGATCAGTGAAAACATCAACATGGACACCATACAAATAGTGTCTCCAGATTTTCAAAGCAAACACAACAGTAGCCAACTCAAGGTCATGGGTGGGGTAATTTTTCTCATGGGGTTTCAACTGTCTAGAAGAATAAGCTATCAGCTTACCCTTCTGCATCAATACGCAACCCAACCTAACTCTCGAAGCATCACAGTAAACCACAAAACCATCAATACCATCAGGCAAAGTCAAAACAGGGGCTGAAGTGAGTTGAGTCTTCAACTCCTGAAAACTCTTCTCACAAGATTCGGACCATAAGAACTTCACTTTCCTTTGGGTCAACCAAGTCATAGGAGATGCTATAGAGGAGAAAACCTCAACAAAATAGTGGTAATAGCTAGCTAAACCTAAGAAACTTTAGATATCAGTCGGAGAAATAGGTCTAGGCCAATTTCTAACAGCTTCGGTCTTTTAGGGATCAACTCTAATACCCTTGGAAGAAATTATATGACCCAGAAAAGCAACTGACCTTAGCCAAAACTCATACTTACTGAACTTGGCAAACAACTTGTGATCTCTAAGGGTTTGTAAGACAATTCGGAGATGATCAGAATATTCATCCTCACTACGGGAGTACACCAGTATATCCTCGATGAACACTATGACAAATATATCTAGATATGGTCTGAACACTCAATTCATGAGGTCCATGAAAGCTGATAGGGCATTAGTTAACCCGAAAGACATAACAAGAAACTCAAAATGGCCATAACGAGTTTGGAAAGTAGTTTTTGGGATGTCAAACTCCCTAAATTTGAGTTGATGATAGCCGAAATGAAGGTCTATCTTTGAGAAATAACTTGCACCTTACAATTGGTCAAACAAATCATCTATTCTCGGAAGGGGGTACTTATTTTTTATGGTGACTTTATTCAGTTGGTGGTAATCAACGCACATACGTAAAGAGCCATGTTTCTTTCTCACAAACAACACAGGAGCACCCTAAGGAGAAACACTAGGCCTTATGAAACCCTTATCTAGTAGATCTTTGAGTTGCTCTTTCAACTTCTTAAGTTCTGCAGAGGCCATATGGTAAGGAGGAATAGAAATGGGCTGAGTATCGAGAAGACGATCAATCCCAAACTCTATCTCTCTATCAGGAGGTATCCCTGGAAGATCATCCAGAAAGACATCAGAAAACTCATTGATAACGTTAACTGATTGGAGAGTTGGAGTCTCAAACTTAGTGTCTTTAACTCTAACCAAATGATAAATACCCTCCTTGGAAATAAGCTTTCTAGCTTTGAGGTAAGAGATTAAATGACTCTTGGATGACACAGAATTCCCAGATTACTCAAACACGGATGCACCTAGAAATTGAAACTTGACCACTCGGGTCCGACAATCAATAGAGGCATAAGAAGAATACAGCCAGTCCATACCCAGAATCACATAAAAATCTACCATGTCTAACTCAATCAGATCAGCCAATAAGACTCTATGAAGAACGGTTACAGGACACTTTTTATACACTTTCTGGGCAATAATCGAATCACCCACTGAGGTAGAAACTAGGATAGGCTCAAGAATAACCTCAGGACTCATTTCAAAATTCACAGCAATCAAAGGTGTAACATATGAAAACTAGATCCAGGATCCAACAAAGCATACACATCAAACTAAAATATACGAAGCATACCAGTAACAACATTAGGCGAGTCCTCTTGTTCCTGGTGGGACGGTAAAGCATAGAATCTATTCTGGCACTGCCCGCCAATATTGCTAGAAGAGGCACCCTGAACTGGGGCTGGGCAAGTCGCTGGAACTGGAGCACTAACAGTCTGAGTCTGGGTCTGAGGACGATAGTCAAGACGCCCTTGTCCATCCTGTGGACAATCTCTAACTCTGTGACCCATGTCACTACACCGAAAACAACCCCTCTTCTCACCCCAACACTCATCCAAATGAGCCCTACCACACTTAGGACACAGGGGACGATTTGGCTTACTGCCAGCACTGTACTGGGACCTGGATGCACTCCTGCCTACCTCTAGGAATGAGAGCACTAGCAGATAACGGTGCTGGCATGGACAAACTATCCTGATACTAAGGGCGACTCCCTCCCAAGCGATCTAGTCTGACCCTATCCGTGCTGTTTGAACCTAGCTCTCTGATTCCCTCTCATTCTATCTCTCTCCTTAATCTTGTCTGCCTCAATCTGTTGGGCATGAGTTATTAGGCTAGAAAGATTTATCTCACTATTCAGCATAGCAGACCTACACTCCTTAACCACATAACTAGACACTCCAGTCACAAACTTACTCATACTAGCCTAATTATCAGCCACTAAGTCTGGAGCATACTTGGCCAACTGATTGAACTTTAGACAGTACTCCCTAACAGTCATAAAGCCTTGTCACAGGTTCATAAACTCTTCTACCTTCACCTCCCTCATCTCCAAAGGGAAAAACTTATACAGGATTACATTCTGGAACTCTTGCCAAGTTGTAGGGACAGCTCCCTCACCTCTACCTTTCCTCTAAGCAACAACCCAGTCATAAGCAAGGTCTTTCAACCTATATGTAGCCAACTCCACACTATGTTCCTCAGATACATGTATCACCTCAGTAATCTTCCGCACCTCCTCTAAAAATAATCGTAGATCCTCATAAGATTTGGACCCATAGAATTTTGGCGGATTCATCCGCATGTAGTCACGGATCCTGGCAGCAGCTGAATCACCTCCCTGCTACTGTGGAGCCAGGGTCGGGTTGGCCTGTATATTTGTAGTAACAGCTTGGGCCAGCGTCTGAAAGGCTTCCCGAAATTCAGTATGAGACACGTTTTCAATCAATGGGTCAACGGGTTGAGGTTGCTGACCATCATTATTTCTTCTCGCTCGATGTGGAGACATATTTCTAAAAGAGGAGAGCACGAAACAATAGCAGAGAGAGACACTTCAAGCACGATAGACTTCTGAAAAAAAGAATCACATTTTTTCCTAAAACGTCTTATAGCCTCTTGCTCATAGATGTGGCGCGCTACACACCGATTATAAAGACTCTACTTAACGCGGCTTGTCATACTCCCTAGGACACCTTAAAATCTTAGGCTCTGATACCAAGTTTGTAATGCCCCAAAAAAGGGGTCCCAGAGTGTCACACAGTGCTTGAGGCTACGAGTAGCCCCAAGCTAACCCTTTGAGCCATTTTTATTCAGTTCAACATAAATCAATGGGGTTTCCATAAATAAACCTCAAATATCAACAGAGTAATCATCATCCAAGAATAAAAGAATTTCAGAAAGATAACAAAATACGACTTATTAGTCAACTCCCAACATCTATACTAGTCTGACAAGCCTCTAAGAAAATTAATAAAACTAGCGAACCATTGAGACATGCCCCAACTGACCCATACTCAGTTATCAAATGTAAACGATTCCGTGAAACCAACATCAAACATCACATCATTGGAACATGAGGATTCACCATAATAGAGGATGTAGAACAGTGTGCCCAAAGAATCACTGTCGAATCTGGAACTGAACACCTGGTCCTACATTCTGAGAAAATGCAGCCCACATCCGAAGATGTGGGTCAGTACCATGGAAAGACACCGAGTATATGGGGTGTATGCAGTTGTATAAACATCATCATCATAAATATTTATAAGAAATATACAGGATATATGAAAGACTCACATAGCCCAAAAAAATCATCATAATCATGAGAGGATGAAATAAGTACAATAACATATGTGAGTCATCATATAATTTGTCAATCACTTTCAGTTCATCAAGAATATCAATTCTCATAATGTAAATATCATTTAAATCTTTCGAAAGAATAACTTTCACAATTCCACTTTCAAATCACTTCACCATTCACCATACACACAAGGAAACACACACACTCTGGTAGATCCTATTACCAACATAAACCATGTAAGCTACATGGAGTCCAATGTACAACCCATGTTGGGGAGAGCCGTCCTATCCTTGCCATCGGAGTAGGACTATCAATATCAAATCCACACAAACTAGTGATTACTATATAAATTAGCCTCAGGCTCACTCCTACGGGGGCATGTAGTTCTAGGGAAGTAAGGTCGCTTTATACCTCCCACTCAGTGCTAAAGATTTCTCCCAGACTTAGCTCAGATCATTTCAAAGACAATCCATAATAAAACAATTTCAGTAATATATAAATATACATTGGGAGCCATAATGCTTCCCATCTATCAAAATCAACCACGTTGTGGATTTCTTTCACACTCGAGTTCCAAATAACTCCATTAAGACCAAAAGGTCAAATCATTCAAAATATCTCAAATATTCAACATCAACATACTTATAACACACACTTTCTCAAAAAAATACAATTTTTAATGGGGATTCACGACCCAAATATCAAAATCATGATAAATATCGTTCAAGATTCATGCTTTATATCACCACACATGTAAATTCATCTTTCAAAATCATAAACATCAAGATTTCATAATAATCATCATAAGATATGAGTTCATGCTTCAAATTCATAAAAATCAAATAAAAATCATGCCTTTGTAAAGAAAATTACTTTTGGGAACAAGAACGAAAGAGAGTTCTTGTTGAAAAACCCCACATACCTTGAATGATGAAGTTTAGATCGATAATCATTTTTGAGATGTTAATCGTGCCTTTGAATGATGGTTCTTGGAGTTCTTGAACTAGGAACTTGGAATCTTGAATAAATTTGCAGAATTAATGGTGAACTTTGGAGGTTCTTGAAGTTGGATGTAGAAGCTTAGGATTTTCTTTTTGATGGAATTTGATGAAATATAACATATAATACTTCTAACAGGCTGTAATATAGGGTTTGGAAGAATTTTGGGTGAGGGGGGATGAGCAAAATGCCCCTAAAAATCAAATAATTCTCGAATCTGTCCTTTGGTGGACTATTTTGATAGTCTGAAGTAGATCAACCATAACATTTTACTCCGATATCCAAATTGGATAAAACCAATTTCATTAGAAATAAGACTCTCATATCTTTCCATTGATATATAGTATCTCACCCAGATCATTATGTACGAGGAGTTATGATCATTTGAAGTTGACCCAAAAATTCACTTTTGGTTGGTTGAAGTAGATCAACCATAACTTTTTGCTCTGATAGACAAATTAGATGAAACTAATTTCATTAGAAAGAGGACTCGCAGAGCTTTCCGTTGATATATAGTAGATCACCCAGATCATTATGTACAAGGAGTTATGATCATTTAAATTTGGAGCAAAAATACGTCAGGCCTCAGTACTTTTTCCTGCATGTTTTACTGTTCTCTACTATTCACGGTTCGATCGAAATGTTCATAACTCGTCGCTCGGGTGTCTATTTTAGATGATCCACATATTGTTGGAAATCTTATTCAATACTCTACATAATGGTGGGTCATAATCTAAGACATTCTGCTCGAAAAATTTATAATTCATTCTAGAAGATAGAACCCAACATGTTTACGCACAAAATTTCAATGAAAAATTTCCTGGGGTATTACAATTTGATGATTGCTTGGATCATTAGTCCACTGCCTTACAAATATGTGAAGAGTGCAACTTGATCCTAAATTTGAAAAATGTCACTTTATGGTCAGGGAAGGGATAGTTCTCAGGCATAAAATTTCTAAAAACGGGATAGAAGTTGACAAGGTAAAGATTGGAGTGATTGAAAAATTGCCTCCACCAATTTCTATGAAGGGCATTGGGATTTTATGCATGTTTCTATAGGCAGTTCATCAAGGATTTCTCTAGAATTGCAAATCAATTGTTCAAATTGTTAGAGAAGGATGTGAAATTTGTATTTGATGAAGCCTTCCTCAAGGCATTGAGTGTCTAAAAGTGAGGTTGACCTCTGCTCCTATTATTGTGTCCCTTGATTGTACTTTGCCATTTGAAGTAATGTATGATGCTTATGGTATGACACTAGGAGCAGTCCTATACCAAAGGCGAGAAAAAATACACTATCATATCAACTATGCTAGAAAAGCACTGAATCCTATATAAGAAAATTACATGGTGACTGATGAAGAGTTTCTTGTAGTAGTGTTTTCTTTAAAAAAAATTCGGTCATACTTGATTGGCACGAAAGTTAGTGTACAAACGGATCATACAGCTTTTACCGATACTTTATGACAAAGAAATATGCAAAGTCGAGGTTGATTTGATAGTTATTTCTATTGTAGTAATTTGATTTTGAGGTTAAGGATCGAAAGGACAACAAAAACCAAGTTGTTGACCATTTAAAATGCTTAGAGGAAGAAGAAATGTTAAAACTAGGTGATGATCTTGAGATTGATGATAATTTTCTAGTTGAGCAAGTCTTGACAACATCACAAGACTTAATCCCTTAGTTTGCAGACTTTGTCAACTATTTGGCAAGTGATCCCGTCCTAGAAGATATATTGGTCGAGCATCCCGAGGGATTTATTCATGAGGTGAGGAATTTATTTTAGAATGAGCATACTTATTTTGGGTGTGTACTGATGGTGTAATTAGGATATGTATTCCCGAGGTTGAAATGATAAGTATTTTGGAGGCATGCCATTTCTTCCTAGTTGGCGATCATCATGGAGGCACTCTCACTACACACCAAATCTTGCAATATGGTTACTATTGGCCTAATATCTATAAGGATGCACATGATTATGCTAGGTTTTGTGACCAATGTCAAAAGGCAAGGGAATATTTCGCGAAAACATGAGCTTTCCATGATGCCTATCCTTGAGCTTGAGTTGTTTGATGTTTGAGGTATCAATTTTATGGACCATTTGTGAGTTCACACGGGATGAATTATATCTTGGTGGTTGTTTACTATGTTTAAAAGTGTGTGAAAGCAATTGTGCTTCCAAGCAAAGAGAGTAAGAGCATCATAACATTCTTGAAGAAAAATATTTTCTCTAGATTTGGTATACCCCGAGCAATCATTAGTGATGGGGGATCACACAAGTTTGATACTAGATTTTTAAAGCCTTACTTGATAAATATGGTGTGAAGCATAAGATGACTACATCTTACTATCCTCAAGAAGAGGGCAAGTTGAGTTCTCCAACCGAGATATAAAGTTAATTTTGACAAAGACTGTGAATGCCAATAGGACTAATTGGTGTAAAAAGCTAGATGATATATTATGGTCCTTCCATACAAGAATCCTATAGGTGCATCTCCTTATCAACTTATGTGGAAAATCATCCTATTTGTTGGTCGAACTTGAGCATATGGCACTATAGGCACTAAAAAAGCTCAATTTTGAGTGGAGTGATGTTGCATATTTAAGACTGGAGAAAATGAATGAGATGGATGAACCACCTCCATGCCTATGAGAGTTCATCCTTGGAAAAGGAAAAAATAAAATTGTACCATGATAGAATAATTAAGCAGAGAGAATTCCAACTCGGTTATTTGGTCTTATTGTATAATTTGAACTTCTGCTTGTTTCCTGGAAAGTGAAGTCTAGATAGTGTGGATCATTCAACATGATGAGCGTATTTACACATGGTGCAATTAATATACAACAAATAGGTGGTGGCTCATTCAAGGTGAACGGACGATGTGTTAAGCACTTTTTGGGAAACACAAACAAGATTAAGTTATGTATGGATTTGTGCCATGATAAAGTCTGAGTAGTCAAGGGAGCCGCATCATACCACAATGTTAAATACGATGCTTCATGAAAGGAAACCCATGGACTTGTTGGTGAAGTCAGAGAACCCAACATAGCCACATTATGTCGCGATGTTAAATCAAGCGCTTCTTGGGAGGTAACCCAAGGTTTTAGTGTTCACTTTGTTATGTCTTATTTTTTTTCATGTTCGAAAGCATGCAGAACTCACAAACATAAGGCAAACATGGAAAATTAGAAAATTCCAGGTAATTCTACTCATGAGTCAAGTGTATGAGTCGTGACTCAGTTCTACGAATCATAGACCTGACTCGTGAAAATGAGAGTGGATTTTCTATCTTCAAAACATGTTCCACAAATTTTGTCCACACATCGTGAACCATACCTACAACCTATAGACAAGATTCGTGGAAATCAGAGAAAAATTTCAGGTTGCAGACTTCAACCCATGAGGCGTAAACCTTGTTAACGACCCATAGCTTGGACCCATGGGAGTCAAAGCTCTTTGGGTCTCTGAACAGGACCCACGAGATCAACCCATATGTCATGCACTTTGTCTATGATTTATGTGTTGGTTTCATAGGCCTAGGTGAGTTATTTAATTCAACTTTCTTTTCAAAGTTAGAGCCCTACACGACCTGACCCAAATTACCTGCGAATTTTGGCCTTTCCCTTAACATAACCGTAAACCTGATCTTTTTCCACCCAAATACATAAAACAAATCCAATTTAAACTATAACACTGCCACCATATATATATTATTTATTTATATATTTCCCTTCTTCCTAATTAAATTAGTCTTGAATATATTAAATTTCATATTTATAATTGAAGTAATTAGTACTAACAAAAATGTTATTGCAGATTACATATCAAGACAAAGCTACACAGACTGATATAATAGAAGAGGATACTCTAGAAAAAATACTCAACAACCTAACTACGCTTTCAATGAAAGTGGACAGTATGGTTGCGGATAACTAACTTGTAAAGATAACTTGTAAAATAGATCTATTATATATAATAGATATATTTTACTTTGTGATATTATTTCATCCATATTTTCTCTCCAATATTTTAAATATTTGTAGTCTATCATTTTATCCTGTAGTAATTGCAGAGTTACAGATTTCTGTATAATAATTTATCCTAATTGTACTGTAATGTATATCTAATTCTAGATTTTCAATGTCATTTATTATTTTGCGTTGTTCTTCTCGTAGCGAGTTTTTTAAATTATATAAACTATCACATGTACTTTTTCCTAAATTTTCTAAGGTTTCTTCTATCCATATTAATTTTTCTTTTAGATTCTCCATTATTTTTCTAATTCAGTTTCTATAATTAATTTCTTTATTTAGATTATCTTGATTTTCTCTAGTTTTTCTAATATATTCTAACATCTCTTAATCTGAATAATATCCGTCTGGGTAATTATCCAGTTATAACTGTGCTATCCAATTTATAGTTTCAATTTCATAGTCTAATATTTTTTCTAATATTATTTTCTTAATATCTATAATTTCTATATCTCTAAGTATATATAAGATTAAGACTTTAAGATTATCTATCATTTAAAATTGACTAAATATTTTATTATAATATTTTGTAGTTGTTTGTTTTAGTCTTAGTAGTTCTTGCATATTTTCATTAAGAAATTCTATATATTTTATATCTTTAGTTTCCAGGTATTTGTCTAAATTTACTTTCATCTGTTTTTCTATTAACTGTATGTTTCTCATATCTTTTTCCAAAAATTCTAGATATATGTAATTTATCATGATAAGTATTTGTAGGAGTAGTTAGGTTGGTATGGTATGTAATTTATTCTAGTTATATAATATTTACCAAATGCTTTTTCTAATATGATTTTTCTTATATCTACTACTTTTATATCCTTAAGTGCATACAAAATAAGTATTTTAAATTTATCTACCATCACATCAGATAAATAATTATTCATTTTCATATAATTGCTATTTTCAAAATATTTCCTTCAATCATGTACATAACAAAATATGGTCATCTTAGATTACTATATACTACATTATTCTTAAATAACATGTTCTTCGGTCACTATTAGCATGGTAATCTGGATATTTTTTCCCTTAAACAGCACCTCTACTCTAGTTACTCCCCACCACGGCTTCTTGCCTCATTGGTTTCACCTTTAGGATGACATAGTTCTTAGAAATTTTTCTCCGTTTCCTCTTTGCTAATAAACTTCTTAACATATTATTCTTCAAATAATTCTACTATAAAGTAACTAACATGAATTTATTTTATCATACCATGATTGTTGGGAATTATGAATTTAGCTATTCATAATCATAAATAAATATACCTGTTTGGGTAGATTTGATACTTCTAAGGTTTGTTCCTCCATAGCTTTTTCTATTGAAATAAATCTTTTTTATAATAACTAAGCAAAATATTTGTTTTGGACAGGAGAGAGTTTTTGCTTCAACACATGAAGGCTTGCTTTGCAATGCCTTCGGTTCATCTTATTTATAGATTGAATTAATCTTTACAAGAATCTGCATGTTTTCAAAACTAGTCTACTTTACAAAAAAATCTTCTAATAAGACAAAAATCATTAATGCCTAGACTAATAATAGTCAAAAAGCCTAAAGCCTAAAAAGTCTAAAAAGTCTAAAAATCTAGCCTATACAAAAAATTTCAATACTTTACGTAAAATGAATTGTGAAAGTTTACATGTTGCTTTCACAATTTAATAGCTTGTCTTCTATTATTACTCCATTGATATCTTCTCGTTGTCGTATCTGTTGCTTTTCCATTATTGCTTCTTATCTTGTATCTTTCATCTGGCGTTCTTATCTACTTGGTTGATTTTTCTTCTATTCTAGCTGAACTTCTGGGATATCATTATCTCCTCGATTATATAATAGATCTATTTTACAAGTTATTTTTACAAGTTAGTTATCCGCACCCCTCTACTAATGGTATTAGAGAAGACCATTTAAAAAAAATACAGTAGTAGCATATATGTTTGAATCTAGATTGAATTGAATTAATTATGAGAAGACCATTTAAAAACAGAGAAGCTTTTAGAAAAATTAAAGAATCTTTAATTAGTAATTATTCAGAATATATAAGTCTAAATAAAACAAAAGAAAACCCACAAAGATTAGCCTACCTAATTACCTTAATATCTAGTATTTAAGCAAAATTAATAATCCATTTAAAATATAGAAGAATGAGACACATACCACTTAATTATGATAAAATCAGATTTAGTTATCCCCCAAAATATTATAAATATGGTTTAAATGAATAAAGTACAAAAATACAAAGAATTAAAACAAATTATTTCTAAAAAACGTAAAGAATTAAAAATAAGAATAGAAAGACTACATTATAATATATTTGCCGGAGTTAGTGAAAACTCAATAAATACACAAAAAGATGAAATATCAAAATTAGAATCACAAATAGATAGTTTAGAATATATATATATATATATCAACATGAACTATTCACAGTAAAATGAACAAAGAAGAATTTATAATAGATGAAAAAATATATGAAAATCACGAAGGATTAAAAATAAAAATAGTATTTTCTAATCTAGGAAGAAGATATAAGAAAATAGGTGAACATTTATATTAAATGTTAGAAAAAAGAAGAATTAAAATTAGAAGATAAATCGACAGCTATGGTAAGAATAGAAAGAGAAAATGAAGAAATAGATAGGAAAAAGGAAATAGAAAAAATAAAACAACAAACTACAGAAGAAATACGAAAAATAGAAGAAACTAAAAATGGTAGAATTGCTGAATTAGAAAAAGAACTACAAATGTTAAAAGATTTGTATGAACAAAGACAAAAGGAAAAGGAAGAAAAAGATAAAGAACAAAAATTACTAAACGAAATAAATCAATTTAAAGAAAAATTAGAAATAAACAATAAAGAAATAGATATGTTGAAGAGACAGATAATTATGATTCAGAAGATAGTGAAACATATACAGAAATATTAACAAATACAAAAAATTTAGAAATCAATGAAAAACAAGAAGTAATTAATGAAGAAAACTTAGAAAATATCAACACAGAAATAAATACTCTTGATAAAAAAGAAGATGAAAATATAATACCTAGAACATCAGAAATAAGAAAACCTACATATTATAAAAATAAGTTTAAAATATATAATCTAAAGAATGAATATGGCAAATGGACACCAAAACAAATAGCTAATAAAAATTATAACTTCTTAGACTTAGACTGTGTAATAGATACAGAAAAAATAATACAATTATAGATAGGATATATGACAAAATAATTATTAAATAATAATATAAACATAACAAATGCACCAGAATATATAGAAAGAACATTAATAGGAACAGTGAAATTATGGTTTTCAAATTTAACTGAAAATAGCAAGAAGGTATTAAAAACTAACAAACCTACAGAAGGAACATCATCAACAACAACTAAACTAACACCTATAGAATTTTTAAAAAAAATATGAAACAGCTATAAAAGATGAATTTGGTAGTATGACAACAATAGAAGAATAACAAAATGAAGAAAAAGATACAAATAGGAATTTAATGTTAAAATTAGCAATATGTAATATGTGTTATATAGTTGAATATACTTGTGCATTTAAAGAATATTATTATAAAGGAGCATATAATATAGAAGAAAGTAAAGAAATAAGAAAATTATATTTTAATAAATTACCTGAACCATTTAGTCCAAAGATAATAAAGAGTTGGAAAGAAGCAAAAATAGTAGATACTCTAGGAGCAAGAATAAAATTTTTACAATAATGGTATAGAAACTTATGTGAAAAATATAGAGAAAAATTAAAAATGGAAAAAACATTGATAAGAAATCTAGCATGTTGCAAAGATAAAATAGCACCCCAATTCGGATGTGAAGAAAGATATTATAAGAAAAGAAAAAGACATAAGAAATATAAGAAATATAAGAAATATAAAAAATCAAAATATAAATACAAGAAACCAAGAAAAGGATATTATGTAAAAAATTATAAATACAAAAGACCATATAGAAAAAAGAAATCTATAAAAGAATGTACTTGTTATAATTGTGGAAAATTAGGACATTTAGCTAGAGATTGTAAATTACCTAAAAATCCAAAAAATAAACAAATATCAGAAATAAAAATAGATAATACAGAATATATGCAGATATATTATATAGCTTATGAATTAGAAAATGAGGATACTATATATGAAATTTCAGAAAATGAAACAGATAATGAAATAGATAGTGAAATAGATGAATCAAATGACTGAAGAAGGTATAAAAATAATAACAAAGGAAGAATATTTAAATGATGAAGGAACAGACCAAAAAATAATATTTGACAGTAACATATTTGATGAAATAAAAGGAAAAGAATTAGACTTAAGTGTAGAAAAAATATTTAAAATACCAACAATAAGAGATCTATTTACTAAGAAAAAAGAAGAATATTATATAGTATGCCAAAAGGAACATGTAATAGACTGTAGATATGCAAAAGGTAAAGCTAGTATACCACTAGTAACAAAAAGAATAATTAATAAAGAGATAAATGATATAAAAGTAGAGACCCAATAAAATATGCACACCTTAGAGGTACAGAGATATTAATAAAAGCATGTTTTAGAGAAGGAATAGATACACCAATAGAATTATATTTAGCAGATGATAGAATTATAAAACCAGTAGAAAAAAGTATAATAACTGCCATAAAAGGAAATTTAATATACCAAAAATTTAAATTTATAATAAGTGCAAATTATTCAATAGCAGTAACAGATAAAAATATAGATAAATCATTAGTATTATATTGGAAAATATCAGGAATAGAATTAACCCCAGGAAGTAAAATATTTACAGCAAGATGCAAAAATTTATATGTATTAACAACAAAATATAAAATAACAGAAAAAAATAAGATTAACAAAATACAAATAGAAAGTCCATTCGAACAAATTGTAAAAACAATAGATTATAATGATTATAGCTATAGAGACATAGATATAGAAGAAAATTTAGAAATAATAAATAATAGAATAATTACAACGAAAAGAATAGCTGATGAAAAACCAAAATCATCAAGCTCATCAAAAAGAACAAATTATGAAATAAATTCAACAAATAATTTAAACCAATATTACATAACAGGAAAGGTAAATGAAAAAGAATATTTAATACTCTTAAATACAGGACAAGAAGAAAATTATATAGCAAAATATCTAGTAAAAAATGAAGAAATAAAAACTGATAATGATATATGCCCAGATCTACCAAGAAGTTTAATAAATAGTAAAAATATAGCAAAAAAAGAAATAATGATAGGAATTAGAAAAATAAAAATAGGATTTGAAGTAAAGGAACAGATGCAAAAAGCAGACATAATATTAGGAATAAAATGGCTAGAACAAGTAAAAACATATAATATAGAACATACACAATTAACCTTAACATATAACAGAGAGAAATTATTCTTGAGAAGAGCCTTAACATAAAATGAAAATATATGTATTAATGAAGATAGTAGTAGAAGGATATTACAGTAGATATTATACGCCTATGATAGATACAGGAGCAGAAGCTAATTTATGTAGATATAATTACTTACCAGAAAGCAAATGGGATAAACTAAAAACACCAATAATAGTTAAAGGATTTAATAATGAAGGAAGCTTAATTACTTATAAAGCTAAGAATGTAAAAATACAAGTATGGGATAAGATATTAACAATAGAAGAAATTTATAATTATGAACTAACATCAAAAGATATACTTTTAGGAATGCCGTTTTTAGATAAATTATACCCACATATAATAACTAGAACAGATTGCTGGTTTACAACACCATGTAAACAGAAAGTAAGGGCAAAAAGAGTTAATAATAAAATAAGAAAGAAAACTGATTGGATAAAAGGAAGTGAAAAAATTACACAAAAGTTAGAAAATATAAAAAATACTGAAGATACAATAGAACTAGTTGTATTTTAGATAAATAAAACAGAAATAACTATATTTTCAATAAATAAGATATAAATAATTAAGAAAAAATTAGAACAATTATATAGTGAAGATCCATTAAAAGGATGGGAAAAACATAAAACTACTATAAAAATTGAATTGATAGATAAAAATAGCATAATAACCCAGAAACCATTAACATATAATTTTGACGATTTAAAAGAATTTAAAATGTATATAGATGAATTTTTAGAAAAACAATATATACAAAAAAGTAATAGTAAACATAATAGTCCAGCATTTACAGTAAATAAACATAGTGAACAAAAAAGAGGAAAAAGTAGAATGGTTATTGACTATAGAAATTTAAATGCAAAGACTATGACATATAATTATCTAATACCAAATAAGATATTAAAAATAAGACAAATACAGGGATATAATTATTTTAGTAAATTCGATTGTAAATCAGGATTTTACCATTTAAAGTTAGAAGAAGAATCTAAAGAATTAACCGCATTTACGGTACCACAAGGATTTTATGAATGGAACGTATTACCATTTGGATATAAAAATGCACCAGGTAGATATCAACATTTTATGGATAGTTATTTTAAACAATTATCTAAGTATACATAGATGATATATTATTATATACAAAAACTAAAGAAGAACATTTAAAATTATTAGGACAATTTATAGATATAATAAAAAAAATCGGGAATAAGTCTAAGTGAAAAGAAAACTGAAATTATGAAAAATTAGATAGAATTTTTAGGAATACAAATAGATAAGAGTGGAGTAAAAATGCCACATGTAGTATAAAAAATAATAAATTCGAAAGAAGAATTAGATACAAAAAAGAAATTACAATCATTTTTAGGATTAGTAAACCAAGTAAGAGAATATATTCTAAAATTAGCAGAAACTTTAAAACCACTACTGAAAAAATTAAAAAAAGGATGTAGAATATAACTATAATGAAGAAGATAAAAAAACAAGTTCAGAAAATAAAATTACCAAAACTACAATTTCCAGATGAAAATAGAAAATTCATATATATAGTAGAAGCAGATACTAGTGAATGTAGTTATGAATGAGTACTTAAATACCGATATGAAGCAGAAAAATTAGAACACCATTGTAGATACTACTCAGGTACGTTCAATGAAACAGAA